>NC_081826.1:302498304-302807622 GCF_030867095.1 Alligator mississippiensis
AAGCAGGAGAAGGGCGCTGGGCCTGGCTGCTGTCTCCCCTCCCCCTGCTCAACTTGCTGCAAGTTGAACATCATATTTTTTAACTGAAAGTGGGGAAAAAAAAAATCTGTTGAGGGACTCGCACACTTTGAACGGAAACCAGACACCTCAGGCATTAGGCCCCCATGGCCCCTCCCCCACCCCCATTATCATCTCCCACCCGTCGCCCTTGCACTCGGCTCAGTGTGGGGTCAAGGTATCTTCATCTTTCCACCACGCAACGGGAGCGGTGTTAATTTGCTGACATCATCTACATGGTATTTAAGATAGAAAATATGCACATCAATGTGATCAATGTCACAAGAGAGAACCTAGGATCAACACACCACGAGCCATGCGCTGGAACATCAAATCAACTGAGCGGCTGTGACATAGGTGATTACAGTCAGCTGGGTGGCATGTTGGCTTAAGGGTCACACCCAGCCAGTGATGGTGGACAGGTTGGTATCGACATGGAAAGATGTGGGCAGTGGAGTCCCACAAGGCTCGGTCCTTGGGCCAGTGCTGCTCAATGTCTTCATCAGTGACTTGCATGAGGGCATGGAAAGCACTCTGTCCAAATTTGTAGATGGTACCAAATTATGGGGTAAAGTTAACACACCAGAGGGTAAGGAACGAATCCAGAAGGATCCGGACAGGTTGGAAATGAGGCAGAACAGAATAGGATGCAATTTAATAAGGACAAGTGCAAAGTGCTGCACCTGGGGAGAAGGAATCACCAACACACTTCCAGGCTGGGGGTGACCTTCTCAGCAGCACAGCCATGGAAAGGGATTTCGGAGTCGCTGTTGACTCCAAGATGAACATGAGTCGTCAATGTGATGAAGTGATCAGTAAAGCTAACCGCACTTTATCATGCATTGGCAGGTGCATCATGAACAGGTCCAGGGAAGTGATGCTTCGCCTCTATGTGGCACTGGTCAGGCCGCAGCTGGAGTACTGCATCCAGTTCTGGGCGCTGCAGTTCAAGGGGGATGTGGACAACATGGAGAGGGTGCAGAGAACGGACGCTCGTATGGTTAGGGGCCTGCAGGCAAAGCCCTACGAGGAGCGATTGAGGGCCCTGGATCTCTTCAGCCTCCGCAAGAGAAGGCTGAGAGGTGATCTTGTAGCCACCTACAGATTCATCAGGTGCGGCAGCAAGAGACAGAAGATGCTGTGTTTACCAGGGCACCCCTTGGGGTAACTAGGAACAACGGCCACAAACTGACGGAGAGCAGATTCAGGTCAGACATCAGGAAAAACTTCTTCATGGTCAGGGTGGCCAGAATCTGGAACAGGCTTCCAAGGGAGGTGGTGCTCACCCCATCCTTGGGGGGCTTCAAGAGGAGACTGGACAGGCACCTGGCTGGGGTCATCGGACTCCAGCGCTCTTTCCTGCCCTGGGCAGGGGGTCAGACTCAAAGATCTGCTAAGATCCCTTCCAACCCAAACATCAATGACTCTATGAATAAGATAGTTAACACTGCTGGTGAAACAGTTGGGTGGACCGAGTGGATAGACTCCACAGACGAGAGATGATACACAGAGGAGAGCCCAGCTAGCTCTGGTGACAACTGCAGCCAGCCCAGAGTTTTCAGACCAGAGAAAGTGTCTGGTGCATTAACAAGAAGTTTGGGGTGCCCCAAGAGGTATTTTGCCCCATAATCCCATCCTCCTCTGATCTTCATTTGAGGTATCGTACTTGATGCAGGATAACATTTTACATATTAATTAGTAACTATGCATAGCTAATGACATTCTCTGTAGAACGTGTCACTCATGAATAACAAGTTTGTCTTGGGTCTAAATTAAAGAGTTCATAGATTTATAGATGCTCGGGTCAAAAGGGACCTCAACAGATCATCGAGTCCGACGCCCTGCATAGGCAGGAACGAGTGCTGGGGCCACATGACCCCGGCCAGGTGCATGTCCAGCCTTCTCGTGAGTTGGAGCTGCGTCCAGTACTGGGCGCCGCACTTCACAAGGGATGTGGCCAGCCTGGAGAGGGGTCAGAGGAGGCCACCCGCTTGGTGAGAGGGCAGCAGGACAGGCCCTACGAGGAGAGACTGAGGGACCTGGACCTGTTCAGCCTCCGCAAGAGGAGGCTGAGGGGGGACCTGGTGGCTGCCGACAAGCTCATCAGGAAGATCAACAGCAAATAGGCAGAGCCCTTTTCTCCCCAGCACCACCTGGGGTGACGAGGAACAATGGTCATAAGCTGATATCAGGAGAATAGGTTTAGGTTGGAGATCAGAAGGCAATATTTTACAGTTAGGGTGGCCAAAATCTGGAACCAACTTCCCAGGGAAGTGGTCCTCGCCCCTACCATGGGCATATTCTAGAGGAGGTTGGACGATCACCTGTCTGGGGGCTTGTGAACCCAGCATCCATTCCTGCCTGTGGCAGGGGGTCAGGCTAGATGATCTGTTCAGGTCCTCCTGATCCTAGCTACTATGAAACTATGAAACACGGTGGACCTTTCTTGGAAATGTCTGGGTTTATCTTGGCCTTTTGTCCTTAGAGAAGAGACAATTCAGGGCACACGTGGCTGTTGTAAATGGCACCTTACACAGTGGTGTGCTGGGTGTCTCAGAAAACCATAAGCGCATCAGAGCTGCCCTGGACTGGGTCACGCTCCAGGTCCATCTTGCCATATCTCCTGTGTCACCAAGCAGCAGAGCGGAGGCTGGAGGGAGAACGACCAGGTCTGAGCAGGGTTTTCCCCTCTTCGTCTCTCCCTTGCAGCCTCCAGCACTGCAGGTCTGGGCAGGTCTGATGCAGAGGCCGTGCCCTCACTCCCTGGTCAGTAGTCATTGAGCTACCAGACTTAACATTAGACTTTAAGCCATGGCACTGCATTCATAGATACGTGAACAAGGGCAGCCCGTGCTCTGAAGAGAACTGTCACTGAGCACAGCAACCTGCAACTTCAAGCCCACAACCAAGAACAATAGAAATGTCCGTTAAGCTGAGACAGGGCCCAGCAAGACACAGTGACCACACACACAGTTTTGTCTGATTGGAAATGCTATACAGGAAGCCACAAAGAAAAGAGAAAGCCTCACATAGGTCTCATGTAACCCCAAGGGCAGAGGTGTCCTCACAGCCCGGGGATCAGAGAGTCCTTCTGGGGGTCCATAGGTCCCCCACAGACATCCTCCCTGCCTGGGGTTTTATAGGTGAATCCGCACACTCTTCTCCCCTCTTCTGTGCCCAGACCACAGTCCCATATAGCACGGCCCTCCCCTATAGCAGAGCAGCACTCGCATGCACTCAGCGTCTCTGTCTCTTCTCAGACACTCCAGTCTCACCTCTTACAGCTTCTGCCTTCAAATGGAAATGTAGTTCTCCGCTAACATTTGGTCCCCCAGCCCAAGCCATCTGGGACCCTGCCCTGCTCCCTTAGCTCTGTCTCCAGCACACGCGTGTTTTGATTGTGCCAGGTCTTTGCCACCGACTGATGTCCCTTTTCTCCAAGGACGTGTCCATTCCCCTGGTGAATCTGGCTGCATTCTCAGCTCCCACCACACCTGGGGGCCACGAGCTCCACTCGGTAAAGAGACACTGCGGGGAAAAGAGCTTCCTTGGGTCAGTTTTCAACTTCCAGACTGAGGGTTCATTCGGTGCCCCTCCTTCGTGTCTGGTGAGAGAGAGGCAGTAATAAATCTGTCGCGACTTCCTCTTCCCCCTGCAATACGTTGTGGTTTGTTGGGTCTCCATGGTTGTCAGGACTGAGCTGGGGCAGCAGCTGCCATGGAAAGGGCACCAAGAGCTCATCTGGCCTCTCTCCTAGCCACAGACTTGGTCCACAACAAGAGATCGCCCCACCAAGCCCCATCCCAGACAGTGTCTTATGGGTGTGCATGAGCACAGGTCAGCAGGGCCTCGGGAACTGCGCCCCAGGACACCAAAGGGCTGGGCAGAGGGGACCTCGGGGGCCTTGGAAATGACATTGAGAGAGTTGTGGCACATAGGTGAGGTTTCAGAGGACACAAGAAGGGCAACATGGGGCCCATCTACCAAAAAGCACAGCAGGGACCTGGGGGATTAAAGAGCAGTCACTGTAGTCAGGCAGAGGCCTGTGCAGCATGAGCTATGGGGGACCAAGAGCACTATTACTTCATCAAACACGTGCTAGCCAAAGCAAAACCAAATTGCAGGGGAAGTGTGAAGGCTTGGCTGTTTTCAGGGAACCTAAATCAAAGCTTCAGGAATGTGAAGCCGAGAGCTTGTATCCGATATACACCATGTTACAATTACATCCTAAAACATGAATAACTCAGGTGAGCAAATGCATTAATAGTTATTGTGCGATATGGGGTGTATTTTTGCTAACATGTGCAAATGATCCTAGACACAAAGGCAGCCTTGAGGATGGAAAGAGTGAAGCCACCTTGTCAGGCCACAGTTAGTAGATAACAGAGCAAGGGTCAAAAGGCAAGCCATAAAGGAGATGGGAAATCTGTCCTTCTGCTATCTCATAAATATACTTTACAATTGATGAACATTATCTTGATTACAGTAAGGATTACCAGATGATTAACAGACTGGGGTCAGACACCTACAAACAAAGAGCCTTACCTAAGTTGATCCCCTGACCCCTTTCCCAGGACCACTCCAATCTGGTTCCAGCCTGTTCAAAAGGTCCCAGTGAAACAAAGACTTTTAAATAAGCCAATGACAGATTAATAATTAACATGTCAACTCAACCATTCATAAATATTGGGCCTGGGGCAGCAAACTGAATGTTTCCTATACCTTAGCAAAAAACCCACCAAACAGTTCAGTGGGAGTCCCCAAAGAAGCAGAGACCTGGGTAGCACACCTGCTCTTTCCAACCCCAAGGCTGCATAAGCATTATCTTCATTAGTACCAGTAAATCTTTATGCTAATGCAGCTATCAAGTTAAGACTACAGCAGCCTCACTGATCAATCAGTCTCTCTCCTAACCACAAATCCAACAAAAAAGGTAACAATCACCCTCCACTCGATCCCCAGGAAGTTACCTGGGGTAGGGGTAGGGGGCAGACACTAAGGAAGACCATATGCAAACATGTGGAAGAGGAAAGGCTGGTCTCAACCAACAAATCATGTCCAACAAGCTTGATCTCCTGCTACAACAGAGTAACTGTGGGGGTGGATGAAGGTCCTGCTGTGGGTGTCGTGTGTGGGTGTCGTGTGTGTGCAATTCAGCAAGCCTTTGTACAAGCTCATGCACAACCTCCTCATAAACCAAGGGGAGAATTGTGGGCTGCATGAAACTCCTATACGGTAGGCAGACAACTGGCTCCATCACCTCCAGCAAAGGGATCGGTAGTTTTGACCGGGTCCATGTCAGGATAGCTGGTGGCTTCAAGTGCAGCCCCACAGGGGTCTGTCCTGAGCCTGGGGCTGCTCAGCGTGTCCATTCACGGTCTGCATGCCGGCACAGAAAGTTTCTGGAGCAAGTTATGGACGACATGATGTTGGGAAGGGCTGCGAACATGCTGGAGGACACAAGTGCAATGCAGACAGACCTCAAAAAGACTGGAAAGCCAGGCTGAAGCTGACGGGATGCAGGTCAGAGCGGACACATGCACATCACTGCTCTTGGGAGGAAGGATCATGGGCACAGGCACAGAGTGGGTGACACGGCTGGGGGCAGCGCTACAGAGAAGGACCTGGGCATCTCAGGAAGTGCCAGACTCAAGAGGAGTTTGCAGTGTGCTGCAGCTGAATGAAGAAGCCCATGTGGGTCTGGGCAGTGGGATGGACAGGATGAAGGTGCTGAAGGCAGGAGGTGGCTGGGTAAGGGCAGCTTGTCTGGGACAGGTCCAGGAGAGCGGGCAGTGCTGCGTGCTGGGAGCGTGGAGGGAAGCACGCCAGGTGCGGCCATGCTGGAGCAGTGGGAGCTGCAAGGCAAGGGCCAGGGTGAGCTGGGGCTGCTGAGAGGCAGAGCGCAGCCCCTCTCCCCCGGCCACGCTCCTGCGTGGGGGCGCAGGGCTCCCGCTGCCAGGGGAGGGGACAGGCACAGGAGTGCCTGGGTGCCAGGGTGTGGTGAGGGCACCAGCATGGGCAGACACTCTCGTACTCACAGAGCCTCCTGTCCTCATACCCTGCGGTCGGTCTCTGCAGCTTTCTGGGTGTAAGTGGCTGCCTTCTCACACACCCAACCGAGTTTTTCACTGGACCAGCCGGATTTCTCTATGTTGCCCCCTTTAATTGCTCCATAAGAACCATAACCTTGAAGTTTCTCACCTCTTCAAAGAAAGAGGCCAGGTAAGGACCCCAGACCATCCCAGCCCCTGCAAGTCCCCACCCATCGTGCTGCAGCCACAGCTCAGGCCCCATTCCAGCCAGTCTGACCCATGCAGCGCCCTGCCTGGGTCCGACCACACTCCCCCAGCCCATGGGGCCATTCAGCCATAGGCCACGGAACGGGGTGGGCCACCCAAGCCACGGCCCGGCCAACCTTTAGCACGTTCATTTATATAACCCACAAATGTGTGTTTGTCATTCAGGCTAAAACTGTAAACCTATTTTTTAACTGCATAGCTAGCTAAATAGCAAGCTATACTTCTGCTTTGTTTGTGCCTGACATGACATTTCTGACCGACGCATGTCATTATGTAAATTGCCTGTGCGTATGTCCCAGCTAATGTCACAAAAACTCATTCAGGACGTCAGGAAAAAACATAAAACATAAAGTAAGAAATCGGCGGTGGGAGCTGTGGGGGAGGGGCCAGGGGGGATCAGGGGTTGGTTGGTTTCTTTGGTGCCCCCAACCAAAAGGCGTTGCATGGCCCCTGCATTGAGCAGCCCCCGATCATAGCCAGGCTGCAGCGGGACTGCCAGAGCCAAGCCCAGTCCATACGGGCAGCTCCAGGCACAGGCACAACCTGGGATCCAGGCTCCTGGCAGCACCCCCTGCCCGCACTGCACGGGTCCTGTCCTCCCACCCAGCGCAGCCCCCGCCCTGACTCCACTCCCTGCACAACATGTGTCAGAGGAGCTGAGTGTTATCGCAGGCCAAGGACCCGGATGCAGCTCACCCTAGGTATGGAGTCCCGTCGATCCAAGTCCATCTATCAGTGTACCTGTTGTACTCGAGCCCGATCCAGTACATGGCATATATGCTGCCAGGGAATCTCTGGGAAGGGAGTGACCTGTCAGAAACAGCCCCAGGCCTGGCCCAGGGCTGGAGGACGGGGGCAGCTGAGGCCATACTCCCCATGGATGGGCAGCAGGAGGGGAACAGCAGGGCAGGGTCATTGGTTGCAGCAGCTCCCGCACCTGCCCTGGGTGACTGCACACATCAAGGACCCCCGCATCAGCTCCAGCTGTTCCTGGCCCCAGCCCCTTGCAGGACACAGTGCAGCCAATGGACAGAGGTGGTACAGATGGGCCACCCCAGCAGCCAGCGCTGCACCAGCTCCTCCATAATGCTTTAGCTGTGTCCAGACCCAGGGAAATGCCCCTGGGGTGGCTGCCCTGCCCTGCCCTGCCCTGCCCTGCCCTGCCCTGCCCCCAGCATCTCACTCCCAGGCAGGTTTTCAATCCCAGCCTCCACCAGGCACCACCTTCCCACTGTTCCCCCAGACCCCATGGCCCCATACCTGCGTGGTTGTGCAGTTCCAGTCCCGGGAGATGAGGAGCCGGGAGAATTGACCTGTACACGCCTCTCGGCTTTCTGTCCAGGTTTTCTTCTCATTGGAGAGGAGCAGACACTTCCCGCAGTACAGCACCCAGGGCTCCAAGCAGCAGTCTGTGCACACACAGCTGCTTGCACCCTCACCGCTGTCAGTGCCAGGGCCACAGGCTGCTGCCAGGGTGCCACGGAGCCCCAGGGACTGCCCGCAGCCCAGCCGTGGGTTGGATGTGGTGGGAGGCAGGCAGCACCCAGGCCACAGGGAAGCAGGGGAGGGGAGGACAGAAGGTCTGGGAGAGCCAGGCCAGGACCCCGAGGTTCCCTCTGGCAGCAATGCCCCCACCCGCTCCTCGCAGGGCCTGGGCTCAGCGCTGCCCAGGTGAGGAAGGGCCGTGCAGCCTGGACCTCCATCCCTGGAGGTGCCCCACTCCCCTCCTTGCCCCACCCTGGGGTACCTGTGACCTGGCAGATCTGTGCCAGGGCTCTCGAAGATGCATTCAGCTTGTGCTCAAGGTCCTGGGCATACTTCTTCACCTGCGCCAGCTCCGCCCTGGTCTCATGCAGCTCTGCCTGGCTGTGGTTCCCCTCCTGCCCTGCTTGGGCCTGCTTCTGTTGCTTCTGGATCCTCATCAATGCTGCATCTGCCTTCCCCAGCTGCTGCCCCTGCTGCCAGCCTGTGGGCAAAGGTGCTGTGGCCACGACATGGGCAGGGCCCCAGTGGTCACACCTCCACCCAGCCCCTGTGGACATGGATACCAGGCAGCCAGGGGGAGTCTCCCAAGGCAGCGCCAGGGCACGGGCAGAGGCTTGAGGGAGCCTGGCAGACACCTGCAGGCAGCCTGGCACCAGGGCCAGCCGGGCACCAGAGCACCAGCCAGGCCCACTCTGCGCTGCCCCCTCCCATGGGCACTGGCCCCAGCACTGGGTGTCCCTAGATGACACCCCCCCAGTGCAAATACCTACCAGGGCTATCTCCAGAGTCATTACAACTCCTCCTTGACTTGGGGACCTGCCCCTTCCCCCCAGCTGCCCTTTCCCCCTGCACACGTCATGCTCCCAGGCAAGGCCACCCTGTGTCCCCATGATGCTCCAATGCCTGCCCATCTCCCCCCACCCCGCACCCCTTGCCATCCCTGTGGGCCCCTACTCACAGAAAACCCCCAGGGCGATGGTGGTGGCCAGTAGGACAAGGCAGGCTGCCAGCAGGACCAGGGGCAGGGGCTGCGTGCTGCACCGGGGCTCTGCAACAGATAAGCTGCCTTGGGACCAGCCCTGGCACCTGCAGCTCCCACGTCCCACCATGCCTGTGGCTTTGATCAGTGTTTCTCAACTAGTGGCTCACAACATAAATTAGGCTGCAAGATTATATGAAAGGGTTATGAACAATCACTGAAAAAGGTGTAAAATCATGGATATTCTCCTTTAAAGGAGAAAAACACAGGATACAGAGGGCTTCCACTTGCAGGCTGGGGCTGCTTGGGGCAGGGGGATTGGGAGGAGGGTGATCAGGATGGGTGTCCCACATACACCCGTGTTTGCACATATGCATGTTGCAGCCAGGCAGTGTGAGAGCAGCTCCCGCAGCTCCCCACAGGTAAGTCTGTGGGGCATAGGAGGGCATAGATGATGTGTAGTGGGGCACAGGTGATGCATCAGAGAGACACTTGCCCCCCCACCCCCCTCCCAGGTATCTGTGGTGACCCTGGGCATAGATTCATAGATTCATAGATGTTAGGGTCGGAAGGGACCTCAATAGATCATCGAGTCCGACCCCCTGCATAGGCAGGAAAGAGTGCTGGGTCTAGATGACCCCAGCTAGATACTCGTCTAACCTCCTCTTGAAGACCCCCAGGGTAGGGGAGAGCACCACCTCCCTTGGGAGCCCGTTCCAGACCTTGGCCACTCGAACTGTGAAGTTCTTCCTAATGTCCAGTCGAAATCTGCTCTCTGCTAGCTTGTGGCCATTGTTTCTTGTAACCCCCGGGGGCGCCTTGTTGAATAAAACCTCACCAATTCCCTTCTGTGCCCCCGTGATGAACTTATAGGCAGCCACAAGGTCGCCTCTCAACCTTCTCTTGCGGAGGCTGAAGAGGTCCAGAGAGGTCCATAACTAAACCCACCCATCAATAAGTCTCCTACACCAGTCACAAAGGAGAACTGTATTGGTTACAAAGGGTAGGGTGAGAATAGGGTAAGAGGTAGAGCACTATTGAGGGCTTACCGCTGAGTAAAACAGTGTGGCTGAGGTAGCCATTTGATATGCAAATGCATCACTGGGAGCTGACTAACTCTCTAGAAACACGTACGAGTATCATCCAGGAGATGGTAGAGATCTGGCTCAGAAATTTCCAGAGAGAGAGAGCATTTCAGATGGATCACACTCTCTCCCTGTGTCCTGATGCTTGTGCCATGCTGGAAAAATGGCTTCTCCTCCTTCTTCTTGGACCAGGCCCTTATATTGCCTTTCTGACCTCAGCAGCCCAGTCCAAGAGAAGCCAGCAGTGTTGGCAAGTAGTCAAGCAATTTAAAAAGCATCACTGGTTACCTGGGCTGAGGAGCAGGGGCTTTTCCCTCCCCCACTCAGGTGGCCAGAGGGACCACACCCTCAGCACCAGGCTTTTGTCACGTAGGCAGGGAGGCAAATCCCCCCTTCCTTAGGAATTCAACCCCAGTGTCCCAAGCTGACCGGGACAGGTTTCTGGAGGGAGACACAGACGGTGGCATTTCTGCCATGCTTCCCCCCCACCCCCTTGAAAAGCTCGGGCACAGGGCTTCTCAGGGCTGTGTGCCCGGGTGTGTTGGGTCGGGGAGTTCACATGGGACACTTAAAGAAAAAGAATACCTGACACCTGACCCGAGTTATAGCAATAACCTACAAAACCCATAAAACACGTTGGGTATTCCCCACACTAGAGATCACCAGAGGTCTCTCCGGTAGTCCTGAGTCCAGGGGACCCCCTACCCAGAGTCCTTTCATGACAGGGCATCTGCTATCATGTTCTGGCTCCCCTTGAAGTGTTCAACGGTGAAGTTCAACTCTTGAAGCTGCCAGGCCCATCGCTGGAGCTTGGCGTTGGTATTCTGCATCGTTTGCAACCATTGAAGCGGGGCATGATCCAACAGGACAATGAACGGCTGCCCCCACAAGTAGGGCCATGGCTTGTTCAGTGCCCAGACAATGGCCAGGCACTCCTTCTCAACGGACGACAGGTTCTGCTCCCATGAGATCAACTTCCTGCTCAAGTAAACCACGGGGTATTTGTTTCCCTCATATTGCTGTAAAAGTACAGCTCCCAGGCCCATGTCAGAAGCATCTGTGGCCACGGAGAACGGTTTCTTGTGGACTGGTGCCTTCAGGATCGGTTGCTTGATCAGAGCAGCCTTTAGGGTATCAAATGCCTCTTGGCACTCCTGTTTCCAGGTCACGGGGTCAGGATTGCCCTTCTTGGTCAGCTCATGCAGCGGAGCTGCTGTTGCTCCAAATCCAGGGACATATCTCCAGTAGTAGCCTGCCAGGCCAAGGAAGGCTCTGACTTGCTTCTTGGTTCGCGGGGGTGGCCAGTCTCTAATAGCCTCAATCTTGTCCCACAAGGGAGCTATATGGCCTCTGCCCATGTGATGTCACAGATAAACCACCTCAGGTAGTGCCAGCTGGCACTTCTTGGCCTTCATGGTAAGCCCAGCTTGCTGTATCTTACCTAACACAGTGGCCAGATGAGTCAGGTGCGATTCAAAGTCCTAACTATAGATGGCGATGTCATCGATGTACGCCATGGTGAACTGTTCACAACTGTTCAGCAAATTGTTAATCAGTCTTTGGAAAGACGCAGGGGAGTTGCGCATCCCAAAAGGCAAGACAGTAAACTCATAAAGTCCCACAGGTGTGGCAAAGGCAGATTTGGCCACGGCATCCGGGTCCAGGGCCATCTGCCAGAACCCAGTGGACTCCTGGGGCACCTCCCGGTAGGCAAAGAGCAAATGCAGCAACTTCTCTTCCCCATCATTGGGATTAGAGTCCACATAGGCCTTTAGCATCCCTTTCAAGGTCCCTTTGAACCTTTCCACCAGCCCATTTGTTTGAGGATGGTAGGCTGTGGTCTTAAGGTGTTTCACCCCACAGCAGTCCCACAGGCACTTCATCACCTCGGCCCGGAAGTTCCTACTCCTGTCAGCCAAGATCTCGGAGGGGAAACCCAGCTGGCAGAAGATCTTAGTCAGGACATCCGCAACTACGGGTGCTTCGGGGGAGGTTAAGGCAACTGCCACCGGGTACCGTATTGTGAAGTTCATCAGAGTCAGGATATATTTCTTCCCTCTGCGGGTCCGATGTCTCAGCGGGCCCACTCCATAGAAAAGTTGTTCGATGATCAGGAGGGGCTGTAGGGGAACTCTTTGTTTGTCCCCACTCTTGCCCGTCCGCTGACACGTCTCACAGGATTTGCAGTAGTCTGTCATGCTCTGGGCAATCTTGGGCCAATAGAAGTTCACCTGCAGTCGCTGGCAAGTCCATTCCCTGCTCATGTGACCAGCACAAGGTAAATCATGAGCCAAGGAAAGCAATTGTTGCCTGAACTTTCGGGGCATTACGAGCTGGCGACAGGGCTCCCAGGTTTCGGCCTGGTTCTTCGGTACCCACAACCGATAAAGGAGCCCCTTGTCCCAGATCACCTGTTCCCTCTTTTCTGGGGTGAACTCCGTCTCTGACTCCTGAGCCGTCTGCCGGAGTCCCTCCAAGCTGGGGTCTGCTAGACCCTCCTGCTTGAACTCTGCTTGTCCCGCTAGGCATTCGATAGGGAGTTGGGGTGCTCCTGCAAGGAGTGCACCCCCACCCTCAGGGATTTCCTCGGACTCCTCCTTGGGAGTCTCAGTTTCCTCTGCCACTGACTGACCAGACTCCTCCCTGGGTCACTTAACCCAAACTCGAGGTCGCCGGTTTCCTCAACGGCCAGGGGCTGATTGCAGTCAAAGGGAGTCAGAGTTTCTCCTTCTTCCCCCTCTGCCTCTGTAGCCAATTGGGTGACCAGGCCCTGGGAAGTTTCCACTCCTCCCGCCTTAGCCTTTCTGCTCTGTTGACAGGTCACTACATTAACCCGGTAGGGCTCTAGCTCTGGGAGGTGGCCCTCCTCCCTGTGCAGGTATTCTAGCTCCATAATATCACGTCCCACCAGGATGGGGACAGAAGCCCCTTCCAGCACACCCAGTTCTGTGCACATCCCGCAGCCTCTCCACTCGACGGGGGGGCGTGTTACTGGTACCTCAAATGGTGGGGACCCCACCCCTTGAATGGTAAGGGTCCTCCCCGGGATTGTATCTGCAGGTGACACAAGGTTGGCATTGATTAACGACACACTGGACCCCGTGTCCAGTTCCCCAACAAGGGTTCTCCCATTTACCGTTATCTCAGTCCGGTGGAAGGCCGTCACCTCTGGGTTTGTAATCCTGTAGCAACAGGCATGCCCCTCAGAGTGGCTCAGGTCTCCCCCTCACTGCTCACAGCTGTTTCATGTCTGACAGGCTTGGGTTTGGTGCCTAGCTTTGGGCAGTTGGACTTGATGTGGCCCGGCTCCCCACAGTTATAGCACCCCCTCTTTTCCAAATTGGGTGGTTTGTCCGAATCTGGGGCTGCCTTGTCCTCAACAGCAGGTGGCCCTCTTTCCCCTTTTGGACCAGGACCTCCTTCCCCCCCTCTTTGGACCCCTTTCTGTTCCTTCCCAAAGTAGGAGGGATTCTGGTTCAGCCCCTGTGCCTGTCGGTGTAGCAACAGCTGGTCTGTGATTTTAGCAGCCTCCCAGAGGGTTTCAGGTCCTCTGTCCTGGACCAGGGTTTTAATCTCCCTCGGGCACTTAACATAGAGCTGTCCCAGCAATTATCAAGGCTCACATTTGTGAGAGCCTGGCAGGACATATTATGCTGAGGGGAAACCAGCACGGGTTCGTGGCAGGCAGATCGTGCCTGACCAATCTAGTTTCTTTTTATGACCAGGTTACGAAATGCCTGGACACAGGAGGAGGGGTGGATGTCGTATACTTAGACTTCAGGAAGGCCTTCGATACGGTATCCCACCCCAGACTGGTGAACAAGTTAAGAGGCTGTGACGTGGATGACTACACAGTCCGGTGGGTGGCGAATTGGCTGGAGGGTCGCACCCAAAGAGTCGTGGTGGATGGGTCGGTCTTGACCTGGAAGGGTGTGGGCAGTGGGGTCCCGCAGGGCTCGGTCCTTGGACCGATACTCTTTAATGTCTTCATCAGTGACTTGGACGAGGGAGTGAAATGTACTCTGTCCAAGTTTGCAGATGACACAAAGCTATGGGGAGAAGTGGACACGCCGGAGGGCAGGGAACAGCTGCAGGCAGACCTGGACAGGTTGGACAAGTGGGCAGAAAACAACAGGATGCAGTTCAACAAGGAGAAATGCAAAGTGCTGCACCTAGGGAGGAAAAATGTCCAGCACACCTACAGCCTAGGGAATGACCTGCTGGGGGGCACAGAGGTGGAAAGGGATCTTGGAGTCCTAGTGGACTCCAAGATGAACATGAGTCGGCAGTGTGACGAAGCCATCAGAAAAGCCAATGGCACTTTATCGTGCATCAGCAGATGCATGATGAATAGGTCCAGGGAGGTGATACTTCCCCTCTATCGGGCGCTAGTCAGACCGCAGTTGGAGTACTGCATGCAATTCTGGGCGCCGCACTTCAAGAGGGATGCGGATAACCTGGAGAGGGTCCAGAGAAGGGCCACTCGTATGGTCAAGGGCCTGCAGACCAATCCCTACGAGGAGAGACTAGAGAAACTGGACCTTTTCAGTCTCCGCAAGAGAAGGTTGAGAGGCGACCTTGTGGCTGCCTATAAGTTCATCACGGGGGCACAGAAGGGAATTGGTGAGGATTTATTCACCAAGGCGCCCCCAGGGGTTACAAGAAATAATGGGCACAAGCTAGCAGAGGGCAGATTTAGACTGGACATTAGGAAGAACTTCTTCACAGTTTGAGTGGCCAAGGTCTGGAACGGGCTCCCGAGGGAGGTGGTGCTCTCCCCTACCCCGGGGGTCTTCAAGAGGAGGTTAGATGAGTATCTAGCTGGGGTCATCTAGACCCAGCACTCTTTCCTGCCTATGCAGGGGGTCGGACTCGATGATCTATTGAGGTCCCTTCTGACCCTAATATCTATGAATCTATGAAAAGCACAATCAACATGTCCATCTTCTCCACCGTATCTGCTGAAGCCCCCTTCCTCCACTTTTGGAGCGAGTCTCATATCAGGGACGCAAATTCGTGCATGGACTTTCCTGTCTGGGGAACAGTAGTACAGAACCTGTTGTGGAAGACCTCTGGGCCCAGGTGAAACCCCAACTGCACCGCCTCCTTGAAGGTCTGGTAGTCACCTGCTTGCTCCATAGGCAGGTTATTCAGGACCAGGGCCATGTTGCCTTCTACCAGAGCATCCATGTGCATCATGAACTCTTCCTCTGGCACCTTCCACTGTTGGGCTTGTTTTTCAAAGATGCTGAGGAATACGTCAGGATTGTCTGTGACTCGGTAGTGAGAGAAGGCTGAGGTGTTTGGTTTGGGGTGTCCCCCAGGCACTTGCAGAGGGCTCACATCTCCCCCGTTGGGCCGCAGACAGAGTACCTCTAGTTCGTGCTTGCACTTGGCCTCTGCCTCCTGGCGCTCCACCTCCCGCTGTGCTGTCTTCTCTCTCTCCAGGCACTCGGCCTCTACCTCCATCCTTTTCAACTCTAGATGTACCTTCTCGCACTCACGCTGGGCCTCCAGATCCATCTTTTGCAAATCTAGCTGCAGCTAGAGTCTCCGCAACTCCCCCTCAGAGGGTGGCCTGCCGGACCCCTCAGCAGTTGCTGGTTGGAGGTTTGGAGGAGATGATGAGGCCTGATCATCATCACACAGGAGCATAATCAGGTCTTATTTCTTATGCTCCTTCCTTGTGTGAAGGCCTCTATCTTTTACCAGTTCTCTTAGTTCGGGCAAGGTCATTTGGACATACTTGTCAGGCATCCTGGCTATCTACACTGTCCAGTCGACCTGATACCAAATTGATAATTGTTTGCTCAAGGGTTTCCCATAACTCTATTCCTTTCCCCAAATTATGCCTCTAATACAGCAGGGTATTCAAATCCCACCCCTACCACCACGTGTGGCAGGCCAGTAGGGGGCGCTCCTGCATCGAGCCTCTCACCACTTCCGTCCACCTGCTGAACTCCACGTGTCTCCCCAGGGGCGCCTAAGCCCTGGCAGACCCCCTGTCAAGCCCCACTGCAGAGTCTGGGGGTACCGTGCTGCCACCACCCTGAGAAGGAACCTTCTAGGTCCTGTGTTCTCGGGGAAACACAGGCCTAATAGTCCTACGGGTACTCGACCCAATACAAGCACTTGGGGCTCCTCACCAAGTCAGGAGCCAAAAAAGGACAGTCTCTCTTAGTCCTCAGACCCAAAGGGCCTCCTAGGCATAACTAAACCCACCCCTCAATAAGTCTCCTACACCAGGTACAAAGGAGAACTGTATTGGTTACAGAGGGTAGGGTTAGACTAGGGTAAGAGGTAGAGCACTATCAAGGGATTACCATTAAGCAAAACAGTCTGGCTGAGGTAGTCGTTTGATATGCAAATGCATCACTGGGAGCTGACTAGCTCTCTAGAAACACTTACAAGTATCATCCAGAAGATGGTAGAGATCTGGCTCGGAAATTTCTAGAGAGAAAGCATTTCAGATGGATCAGACTCTCTCCCTGTGTCCTGATGCTTGTGCCATGCTGGTAAAATGGCTTTTCTCCCCCTTCTTCTTGGCCCAGGCCCTTTATATCGCCTTTCTGACCTCAGCAGCCCAGTCCAATAGAAGCCAGCAGTGTTGGCAGCTAACCAATCAATTTAAAAAGCATCACTGGTTACCTGGGCAGATGAATAGGGGCTTTTCCCTCCCCCCACTCAGGTGACCAGAGGGACCACACCTCAGCACCAGGCTTTTGTCATGTAGACAGGGAGGAAAATCCCCCCTCCCTCAGGAATTCAACCCCAGTGTCCCAAGCTGACCGGGACAGGTTTCTGGAGAGGGACACAGACCGTGGCATTTTTGCCACAGAGCCTGGCCAGATCGGACACAGGAAGGAGCTGCCTCCACAGCCCAGCAGGCAGGACCAGGGGCAGAGGAGGGCAGAGCTGGACAGCGAGACTGTGCAAGGAGTAATGGATGGAGGTCATAATGCCCTCACCTCCTCCCACCACCACTGCTTTCCTCAGCCTGGGGCTCTACCCTGGAGAGGGGCTGGGGGGCAGGAAGCAGAGGTGGCCCAAGCAGAGTGGTGGTGTCCTGGCCATGGTGTGGGTAGAGCCGTGACCCAGGGCACAAGCAGCTGGCAGCGGAAGGAGGTGATGGAAGTACAGCCCCCCAATCCGTTACTCCTCACACTGCTGGTGTCATGGCTGGCGTGGAGGTCCCAGCAGTGGTGGTGGCAGCAGCAACAAGTCTTGAAGCCCCTCTCCAGGTCCTGTCTGCTGGGTCGTGGAGGTGCTCCTGCTCATGCTGGTCCGGCCAGGCTGCAGCCCTGTGTCAGCTGTGCATGCACACCCCTGCCCCTGCCCCACCTCTTCCCCACACACTGCGGGGATGGGGCTTGGGCAGGGGTCAGCAGGCCAAGAGTGAGGGGCACCAGCAGGGCTGGGGAGGGGGCCTGTGAATTGGGACTGAAGGGCACAGGCAAGGCCAGGGGACTGTAAGGCAGGAGTGAGGGACACCAGCAATTTTCATTGTAGAAATGGCACCATGACGAATGTCACTTGGGAGTAATGGAGGTCTCCAGGCTGCCATGGCTGTTAATGATTTCTGTTGATGTTGATTTCTCTCTTTCAAATTAAGACACTCGAGCTGCTTTAACTTGAAGTGTGTAATAAGTATTTGGGGGCCAAAAATTATTACTACTTAAATTATTTACTAGGTTGGGACTGGACATTGATGTTCACAAATAGGTCCTGGGACAAAAAAACGTTCAGGAGCACTGGCCTGGACCACAGGCAGGGGCATCCAAGCTCGGCCAGATGTGGGGCACAGCCTGGCCATTGACTGAGTGAGCAACGGCCCTGCCCTCCCCGCACAGACAGGCCTGGCAGGGAATGGCCGAAGAGGTGGAGACAAGAGCATCCAGGAGGCGGTGCTGGGTCAGCCCAGGCCTGGGACACCTCCTGACACAGCACTGCCAGCGAGCAGCTCTGCAAGGGCAGGAAGTGACTGGGGAGTAACGAGATCCTTCCCTCACACCCACCCCAACCCTTCCTCCCCCAGTGCAGCCTGGGGCTGAGCCTGAGCACAGGGGCAAGACCCTGTAGCCAGGATCCTGCAGGACTGGTCCCAGCAGGAGCATTGGCACAGCCCTGTCCCCATCCCCAGCCTGGGCTGCAGGGAAGGTGGCAGCATTGGACATGGGGGGCTGCTTCTATATGAACGAGAACGTGAGTGTGTCTGAACAAGCAAGTGTGTACAGTGCCTCCGGTCCTGCCTGCACTCAGACCCACACAGCCCAGCACCTCTCTGCAGCCGGCACCCAGCACCTCTGAGGGTGGCAAAGGAAACCCTGATGCCTGCAGCAATGGGGGAGGGGGAAACATGCCCTCCTGGCCCATGTGGCCACCAGCAAAACCCCCGAGCCTGGGGCAGCCACACACCCTGCTCTGCCCTGCAGCCTGGGCACAGCAAGCAGAGCCACCCCTCAGCCCTGGGGCAGGACAGCCCCTCCATCCCCTGCCCCCTCCATCCTCTGATCTCAGCCTGTGCAGTCTTGTTTCACACCAGATCCAGCTGTGCACCCCGGGAGCTCTCTGCATCCCTGCTGGGGAGCCCTGGGCAGGACAGGGGATGCTTTGCACTCACCTCTGCACTGCTGGACCCCATGTCTGGCCACTCCCTGGCCCACTGGACTTGGCTGGAGCGTCTCATAGGTGCCGTCAGCCTCTCCCAGGTCTGAGGGTTGCAGACACAAGGGCTAGTCAGGGTGTGGGGCTGGACAGGGCCAGGTAGTGGAAGGATACTGGTTCCTACCTGGCCCCTGTGCCTGGGGTGTCACGCTCTGTCCTGGGGGGGGCTTGGGGAACTTCAGCTGGGCATATGTCACACTCTCATCCGTCCCGGCCATGGGGAAGCTGGAGCGGCTCCTGTGCTTCTGGGGCTGGTGCTGCACATCCTAGCAGCACGGAAGCAACAGCCAAAAGCAGAAGTGGCCTCGACCACAGGTGGGGGTGGCCAAGTAGGGCCGGATGTGGAGCCACAGCCATTCCTTTGGCTGCGGCACCCATGGCTCTGCCCTTCACAGCACAGACAGGCCTGGCGGGGTGGTTGGGTGTTGTGGGGAGCCAAGAGCACCCAGGAGGCCAGGCTATCTTAGCGCAGTCCTGGGAAGCTGCAGGCAGGGCTGGGGCTGCCCCAGGCATGGGGAGCAGGGGTAGGATGGACTATCTCTGAAACCTCTGGGAATCGCGCCCAGTTCAGGCTCAAGGCAGGGTGAAGCTACGGCCCCTCAGGCACCAAGACCTGAGCTCCAGGACACAGCTCTTCCCCCCACCCCTCTGGTGACTCCAGCCATGGGGAGCTCCAGCTGGCTCGGCTCTGATGGGCTTTGTTTTCTTGGGAAGCAAGATCCCAGCAGCAACAAGCCATGGAGCAGGCAGCCACCCTCAGCCCTCGGCTGAGCAGGGCCTGGGTCTCCTGGGCTGTTAGCTGGTGATGTTACTTGTTCTGAAGAGTGCAGGAGGCTGCCCTGGTCTTGTTGTAGTGGCCACCGTATTTGTGGTCAAGGCCTTAGGGGCCAATATCACGGCTCCGTTCCACCCCTGCACCACGCCCCAACCCTGGCACGTGGCCTTCTCAGTGATGTTCTGCCTATGGCGTATGCAGCCATCTCAGCCTCCCGACCCATTGGCCTCCCTCAGCCCCACTCTGAGCCCTCACACCCCTCAATCTCTCTGCAAAGACCCTTCCTGGGCTGCCAGACTCCTCAGTCTCTCCTCTGTCCCCACTCTGGGCCCTCAAACAATATCCCTCTGGGCTACCAAGTCGCTCATTCTCTCACCCAGCCACTCTCTGGGCCACCAGTATCTTTGGTGTCTCATCCTGATCCCTTCTGGTTCTCCGCTTTCCCATCCTATTCCCAGCCATTCACTGGGCTGCTTCTACTCTGAGCCCCTCACTGAGCTGCTGGACCCTTGCAGTCCCATTGCTCTATTCCTGACCCCTCTCTGGGCCACTGGACCCTCCTGGTCCCACTGCACGACTCCTGGCCCCTCACTGGGACACTGGAACTTCTGGTCCCACACTTTGCTGGTCTTGCTGAAACTCTGGACCCACTTTGCCCTGGTCTTCTTGGCCCCTCTCTAGGTCTCTGGACCCCTCTGGTCCTGGTCTACCCTAGGTTGCCTGAGCTCTTAAAGCAGCAGGCACACAAAGTGCTTTGTGAGAATCCAGTCTCTGCTGTCTTCAACACTGAGCTGATACTGTGACTGATATAAGTCCAGCCCACAGGAAAGGCACTTTGGCCCCAAAAGATCATCTGACCTCTCCCAACAAAAAGAGATTGCCCCACCAAGCCCCTTCCCCGACAGCATCTGTTGGGTCTGCATGAACTCAGCTCATCAGGGCCTCAGGAACTGCACCTCAGGGCACCAAAGTGCTGGAAGGAGGGGGCTTTGGGGCCCTTAGCAATGACACTGACTGAGTCATGGGACACAGGGGAGGTTCCAGAGGAAAGAAGGTGGGCAACATTGCCCCTCTCTGGAAAGCACACAGGCCACCTGGGGAATTATAGACCCATTGATCTCATCTCAATCCCCAAGAAGTTAGCCGAGCACACGCTAAGGCAGGCCTTTTGCAAGCATGTGTAAGAGCAAAGGCTGGGAACACCCTGGGAAGGGTAGAGGATGCCCTTGTACTCACCTCTGCACTGCTGGGCCCCATGGCCAGCTGGCCCCTGGCCCACTAGGCCCACCTGGAGGGTCTTGTAGTTGTCAACAACCTTGTGCTGGGCTGGGGGGTGCAGACACTGGTCAGGGTGTGGGGCTACGGCAGGTCTGGGTGGGGGAGAGGTGCTGGCTCCTACCTGCCCCCCGCACCCAAAGGGTCACACTCTGTCCTGGGGTGGTGGGGGGGAGGCCTTGAAGAACTGCAGGACCTCATACATCCTGCTTGCAGGGCACAGAGCAGCTCACGGTACAGGCGGCTCTGCAGTGTTGGGAGGCTGGAGCGAGCAAAAGAAATGCTGCAGCATTACCTAGAACCAGAAGTGGCCTCAACCGCAGACAAAGGTGGTGAAGCTGGGACGGATGCAGAACCACAGCCCTGCTGTTGGCTGCAACTGCCATAGCCCTGCCCTCCCCAGCACAGACGGTCTGGTAGGGGCTAGCCAGATGCGTGGGGGGCCAAGAGCATCCGGGAGGCTGTGCTGGGTCAGCTCAAGTCTGGGAAGATGCATGTAGGGCTGGGGCTGCCCTACGCATGGGGAAGCAAAAGATGGAGAGACCAGCTTTTTGTCCCCTCCGAGTTACCCCCACTTCAGGACTGGGGCAGCCCACGGCCCCTTGAGCTCCAGGGCACAGCTCTTCCCCCTGCCCCTCTGCTGACTCGAGTCCCTGAGAGCTGCAGTGGTCTCAGTTCTGGTGGGCTTTGTCCTCTCAGGAGTGCAATCCCAGCAGCAACAACCTGTGGGGCAGGCAGCTCCCCACCCCTTGGTTGAGTAGGGCCTGGGTCAGCAGGGCACAGGCTGCAATGCTGGGCTCTCCTGGGACCTGGGGCTCATCACTGAAGGGGAGGGGAGTGTAAAAGGCCCTCTCAAAGGCAGGACCTGACCCCATTACTGCTCACAGGTGCCAGGGCACAGGGCAACCTCCCCCAGACAGACCCCACCACCATCCTCCTGTCCCCAGGGCACAGCTCTGTGCGCACAGTCACTAAAGACCATCACAGTTTCTGCAGCAGGGCTGGAGCACCGCTGTGACTGCAATGGTCCCGGAAATGTATATTTCCTGGCACAGGAAGGTCATGAGATCTCCCACGACCTGCGGTTTATCTGCTCTCAGCCTTATTGGGTGCAGAGCTGAGGCCACAGCTCCTCTCCCCTCTCTTCGGATAAACAGGTTGCCCAGCCCCAGCGCCCACCCCAAGCCCGTTCCTCACCAACTGGATGGGTCTGAATGCATCCAGCTCGGCAGAGCCTCAGGAGCTTCCCCCACAAGACTGAAGGAACTGGCCCCTGGGAACAATGTTGACCAGGGTGTGGGACATGGGCGAGGTGCAGAGGCTGGGAGAAGAGCCAGAGCACTGTCCCTTACTGGAAGGGACAAACAGGAGGCCCATAGCCTGGTTCTCCTCACCTGCATAGCCGGGAAGTCACCAGAGCAGTTGCTCAGGAAGGGCCTGTGTAAGCCTGTGGTGGAAGAAAGGCTGAGCCCTGCTGGGGACTGGCCAGGGATGTGTGGGGCCAAGAGTATCCAGGAGGCCGTGCTGGGTCAGCCCAGGGCCAGGAATGTGCAGGCAGGGTTGGGGCTGCCCCAGGCACTGTGGGGCAGGGGATGGAGGTTTGACCCTTCTGTCAGGCACTGCACGGCAGCAACAAGGCCCAGGTTCAAATTTCCAGAGCCTTATAGGTTTCACTGTGGCTCGAGCCCCCACCCATAAATCTGGGGTCACTGGATCTGGCTGGGGGGGTCCCACATAAACAAACTCCTTCTCTGCAAGCAGTGTGAACACAGAGGACAGATTTATTACAGAAAACAAAGGACAACACCAAATGCAATTTAAAACATCCCCAGCTACAAAGTGTAGTCTATAGGTTGCACCCTCTGGGGGAGGCTTCCCCCCTGCCCAGGCAGTCCCATACTTGGGGTATCTTCCAAAGGGTAGTTCTGGGGGCCTGTACCCCTATAACTGCCCTCTAGCAATGGGCTGGGGGGGGGGGGAGAAAGGCACATAGCAGAGGCTCCTGTGACCTGCTAATTGAGTTCACTGTGCTGCAGGCAGCTTCTTGACAGCATGGGTCCTTCTGGGGTTCAAGCTACCCCTCATTGCTCCCTGTAAAGCTGTAGGGCATCAATCTCCACTTCTACACAGTGGCTTTTGAGGGGTTAACCATGGCTCCCACCAGCATAGCACACGCCAAAATCCCTGGTCCCCATCCCAGGTCTGTTAGAGCATAAAACTGCAAAGGAGGTGAAAGATGGGTCAGCAAACAGAAAAAGAGCCTGACCTGCAACTAATGCCAACAGCGCTGCTTGGGTGCCACAAAGAGCTACAACAACAACAACCTGTGCTAGGTCCAAAACATGCCAGGCCCCGAGCCAAGCCCAAACGTGCAGTGAGCGTACAGCGGGGCTCAGCCACACAGCTGTGCTGAGACACAACAGCTGTAAAACAATAAAAGAGGGCCCAGCCTGTCCTGCAAAAAGCCCTGAGCACACAAAAAAACAGTGCAAGGACTGTTCAGCTGCAGCTTGGACATCTAGTCTCAGCAACACAGCTCCACTGGGACTAGAGTTACCACATGTCCGAGTTTTCCTGGACATGTCCTCTTTTTTGGTACCCTCTGCTGCATCCGGGTAGGTTTTTTTAAAAAAGAGCAAACTGTCCAGGTCTTTTTCTGTTCCTCTGCTCTCTGGGGCTGGCTGCTTGGGGCTGGGAGCAGCGGGCAATGGGATTGGCTGTTGGAGGCCACGTGCTCCCCACCCTAGCTCCAGCAAGGTAAAGAGAGAGAGAGAGAGAGAGAAAGAGTTTGTGTGTTTGTGTGTGTGTGTGTGTGTGTGTGTGTGTGTGTGTGTGTGTGTGTGTGTGTGTGTGTGTGTGTGTGACAGAGCGGGCAGACATGCAGTGCAGGAGCTGCTTGGGCTGCAGGGGGGTGGTGGCAGAGGTTTGCGGGTCGGAAGTTAGGGGCATCAGCAGGACTGGGGGGCAGGGGCTGTGGGCCCAGAGTGCGGGACAGTGGCAATGCTGGCAGGGCAGGGGCCGCAGGTCAGAAATGAGGGGCACTGGAAGGGCTGGGGGGCAGGTGACTGTGGGTCGGGAGTGAGGGGTATAGGTAGGGCTGGGGGCTGCAGATCAGGAGTGAGGGGCAGGAGGGACAGGATGAGTGACTGTGGATTGGGTGTGCACCGCATTGGCAGTGCCAGGGGGCTGCAGGTTGGGAGTGAGGGGCACCAGCAAGGGGTGGGAGGCAGAGTACTGCTGTTTGGGAGTGAGGGACAGCAGCAGGGCTGGGGAGGTAGCTTGTCAGTGAGGGGCAAAAGAATGGGCAGGGGCAGGGCACCAGCATATCACTCCCCTGCCACCTTCCCTGTGACAGGTGTCCTCTTCTTTGGACCTGGAAATATGGTAACCCTAGCTGGGACAGAACAGTTGTGAAACAACAATCATCATCTGACCCCAGCACTCTTTCCTGCCCAGGCAGGGGGTCGGACTTGATGATCTGGGCGGTACATATTGAGAGCTATAGATTGTACAGAAAGGACAGGGTGGGGAAGAAAGGGGGGGGGGGGGCTGCACTTTATGTCAGTGAGCAATATACATCAACCCTCATCAAGACAGAATCCGAGGTTGAGGAAGTAGAAGGATTGTGGGTTAGGCTACATGGGGGGCAAGGAGAAAGGGATTTGGTGGTAGGGGTCTGCTACAGACCCCCACACCAAGGGGAAGAAATAGATGCGGGGCTCCTGAGGCAACTCTCGGAGACCATAAAAGCTAAAGAGGCGGTAGTCATGGGGGACCTAAACTACCCGGACATCTGCTGGGAGACGCAGACAGCAAGGTCCCATCGCTCACGCAGGTTTCTAACCTGTGTACAGGACCTTCACCTGACACAGGAGGTGCACGGTCCCACTAGGGGGAATGCCATACTGGATATGGTATTGGCAACAGGGGATGACATGATAGGGGACCTCCAGATCGGTAGCCATTTGGGAGACAGTGATCACCTAATAATAGAATTCACCATAAGACGTCGAGTGGGTAAGGTAACTAGTAGGGTGAAAGTGCTAGACTTTAGGAAAGCTGATCTCAATGCACTCAGGCGATTAGTCAAGGACGCACTGCAGAGTAGGACTTTTGAAGGGATGGGAGCCCAAGAAGGGTGGCTGTGACTTAAGGAAACGATCCTTCGGGCACAAAACAAGACGATCCCTGAGCGAGGCAAAAAAGTGAAAGGGGCCAGGAGGCTTCCATGGCTGACCAGAGAAATCCAGGGCAGCCTAAGGGCCAAAAGGGGAGCACATAAAAAGTGGAAACAGGGTGAGATCACTAAAGATGAATATACCTCCTCTGCTCGTGCTTGTAGGGAGGCAGTTAGGCGAGCCAAAGCTACCATGGAGCTGAGGATGGCAACCCAAGTAAAAGACAACAAGAAATTGTTTTTTAGATATATTGGGAGTAAAAGGAAGGCCCAGGGAGGAATAGGACCCCTGCTAAATGGGCAGAAACAATTGGTGACAGATAGAGGGGACAAGGCTGAACTCCTCAACGAGTTCTTTGCCTCAGTGTTCCTAAGCGAGGGGCACGACAAGTCTCTCACTGGGTTGTGGAGAGGCAGCAGCAAGGCGCCAGACTGCCATGTGTAGATCCTGAGGTGGTGCAGAGTCACTTGGAAGAACTGGATGCGTCTAAGTCGGCAGGCCCGGATGAGCTCCGTCCGAGGGTGCTGAAGGCACTGGCCGACGTCATTGCAGAGCCACTGGCGGGAATATTCGAATGCTCGTGGTGCATGGGCCAAGTCCCGGAGGACTGGAAAAGGGCTAACATGGTCCCCATTTTCAAAAAGGGGAGGAAGGAGGACCCGGGCAACTATAGGCCAGTCAGTCTCACCTGCATCCTTGGTAAAGTCTTTGAAAAAATTATCAAGGCTCACATTTGTGAGAGCCCGGCAGGGCAGATTATGCTGACGGAAAACCAGCACGGGTTTGTGGCGGGCAGATCGTGCCTGACCAACCTAGTCTCTTTCTATGACCAGGTTACGAAACGCCTGGACACAGGAGGAGGGGTGGATGTCGTATACTTAGACTTCAGGAAGGCCTTCGATACGGTATCCCACCCCATACTGGTGAACAAGTTAAGAGGCTGCGACTTGGATGACTACACAGTCCGGTGGGTGGCAAATTGGCTGGAGGGTCGCACCCAGAGAGTCGTGGTGGATGGGTCGATCTCGACCTGGAAGGGTGTGGGCAGTGGGGTCCCGCAGGGCTCGGTCCTTGGACCGATACTCTTTAATGTCTTCATCAGCGACATGGACGAGGGAGTCAAATGTACTCTGTCCAAGTTTGCAGATGACACAAAGCTATGGGGAGAAGTGGACATGCCGGAGGGCAGGGAACAGCTGCAGGCAGACCTGGATAGGTTGCACAAGTGGGCAGAAAACAACAGGATGCAGTTCAACAAGGAGAAATGCAAAGTGCTGCACCTAGGGAGGAAAAATGTCCAGCACACCTACAGCCTAGGGAATGACCTGCTGGGTGGCACAGAGGTGGAAAGGGATCTTGGAGTCCTAGTGGACTCCAAGATGAACATGAGTCAGCAGTGTGACGAAGCCATCAGAAAAGCCAATGGCGCTTTATCGTGCATCAGCAGATGCATGACGAATAGGTCCAGGGAGGTGATACTTCCCCTCTATCGGGCGCTGGTCAGACCGCAGTTGGAGTACTGCGTGCAGTTTTGGGTGCCACACTTCAAGAGGGATGCGGATAACCTGGAGAGGGTCCAGAGAAGGGCAACTCGTATGGTCAAGGGCCTGCACACCAAGCCCTACGAGGAGAGACTAGAGAAACTGGACCTTTTCAGCCTCCGCAAGAGAAGGTTGAGAGGCGACCTTGTGGCTGCCTTTAAGTTCATCACGGGAGCACAGAAGGGAATTGGTGAGTATTTATTCACCAAGGCGCCCCCGGGGGTTACAAGAAACAATGGCCACAAGCTAGCAGAGAGCAGATTTAGATTGGACATTAGGAAGAACTTCTTCACAGTTCGAGTGGCCAAGGTCTGGAACGGGCTCCCAAGGGAGGTGGTGCTCTCCCCTACCCTGGGGGTCTTCAAGAGGAGGTTAGACGAGTATCTAGCTGGGGTCATCTAGACCCAGCACTCTTTCCTGCTTATGCAGGGGGTCGGACTCGACGATCTATTGAGGTCCCTTCCGACCCTAACATCTATGAATCTATGAATCTGTTCATGTCCCTTTTGACCCTAACATCTACGGATCTACGAACAAGGTGGGGCAAGTCTATGTGGGCCCATAACTGCCAAGGTGTAGTCTATAGGTTGCACCCTCTCGGGGGGAAGTTTCTTGCATGCCCTGGCAGCCTGATACTTGGGATATCTTCCAAACGGTAGTTCTGGGGGCCTACACCACTATAATTGCCCTCTAGACCCACAGCAGAGGGTCCTGTGACCTGCTTCTTGGGTTCCCTGTGCTAGAGGAAGTTTCTCAATAGCGTAGGGCCTTCTGGCTTTCAAGTTACCCCTCATTGCTCCCTATAAAGCTGTAGGGCATCAATATCCAATTCTATGCAGTGGCTTTTGAGGGGTTAACCATGGCTCCCACCAGCATAGTGCATGCCAAAATCCCTGGTTCCAATCCCAGCTCTGTTGGAGCAGGGGCAATGTGTATGGGGTACACACAGGTGCATGAGCACTCCCTGAACATGGGGGCGCACCCCCTACAAAAAGGCGGTGCTGAGACTGTTAGTGGCACCTGCAGGCAGTTGGCACTTGCTACCCCACTGCTGACACTGACGGCAGCGTCTGCGGGCAGTCCGCAACCCCCGCAGGCCACCGCTGATGCTGCTGGTGGCTGCTGCGGCTGGTCACCAACCCTTGGTCAGTGCTAGCCACACACCCCCCGGCACCACCGCTGCCAGTGCTGGCGGCGTCTGCAGAAGTTCCCCCGCTCACCACCACTGTGCTCCCTCTGCCACACTTCCTTATAGATGTTAGGATTGGAAGGGACCTCAATAGGTCTGTCACTACCGTGCCCTGCCACCCCACGGGGCATGAGTCATTCATGTGTTGGAGCACAAAACTGCAAAGGAGCTCAAAGATGGGCCAGCAAACAGAAAAAGAGCCTGACCTGTGACTAGTACCAACCACACTGCTTGGGTGCCACAAAGAGTTAGAACAACAACCTGTGCCAGGTCCAAAACATGCCAGGCCCCGAGCCAGGCCCTAAGGTGTGTAGCCCAGGTAATCTGGGTATATACCCCCCTGCTCCAATTGAAGGAAATTGTTAGCCAGCAGGTATGCTGTGGGGGGACTGGAGACCGCTCAGTTTCCCTCCGTCCCTATAGAACCAACCAGGACAGCCAGGGGACTTAACTATATACACATTTATTTACATTCACTTTTCACAAGGAAAAGAAACATGGATATAAACACACACACTTTCAGGAGCCCTTAACTAACCAGGGGGGGCTCACCTCCCCTGTGGGAATCCTCTTTTCCCTGCAACTTCCGGCTCCTAGGCCTGGAGGGTGGCCCTCGTTCTCTGTGCCAAGCTGCTCTCTTGCCTGCAGTGGGCTTTGGGTGGGGGAGGTCGCTCTCCCATGGACCAGGGCTCCACTGTGCAGGGCTTCTGGGGCCTCTGGCTCAGCCCTGTCAGCTGGCTCAGCAGCCCGAGCACTGTCTGCCTCCCTGGACTCAACCTTTTGCTGTGGGTCGGAGGCCTGGGCTGCCTCATGCAGCACCAGGCTTGGTCCACTCCCGGACCCTCCACGAAGTGCCTCCTGCACCAGCTCCCAGCCTCGTTCTGGGGGTTGAGGACCTGAGCCACCCAAGCGCTCCAAAGGTCCTACTCTATGCACCGTGTCTCTAGCTGCATGCCAGAGGTTGTAGACCTGAGCTTCCTCATACAGCTCCCAGGGTCCGGACGCCATGCACCATGCTGCACACCAAAAGCCGTGCTACTGGAGCCATCCACCATTCTCTGCTGATAGAAGTCTTCAGGGGCATTTCCCGGCTACTGCTTTGCCCTGCTGAGCAGCTCCCCTCAGCTCTTCTACACCCCACCTTCCTCTGTCCTCTGTCCCCTATGTGTTCCCCTGATGCTGGGCACAGGGCTCCTTTTATACTCTCCAGGGCTCCGCCCCTGAAGTCTTCCAGACCTGAGTGTTGCAGTCTTCAACCAGGTCTGGCAGGGGCAGGAGCTCCTCTCCCCCTCCCCTCAGGAAAGGGGTGTGACTTAAGTCCTCTTGCTGCCTCCTGATTGGTGGATGGGCTCCACCAATCAAAACAGCAATATTTCAAGCCTGGGACTCAACCCAAGCTCCAAAAGGCAAGCCTGCTACATGTGCTGTGAGTGTACAGCAGGGCTCAGCCACACAGCTCTGCTGGGACACAACAGCCGCAAAACAACAAAGGAGGGCCCAGCCTGCCCTGCAAAGGAGCCTGTGCACACAGCAAAACAGTGCAAGGGTTGCTCAGCTGCAGCCTGGACATTTAGTCTCAGCAACACAGCTCTGCTGGGACTAGAGTTACCTTACATCTGGGTTTTCCCGGACATGTCCTCCTTTTTGGCCCCCTCTGCTGTGTCCAGGCAGGTTTTTAAAAATAAGAGCAACATGTATGGGATTGTTTCTGTTCCTCTGCTGTCTGGGGCTGGCTGCTTGTGACTGGGGGCAGTGGGCAAGGCGATTGGCTGTCAGGGATTATGTACTCCTCACGCTGGCTCCAGGAAGGTAAGGAGACAGAGAGAGAGTGGGTGCACGTGCAGTGCAGGAGCTGCTTGGGCAGCAGGGCTGGAGAAGGAGGTGGAGGTCTGCAAGTCGGGTGTGAGGGGCACCAGCAGGGCTGGGGGCTGCAGGTCAAGAGTAAGGGGCACTGGTAGGGCTGGGGGACAGGGCATGTAAGGGAGCGGTGCCACCAGGGCTGGGTGGGAGGCAGGGGGTTGCAGATCAGGAGTGAGGGGGGATGGGACTGGTGACTGTGGATTGGGTGTGCAGGGCACTGGCAGCACCAGGGGGCTGTGGGTCAGGAGTGAGGGGAACCAACAAGGCATGGGGGGCAGGATACTGCTCCTTGGGAGTGAGGGGCGGTGGTATGGCTGGAGTCAGTGGGTCCGGAGTGAGGGGCAGCAGCAGTGCGGGGGGGGGGGGGGGGGCAGGTAGCTTGGCAGTGAGGAGCAATAGAATGGGCAGAGGCATGTACCCCCCCCATGACAGGTGTCCTCCTTTTTGAACCTGGAAATGTGGTAACCCTAGCTGGGACGCAACAAGTTATGAGACAACAAGGGGGGCAGGTCTATGTGGGCCCAGAACTGCCAGGACTCCACTCCTGGGCAGTTTGCTCCAAGGATTAATACCCCATGTCATTATCCCACCCTGTCTTGAAGCCTGGCTCAGATCTGCCAGGATTTTAATTCTGGCCAAAATTGCTAGCAAGATGCACTGCTGGGGCTCAGCCGCACCCTTGGCTGGAACCAAAAGAAGCTGCAGCCACAACTACAATGTGCTGGGTGTCAGCCCTGGCCACAGTGCACCAGCAAAGCTGCTAAGCTTTAGCCCTGGCTCATCTGCTACAGGGAGTAACACCCCCATGGGATTATTGTACTCCAAAACCAGAACAAGAAAAATGGAGAGAAGAGATAAAGAAAAGGGGTCAACCCTGAGGCAGACTTTCCCTGTGCCTGAGGCTTTCCCTTCACACACGCTGACTGATTGACCTAAGCAGAGGTCCCCGAGGCAGTCCTTTCACTTCCCTTCTTCAAGTACTTGTCCTCTCATCCCCGTGCACCCTGAACCCTCTGTGGTGGAGAAGCAATTCAACATCTGTCTCGCATGCTGGTAGGACTCTTGCTCCCTTTATGAGTAGACCAGTGCCAAGTGGTATCATACACTGCTGTGAGGCAAACGAAAGCAGTGCCAGTCTTGAGGTTCCTTTGAAAACCTTTTCCAATGAATGTTGTTAGCACAAGTGTTTGATTGCACAGACTTCAACCTTGTGGGAAACCTGCTGGATCGATACTGGAGATGTTCTCCACCTCTGGGGACCAGGACTTCAAAACAGACAGACAACAGCAATATTGGGCAATAGCCTGGTTTGGGGAGGCCAACGACTTTTGACATGAGTCAGAGCTTTGGCAGCTTCCCCTCGCATGCAACCCTTGTACAGAACTGAACCAACCAAGAACGAGCATGGGCTGAGCTGCCTCAGGAACTGGGGAGATGTTGGACTTGGCCCCTGGAGCGACAGGGACTGGAAGGCAAGGGCAGGGGAGCTCACCCTGCTGGCAGCCCCCGGCTCTCTGCCTGCCCTCTCCCCTGCTGCCCCAGCCCCACTGGGGAAAAGCTCTCGCACTCACAGACGGGTCCAGCCTCAGGCCAAAGGCCCATCTACTGTGCTCCCTGGGGGACAAGAGAGATGACTCTGGGGAGCTGGGCTGGCTGGGCAGTTTCTCTCAGCCATGGGGGGCTGTTGCCAGGAGGAATGGCAGCTGGCATGGCCCACACTGCCCCTTTCCTTGCTGCATGACTGTCCTGCCATCAAGCTTTCCTGGGGCTCCTGCCCTTCCACTGAGCACCCCTCAGCTGGGCTGGCAGCAGCAGAAGCACCATCCTCCAGAGCTGGAGCCCAGTCTCCACCACACCCCAGCCTGACCCTGCCTGTCTCCTTGACTTGGCCTGTGAGAACCGCACTCTCATGCAGACACCCCCTCTTGGAGTCACCCCCTTCCTGATGTCACATGGCTGCAGCTTGTACCCCCTGTGCCTTGTCTCCGGGCCTGTGCGACCAAAGCACGCTGTGCTGCAGAAACCCTGTCCCTAGGGCTCAGAGACTGTGCTCCAGCTTCTGGACCTTCCCTTCCCTTCCCTCCACAGCTGGACACTGTCAGCCACTCCCTGCACCCAGGCTTTCTAGACCCTGGGACAGCCTTCCTAAACCCAAACCACTTTCTGAGCCCCTTTGCGGGGGGTGGGAGAGCACAGGGGCCATCCCTTCTGCTGATGTCCAGGCTCACCAGCCACAAGCATGGCAAGAGGCCCGATCCTGCTTTTGGTGGAACCTACCCACTGCACCGTGCAGGGGGCAAGCTGCCAGTGGTTGGATAGCCTTAAGCTGCTGTGGCGGGGGGGGGGAGCGATCCTTCCCCCATGTGACAGAAGTTTAAAAATTCATGTAAAAAAAAATGAAATTACTGAAATGCCACTTAATTAAATTTATTACATTAATGAAATTCCACTAGTCTTGGTCAGCTGTACATGTCAGTGGCCTATGAGCTAGACGTGAACAACCAGTGTGTCATAGATTAGTGGTTTTGTGGCACCCCCTGTTGTAATTTACTGTGAATAGCACACTGGAATTTAGGAGATTAAAGAGCTATCACTTTTGTACATAATGACAGAAAAAATTTAAACCCACAGTTTCAATTTTGGGGGCATAGAATAAAATCCTGGGCACTAAATCCCCAGTACATGTCCAAGTGCCCTCAGTTCCCAGCGCATTTGGTGGCTATCAGCTCCATACCTAAATGACATGCTAGGAAAAAAGAACTTTCATTTGTAAGTTTGAAACTTCCTTTCTCCTGGTTTTGTTCTTGGCTGGTGTGAGACAGTCAGTAATAATTCCTTAGTGACTTCCTCTTCGCCCTGTAGTATACTGCGTTTGATCTGGTATCTGTGGTTTTCAGGATTGAACTGAGGCTGCCGCTGCTATGGCTCCAGCTCCCAAAAAAAGACCCTCTCAGCCCCAAAGCTCCTCAGGCCTCTCTCCCAGACATGTACTTGGTCTGTAAGAATAGATCATGTATTCATCATATATGATTTATGATGACAGGCTGAGGGAACTTGGCTAATTTAGTCTGGAGAAGAGAAGACCGAGGGGGATTGAATAGCAGCCTTCAACTACCTGAAGAGGGATTTGAAGGAGGATGGAGCTGGACTGTTCTCAGCGGTGGCAGACAATGAGCAACGGGCTCAAGTTGCAGCAAGAGATGTTTTAGGTTAGATATTAGGAAGAATTTTCTCACGAGGAAGGTAGTAAGCACCGGAACAGGTTACCCAGCAGGAGCACTGGCATATCCCCATCCCAAGTCTCAACCTGGACTGCAGGGAAGGTGGAAGCATCACACACAGGAAGCTGGTGTCTATGAATGAGTGCATGAGTGTGTCTGAACACATGAGTGTGCAAGGTGCCTCCAGCCCTGCCTGCACGCAGACACACACAGCGCAGCACCACTCTGCATCTGGCACCCAGCACCTCTGAAGGCAGCAAAGAAAACCCTGACTCCTGCAGCCACCGGGGAAGGGGGGACACTCCTTCCTGGCCCGTGTGGCCACCAGCAAAGCCCCAGAGCTTGGGGCAGACACACACCCTGCTCTGCCCTGCAGCCTGGGCACAGCAAGCAAAGTCCACCCCTCAGCCCTGGGGCAGGACAGCCCCTCCATCCCCTGCCCCCTTCATCATCTGATCTTGGCCCCTGCAGTCCTGTTGCATACCCAAGCCAGCTGTGCACCCCTGGGAGCTCTCTGCATCCCTTCTGGGGAGCCCCGGGCAGGGTAGGAATTGCCCTTGCACTCACCTCTGTGCTCCTGGGCCCCATGTCTGACCAATCCTTGGCCCAGCTGGAGGGTGTCGTAGGTTCCTTCGGCTGATCCCTTGCCCAGCTGGAGGGTGTCGTAGGTTCTGTCCGCCTCACCCGGGGCTGAGGGGATGCAGACACAGGGGCTGGTCAGGGTGTGGGGCTGGAGCAAGACCAGGTAACTTCTGGCTTCTATCTAACCCCTGTGACTGAGGGGTCATGCTCTATCCTAGGGGGGCCTTGGAAAACTGCAGCTCAGCATAAATCATGCTCTCACCCATCCCAGCTGCGGGGCTTCTGGAGCGGATCCCGTGCCTTTGGGGCTGGCACCGCACATCCCAGCAGCAGGGAAGCATCACCCAGAAGCAGAAGTGTCCTTGACCACAGATCAGGGTGGCCAAGGAATGACAGATGTGGGGCCACAGCCCTGCCCTTAATGCCACAGACAGGTCTGGTGAGGGTGGACAGAGATATGGTGAGGCCAAGAGCATCTGGGAGATCAAGACGGCAAGAGCCTCCAATGACTTCAGCCACAGGGAGTTCCAGCCGGCTTGGCTCTGATGGGCTTTGCTTCCCTGGGGAGCAAGATCCCACCAGCAGCAGCAAAGCATGGGGCAGGCAGCTGCCCTCAGCCCTTGGCTGAGCAGGGCCCAGGTCAGCAGGGCACAGGCTGCAATTACAGGGTCTCCTGGGCTGTCAGGTGATGATGTTACTTGTTCTGAAGAGTACAGGAGGCTGCCCTGGTCTTACTGAAGTGACCACCATATTTGTGGTCAAGGCTCTAGGGAGCCAATCGCATGGCTCCATTCCACCCCTACACCACGCCCAACCTTTGCAGATGGCATCCTCACCGATGTTCTACCATTGCATATCAACTCCTCGCCATCCCTCAGCCCAACTTCAGGACCTCAGACCTCTCGATCGCTCCATGCAGCCTCTTCCTGGGGTGCCAGACTCCATGGTCTCTCACCCAGCCCCTCTCTTGGCCCTCACACCCTTGGTCTCAGACAAAATCCTCCTGGGTTACCAGGCCCCTGGGTCTTTCTCTCCGCCACTCTCTGGGCTGCCAGGCTTCTAGGGTTACAATATTGCCTGGTCTAAAAAAGAGGGCACCTGTCATTGTGCGGGGAGGGAGGGTGGGACAGAAGGGGGAATATGATGGTGGGGGAGGCAGTGATATCTGTCGCTCCTCACTGACAAGCCACAACCCCTACACCCAGCCCTGCTACTACCCCTCACTCCAGACACACTGACCACAGTCCTGCCAGTGCCCCTCACTCCCAAGCAGCAGTATCTTGCCCCCCACTCCTTGCTGGTATCCTTCACTCCCTACCCGCAGCCCCCTGGCGCTGCCAGTGCCCTGCACACCCAACCCACAGTCGCCCGTCCCATCCCCCATGCCCCTCACCCCTGGTTCGCAGCCACCTGACCCCCTCCCAGCCCTGGAGGTGCCCTTCACTCCCGACCTGCAGCCCCCTGCCCCCTAGCCTTGCTGGTGCTCCTCACTCCCAACCCGCAGCCCATGCCTCCACCAGCCCTGCCAGTGCCCCTCATTCCTGACACGCAGCCCCTGCCCCTCCAAGCCCTGCTACTGACCCTCACTCCCAACCCCCAGCCCCTGCCCCCCAGCCCTGTCAGTGCCTCTCACTCCCAACCTGCAGCCCCTGCCCCGCCAGCCCTATTGCCCAAGCAGCTCCTGCATTGCATATGCACATGCCCACACACACTCTGTTTCTCTCTCTCCCTCTTTTACCTAGGAGCTTGCCAGAGCCCTGTGAAGGGAGCACGTGACCCCCAACAACCAATCACTTTGCCCGCTGATCCCAGCCCCAAGCAGCCAGACAGGGAGAACAGAAAACCAAAATATTTCCTCTTATTTTAACAACCTGTCCAGACACAGCATAGGAGTCCAAAAAAGAGGACATCTTTGGGAAAACCCAGACATAAGTTAACCCTACCTTTGGCCTCTCATCCTGGAGTCTTCTCTCATCCTGGACCCATTTTCCCACCTACTCTTTGGTCCCGTCCTATTCCCAGCTAGTCACTGGGCTGCTTCTACTCTCAGCCCCTCACTGAGCTGCTGGACCCTTCTAGTCCCAATACTCTATTCATGACATCTGCTGGGTCATTGGACCAGCTTGCTCCCACTGTACTGGTCCTGGCCCCTGTGGCAGAAATGCCACCGTCGGTGCCCCTCTCCAGAGACCCGTCTCTGCTAGCCTGAGAGGCTTGTGTTGAATCCCTCAGGGTGGGGATCTCCCTCCCTTGTCTACATGACAAAAGCCTGGGGCCTAGGAGGTGGATGCTCTGGTCACCTGGGCAGGGGGGAAAAGCCTGGCCCTGCGCGCGGGCCCAAGTAGCCAGGGATGCTTGGGAGATTGGTTGGCTTGTGGCCAGTATTAGCAGCTTTGATTGGACCGGGCTGCTGAGGTCAGAGAGGTTTTAAAAAGGCCCGGGCCAGGAAGAAGGGGAGCCATTAGCCAGGTGGTCATCCAGGTGAATCTGAACCTGGCTCTCTCCTCATCACCGCATGCTCCAAGAGTGCCCTGCCTCCAGAGGAAACTCCAACCACCTCTGGACGATGCGTGTGAAAGATATTTAGCTTCAGTAACTCAGATGCGTGTTTAAACGGCTACCTCAGCCATTCTTGTTTGCTCTATGGGATTCCTCTGATATTTCTATGATATTGCTCTACCTTTTACCCTGTTTCCGCCCTACCCCCTGTAATCAATAAAGTTCTCCGTTGTGACCGGTGTGGGAGACTTATTGAGGGGTGGGTCTAAATTATGCCCAGGAGGCCCCTTAGGTCTGAGGAGTAAGGGAGGCTTCCTTAATCAGCCCCTGACTTGGAAAAGTGCCCCAAGTGCCTGTATTGGGTCTAGGACCCATTGGATGATCAGGCCTGCATTCTCCAAGGTGCGCAGAGCCAGAATTGGGTCCAGAGCCTTGGATGGTGGCAGCGGGACCCCAGGCTAGCGGGTGTGCTCCAGGGAAGGGGTCAGCCAGAAGGGAGGCACCCCAGGGAGGCACTGGGAGCCTGGAAGGTGGTCAGGTGCAGGGAGATGGGCGGCTCAACACAGGAGTGCCCCCTACTGGCCTGCCACAGCCCCTCACTGGGACACTGGAACTTCTGGTCTCATCCTTTCCTGGTCTTGCTGAAACTCTGGACCCACTTTGTCCTGGTCCTCTTAGCCCCTGTCTGGGCTTTCACATAGTCTTAATCCTCCCTTCCCTGCCTCTCTGGGCCTCTGGATCCATGTGATCCTGGTTTTCCTTGGCCCCTTCCTGGGCCCCTAGACACCCTTGGTCCTGGTATACCTCAGGCTGCCTGACCTCTTAAAGAAGCAGGCACACCAAGTGCCCTGCAAGAATCTGGACTCTTTTGTCTTTAGGATAGACCTGAGGCTCTGGCTGCTATATCTCCAAGCTGCAGGAAAGGCCCTTCAGGCCCAAAAGCTCCTCTGGTCTGTCTCCCAAAATGTACTCAGTACACAACAAAAGATCACTACACCAAGCCCCTTCCCCAACAGCATCTGACGGGTCTGCATAAACTCAGATCAGCAGGGCCTCAGGAATTGAACCCCAAGGCACCAAAGGGCAGGGCAGAGGGGACCTCAGGACCCTTAGCAATGACACTGAACAAGTGGTGGGACACAGGTCAGGTTTCAGAGGATGGGAGAAGGGCAATATCCCCCCCCCCCCCCGGAAAAGACAAGAGGGAACCTGGGGAATTAGAAACCCATCAACCTCTCCTCAATCCCCAGGAAGTTAGCAGAGCAAACACTAAGGCAGGCCATTTACAAGGATGTATAAGAGAAAAGGCTGGGAGATCACTGGAAATGGTAGAGGATGCCCTTACAATCACCTCTGCACTGCTTGGCCCTGTACCCAGCTGGCAACAGGCCAGTATGGCTCAGCTGGAAGATCTCGTAGGTGCTGTCAGCCGTGTGCGGGCCTGCCTGGGGTGCACACACAGGGGCATGTCAAGGTATGGGGTTGGGATGGGATTGGATGGGAAAGAGGTGCTAGATCCTACCTTCCCCCTGCTCCCGGGGGGTCACACTATGTCCTGGGGAGGCCTTGAAGAATCTCATGGCCTCAGAGATCCCGGTGGCAGGGCACAGAGCAGCTCACCGTGAAGGCAGTTCTGCGATGCAGGGCTGCTGGAGTGAGCAGAAACACTGCGGCATCACCTACAAGCAGAAGTGGTCTTGACCACAGGCAGAGGACGTGAAACTCAGCCGGATGCACGGCCACAGCCCTGCCATTGGCTGCAACAACCATGGCCTCACCTTCTCATGCATGGCCAGGCCTGGTGGGGGCTGGGTGGGCGGGGGAGGCAAGAGCATCCAGGGGGCCGTGCTGGGTCAGCTCAAGCCTGGGAAGCTGCAGGCAGGGCTGGGGCTGCCCCAGACATGGGAGAGTAGGGGATGGAAGAACCATCTCAGAGCCACCTCGAAGCTGTCCCCAGTTCTGGCGGGGGGTAGAGGGATCCCATAGTACCTTTATCACCAAGACCTGAGCTCAAAGCACAGCTCTTCTTCCACCCTTATGTTGACTCCAACCCGAGAGAGCTCCAGCCAGCTCAGTTCTCATGATTTTTGTCTTTCCAGGGAGCGAGATCCCAGCAGCAGCAAAACATGGGGCTGGCAGCTGTCTTCACCCCATGATTGAGCAGGGTCCAGGTCATCAGGGCACAGGCTGCAATGCCAGGGTTTCCTGAGCCATGTTGGGGCTCCGGGGCTCCCTTGTTGAATGGGAGGGAGTGTAAAAGACCCTTTGAAGGCAGGACCTGACCCAATTACTGCTCATGCGTGCCTAGGCACAGGGCAGCCTCCCCCAGACAGGCCCCTCCACCACCCACACCCGGAGCATGGGTCTGTGTATGCAGTCACCAGAGACCATCACAGTTTCTGTAGCAGGGCTGGATCATCGCTGTCACCATGATAGTCCAGGAAATGCATAATATTTCTTGGCCCAGGAAGGGCTCAAGATCTCCCACGGCCTGTGGTTTATCTGCTCTCTGCTTTATTGGGTGCTGAGCTGGGGATGCCATGGCTTATTCTCCAACCCAGAGGAAGGGCACTCTATGCACCACAACTCGTCTCCCCTATTCCCCAGCTAGTTGGGTTGTCCAGCCCCAGAGCTCACCCAAACCCTTTCCTAGGGAGCTGGATGGGTCTGAATGCACGCAGCGCAGCAGGGCCTCAGGAGCTTCTCCCCATAGGACTGAGGAGGAGGCTCACATCTGTCTCTCAGACTAGAGGAACTGCATGTGTGAGCCAGCAACTGCTGACTGGCACCCTGGAACTGGAACTTGAGGGCACGAACCTGACTAATCAGGGCATTTGTTGATACAAAGTGAACCTTTCTAGAGGGGTGAGTAAGTATACTAGCTCTGTATGGTAATAGTATAGGGTTGTAAGTGCTGTGCAGGCCTCTACAGTCCTGTTGCATAACCAAGCAATCTCTGTGCCCCTGCGAGCTCTCTGCACCCCTGCTGTAGAGCCCTGGGCAGGGCAGGGTATTCCTCACACTCACCTCTGTGCTGCTGAGCTCTGTGTCAGCTGACACTTGCCCACCAGTCTCAGCTGGAAGGTCTTATAGATGCTGTCAGGCTCACCCAGGGAGGTGGGGGTGCAGACACAGGCCCTTGTTAGAGTCTGGGGCAATACTGGGTGTCACTGGGGTACTGGTCCCTACCTGCCCCTTGCACCCAGTGGGTCGTGCTCTGCCTCGGGGTGGGGCTTGCTTGGAGAACCATAAGGCCTTATTCATCCCGGCAGTGGGGCATGGAGAGGCTCACGGTGCAGGCAGCTCTGCCACGTGGGGCTGCTGGAGTGACCACAGGAAGTGCTGTGGCATCTCCCAGAAGTAGACGTGGCCTTGACCACAGGCAGGGGTGGACAAGCATGGCTGGATGTGGGCCAGGGCCCTGCCATTGACTCTGGCAGCCATGGCCCTGCTCTCTCCAGTGCAGACAGGCCTGGCGGGGGCTGGCTGTGGAGGTGAGGGGCCAACAGTGTGGCAGAAATGCCACCGTGGGTGCCCCTCTCCAGAGACCTGTCTCAGCCAGCCTGGGAGGCTGGTGTTTCATTCCTCAGGGTGGGGATCTCCCACCTGGTCTACATGACAAAAGCCTGGCGCCTGGGAGGCGATGCTCTGGTCTCCTGGGCAGGGAGGAAAGACCCGGCCCTGCGCGGGCCCAGGTAGCCAGGGATGCTGGGGAGATTGGTCGGCTTGTGGCCAGTATTGGCAGCTTCGATTGGACCGGGCTGCTGAGGTCAGAGAGGTTATTTAAGGGCTCGGTCCAAGAAGAAGGGGCAGTCAGCCATTAGCCATGCGGTCATCCAGGTGAATCTGAGCCTGGCTCTCTCCTCATCACCGCATGCTCCAAGAGTGCCCTGCCTCCAGAGGAAACAACAACCACCTCTGGACGATGAGAGTGAGTAAGCTACTAAAGATCCGATTAGATATTTAGTTTCAGTAACTCAGATGCGTTTAAACGGCTACCTCAGCCACCCTGGTTTGCTCTATGGGATTCCTTTGATATTCCTGTAAGATTTCTATGATACTGCTCTACCTTTTACCCTGTTTCCGCCCTACCCCCTGTAATCAATAAAGTTCTCCTTTGTGACCGGTGTGGGAGACTTATTGAGGGGTGGGTCTAAATTATGCCAAGGAGGCCCCTTAGGTCTGTGGACTAAGGGAGACTTTCCTAATAAGCCCCTGACTTGGGGAAGTGCCCCAAGTGCTTGTATTGGATCTAGTACCCATTGGACGATCAGGCCTGCGTTCTCCAAGGCGCGCAGAGCCAGAAGTGAGTCCAGAGCCTTGGATGGTGGCAGCGGGACCCCAGGCTAGCGGGTGTGCTCCAGGGAAGGGGTCGGCCGGACGGGAGGCACCCCAGGGAGGCACTCGGAGCCTGGAAGGTGGTCGGGTGCAGGGAGGTGGGCGGCTCAATGCAGGAGCGCCCCCTACTGGCCCGCCACAAACAGCATCCGGGGGACTCTGCTAGGTCAGCCCAGGAAGCTGCAGGCAGGGCTGGGGCTGCCCCAGGAATGAGGGGGCAGGGGATTCATAGATTCATAGATGTTAGGGTCGGAAGGGACCTCAATAGATCATCGAGTCCGACCCCCTGCATGGGCAGGAAAGAGTGCTGGGTCTAAATGACCCCGGCTAGATACTCGTCTAACCTCCTCTTGAAGACCCCCAGGGTAGGGGAGAGCACCACCTCCCTTGGGAGCCCGTTCCAGACCTTGGCCACTCGAACTGTGAAGAAGTTCTTCCTAATGTCCAGTCGAAATCTGCTCTCTGCTAGCTTGTGGCCATTGTTTCTTGTAACCCCCGGGGGCGCCTTGGTGAATAAATCCTCACCAATTCCCTTCTGTGCCCCCGTGATGAACTTATAGGCAGCCACAAGGTCGCCTCTCAACCTTCTCTTGCGGAGGCTGAAAAGGTCCAGTTCTCTAGTCTCTCCTCGTAGGGCTTGGTCTGCAGGCCCTTGACCATACGAGATGCCCTTCGCTGTACCCTCTCCAGGTTATCCGCATCCTTCTTGAAGTGTGGCGCCCAGAATTGCACGCCGTACTCCAACTGCGGTCTGACCAACGCCCTATAGAGGGGAAGTATCACCTCCTTGGATCTATTTGTCATGCATCTGCTGATGCACGATAAAGTGCCATTGGCTTTTCTGATGGCTTCGTCACACTGCTGGCTCATGTTCAACTTGGAGTCCACTAGGACTCCAAAATCCCTTTCCACCTCCGTGCCACCCAGCAGGTCATTCCCTAGGCTGTAGGTGTGCTGGACATTTTTCCTCCCTAGGTGCAGCACTTTGCATTTCTCCTTGTTGAACTGCATCCTGTTGTTTTCTGCCCACTTGTCCAGCCTATCCAGGTCTGCTTGCAGCTGTTCCCTGCCCTCCGGCGTGTCCACTTCTCCCCATAGCTTTGTGTCATCTGCAAACTTGGACAGAGTACATTTCACTCCCACGTCCAAGTCGCTGATGAAGACATTAAAGAGTATCGGTCCAAGGACCGAACCCTGCAGGAACCCACTGCCCACACCCTTCCAGGTCGAGACCGACCCATCCACCACGACTCTCTGGGTGCGACCCTCTAGCCAATTCTCCACCCACCGGACTGTGCAGTCATCCACATCACAGCCTCTTAACTTGTTCAGCAGTATGGGGTGGGATACCATATCGAAGGCCTTCCTGAAGTCCAGGTATACGACATCCACCCCTCCTCCTGTGTCCAGGCGTTTCGTAACCTGGTCATAGAAAGAGACTAGATTGGTCAGGCACGATCTGCCCGCCACAAACCTGTGCTGGTTTCCCCTCAGCATAATTTGTCCTGCCGGGCTCTCACAAATGTGAGCCTTGATAATTTTTTCAAATACTTTACCAAGGATGGAGGTGAGACTGACCGGCCTATAGTTGCCCGGGTCCTCCTTCCTCCCCTTTTTCAAAATGGGGACCACGTTAGCCCTTTTCCAGTCCTCCGGGACTTGGCCTGTGCGCCATGAGCATTCGAATATTCCCGCCAGTGGCTCTGCAATGACGTCAGCCAGTGCCTTCAGCACCCTGGGATGGAGCCCGTCCGGGCCTGCCGACTTAAAGGCATCCAGTTCTTCCAAGTGACTCTGCACCACCTCAGGATCTACGTATGGAAGTCTGGCACCTTGCTGCTGCCTCTCTACAACCCCAGTGAGAGACTTGTCGTGCCCCTCGCTTAGGGACACTGAGGCAAAGAACTCGTTGAGGAGTTCAGCCTTGTCCCCTCTATCTGTCACCAATTGCTTCTGCCCATTTAGCAGGGGTCCTATTCCTCCCTGGGCCTTCCTTTTACTCCCTAAGTATCTAAAAAACAATTGATGGATAGAGGTGTAACCTTTCTGTGGGGCCCCAGTTGACAGCAACAATCACAGGTTCAAATCTTAGATACCTGATGTGTATCTACCATGTCTCGACCCCCACCCAGAAATCTGGGGCCACTGAATTTGTCAGGGGGTCCTCCATAAACAAACCCTGTCCCCCAAGCAGTGTGTACACAGAGGACAGGTTTATTATAGAAAACAAAGGAAAACACCAAATGCAATTTTAAATACTCCCAGCTTCCAGGTGTAGTCTATAAGTTGCAGTCTCTTGGGGAGGCTTCCCCCATGTCCAGACTCCCTCAAAATGTAGTTCTGGGGGCCTGCACTCCTCTACCTGCCCTATCGCAATGGGCTAGATGGGGGGCCTTGGGTTCACTGCTCCACAGGGAGCTGTCTGAGGGCATGTGTCCTTCCACAGGGCAAGGGGCCCCTCATTGTTCCCTGCAAAGCAGTAGGGCACCAATCTCTACTTCCACACGGTTGAGGGATGTACTGCACAGAGTGCACTGCAAAGTCCCTCGTCCAAATCCCTGCTCTGCTGGAGCAGAAAACTACCAAGAAACTCCAAGACCCAGGAAACAGCAAAATATCCTGACCTGCAACTAGCGCCAACCACACTGCCTAGATGCCACAGAGCTACAACAGCAACAACCTGTGCCAGGCCCAAAACATGCCAGGCCCCAAGCCAGGCCCAAATGTGCAGCAAACAGACAGCAGGGCTCAGCTAAACAGCTCTTCTCTGCCAACAGCTGTAGAACAACAACATGGGGCTCAGGCTGGTCATGCACCAGGGCCTGAGCACACAACATGCAGCACCAGGCCTGTTTGGCTGCAGCCTGCACATTCCTGTGCCCAAGGCTTCAGTGCTGACAGCTCAGCACTGCGGTAGCTGTCAGTGCAGCCCCATCCATGGCTGATGCCTGCTGAGTCAGACCCCATGGACCACAGGCTCTTCTCGGCAGTGCCACTGCCAGCTAGCCAGTACCAAGCCACAGTGCATCTGGGTTCCCCTTCCCAAGAGCAGCCCCTGGCCTCTGCCTCTGTTCAACATCACGGGGTGCCTCCAGCCCAGGTCTCTGCACTGCACAGATCCCCCTGAATGCAGACCCTGCCCCCCAGAGAATGCAACCTGAACCCAGAGCCCAATGAATGTGAAAGGTAACACATGCATCATGTCCTACTTGTGTCAGGGAAGAGTATGCTCGTCAGCTCAGTTGGTTACTGCTAGTGAGAAATGTTTTGTGGCTTGGCAGCCCTGGTTTCCAACAAGGAAACCTCACACCCATTTCACATGTCACCACTGTGACTCTGGCCATTTCCTGTCTCTTCTCACCATTTGCTTGCACTGAGCTCCCGCAGAAGCCATCGGAAGTGTTTAGAGGCAGCGTGAGGCTGAGGTGTGCCCTAGGACTTTGCAGTGACATGGCCCTGCAGGAGCTGGCCCTGCTCATTCTCCTGGGTCTTTCCACCCTCCTGTGTGCACAGGAATCAGCATGGTCCATAGATGCATTGATTGTAAGGGCTGGAAGGGACCTTGTAAGATCATTGGGTCCATCCCCCTGCACCAAGCAGGAAAGACAACTGCGGTCAAGTGACCCCAGAGAAGTGACTGTCCAGTCTCCTTGTCGTGGCGCACCTCGCTGCCCCGCTCCTAGAGAGGGGAAAACTGCTGGGGAAAAGCCCTAGCAGCCATAAAGAGTACAGCTGTGGGTTGCCAGGGCAACTAATAAGAGTCAGCTGCCTGTAGGGGGCAGGGCCTGGCTCCTATAAAGCCTAGAGTCAAGGCCAGGCTAGCAGTTCCCTGCTAGCAGCCAGAGGATCGGGAGCGGGAGCTCGAGCTCCTGCAGTTAGGATGGGTGGAAAAGCCTAACAGCAAGTATAGCTGGCGAGAGCTCCAGAGGCTGGAGCAATGCTGTTAAATTACAGCCAGGAGGCTTACATTGTTAGGGCCCAGTGCCTTGGGGTTTGGTTATAGCCAGGAAGCTCGAGTTTATGTTTGTGTTCTAGTGCATTACACCGGTGGTTTGGGTGAGGCTATAGGGGTTGGAGGAGGCCTCATAGGGACCCCAGAGGGGTGGGGCCCTAGCACCAAGAGGGCGCATTATCCTCATAGGGACCCCACAGGGGTGTGGGGGCCCTAGTGCCAGTGAGGGCGCAGTACTCATAGGGGGCTCACAGGAGTGTGAGGACCCCGATGCCAGTAGGGGTGCAACTTGCAGGGTGTGTAGACCCCAGCCCAGAGAGGGGCATTTAAAGAGCCCAGTGTGGGCACAGCAAGTCCCAAGAGAGGGGTGATTTTATTAGGAAGCCCAGGGTGGGCATAGAGAGCCCCAAACAGGGGGGGGGGCGGTATTATTAAGGAGCCCAGCGGGGGCCTGGAAGGTCCCAGAGAAGGGGGACCATTGCGAGGCCCAAGAGGGGCAATATGCGAGAGGCCCAAGAGGGGCCAGATTGAGAAGCCCAGGACGGACGTAGCGAGCCCGGTTATAGGCTAGCATGGCAGTAGACCTCAGACAGGGGTAGAGTGCTGCAGTGGACCCCGACAAAAGGGGTTAGCAGCACAGCACCCCAAGAGACGGGCAAGGTACTGTGGTGGTCCCCGGCAAAAGGGGATAGCAGTGCAGTGAGCCTGCATAAGAGAGGGTAGCAGTGCGGTGGGCCTAGAGGACCGGAGACTCGGGAGCAAGTCCTGGAGCTGGCTAGATTATTTTAGAGAAGGCCCAGAGTGGGCTCGATGAGAGTCCCAGTGAGGGGCTGTATATTAGAGAGAGCCCAGAGTGGGCTAGATTACAGAGGAGGCCCGAGGAAGCAGGCGTGTTGACAGACCAACGTCTAGGATATCTGCGAGGCTTGGGGCGTGGTATTAGGGGTGGTAGGAGCCACGCATAGCCCATAAGGCTAGGGTGCCTGGGGAGCACCCATCATACCGGGAGACCCCCAGGGGGTCCGGGAACACACGGGGACAGAGGTCCCAGCTATCCGTGCCCAGGGAGTCACAAGACAGCCTCCCAACATATACTAAACAGCAAAGACGTGGCAGGCGAAAATAGAGGGTACCCTTGGGCCGAATTGGCACGGAGAGAGGGCCTTAAGGAGATCATGGCCCTCCTATAGGACCCCGCCGTGACACTCCTCTTGAAGATTTCCAGGGTTGGTGATTGCACCACCTCTGGAGGGAGCTTATTCCACAGTCTGGACACCCTGACTGTGAAGAAGTTTTTCCTAATGTGGAGTCTGAAACGGTTATCCAGGATTTTGTATCCGTTACTCCTGGTTTTCCTCAAGGGTGCCGTGGTGAACAGTTGTTCACTGAGCCCCTGAGTAAGCTGCTACCAAATCCCCTCTCAGCCCTCTCTTTTCCAGGCTGAAGAGTCCCAGACCCCTCAGCCTTTCCTCATATGGCTTGCCATGCAAGTCTCTGATCACAGGGGTGTCCCTCCTCTGCACTCTCTCAAGCTTTACCATGTCCTTGTTAAAATGTGGTGCCCTGAACTGGATGCAGTACTCCAGCTGTGGTCTCACCAATGCTGAGTTGGGTGAAAGAATCAAGTCCTTGTTTTTGCTGGAGATGCACTGATTGATGAATGCCCAGCTATTATTTGCCCTGTTGGCTACAGCGTCACAGGTGGATCTGACTCAAGTTTAGTGCTGGGCTTTGCCCCACAGGTCTGGGCTTGGCTGCCCCAGGAGAGGGCTGCACTCCACGCCCATGCCAGAGCAGGCAGAGAGGCTGTGCTCTCTCCAGAAGGCAGCAGACAGCAAGGGGTGCAAGTGCTTCTGGGGACCACGTCAAATCCCTAGAAGATGCAGGCAGGGTAGCATCAGAAAGGAGATCTGCCTCTATCACTTGCCCTTTGCCTGGCTCATGAGTGTGGGAGGCAGAGCCCAGGGCTCAGCCCCTTTCTCAGCTGAGAGCCCCTGACTGGGCTGCCATCAGTCCTTCTGGCCCATTGTTCCTAACCTCTCATTTGTCCCATGGCCCAGTTTCCTCTGGGGGTGGGCAGGGTGCTCCTGGCCTTGCCTCACCCCTGCGGGGTGGTCAGGCTGCTCTGTTCTCTTGCCTGTGGATCCCAAAGGTTATGGTCTTTGGTGGCGGGAAGGAGCTGTTTGAACTATCCTGCTGTGAGAGTGGTGCCAACAAAGGAGATGAGAGTTAGTGTTAGGGTTAGGGTTTGATGGAGCTGGAGATGGGTTTGATACCTCAGTTTGAGATCACTCAGATACAGGGAAAACCTTCACAGAAAAGACACACTGGTGCTGCTCTATGTGAGAAGCATGGACTTTCCACCCACACTCAGATGGAAGAGGACAAATAGACCAGTGTGTGACTGGGTTGTACCTTGCAGCCCAGGTGCATGGATGTGGGGAACCATGTATCTTGGAAGCCTGCTTTGAGCATGGGGGTGTCAGACTCTGTGCATCTGAGCTGTTGAAGGAACATGATCTTAGTCTTGGATGTGCTGTGCACCTCTGCTGAGAAAAGGAAATGGTGGTGAAACAGCTACAAGGGCTGAGTGATCCGAGACCGCACGGGATGCACGGCCACTTTAGATAAACATTCAACAGTGCAGTCAGGGCCAGGGCCCTGCTGCTAATAAAAGCCTGCAGCCAACACAGATGAAGAAGGAGAGGTGAAGAAATAAAAGGGACTTTAAATGTGGTCACAGCCCTGCAGTAAGGAACACTGACATGGGCAAGATGCCCCAAGCATGGGGACCACAGGCACCTGGTTCAAATGTGCAGGGGTGACAGCTGGATCTAACCCAGGAGGCCTGATATAAAGCTGGGAAGAATCAAGGTGGCTTCTAGCAATGACTGGGCTGTACAAAGGCATCAGAGGCAGGACCAGAAGCATTAGGTGCAGGGCCCAGAGGTGATTGCGCTTCTCTGCTCAGCACTGATTCGGCCTCAGCTACAGCATTGTGTGCAGCTCTGGGCTCCACATTTTACAAAGGACCTGAAGAATCACAGCATCCGAGAGCAGTGGGGCTGGAAGGGACCCACAGCTAGTCCAACCCCTGCCAGCCCTGTCCAAACCATCCCAGATAAATCCATAATATAACCTCTAAGACTAATTAACCTCTAAATAACCTACACAGGGAAAGTAGGGGAACCATGGCAGCCAATACCCTGCTTCTATGAAATGTTGTCAATATATACTCAAGAGATCCTAGGTGTCATCTGGGATTACTGGTGTCATCATTGCTGTTGGCCTCACTGGGTATTATTGATGCATTGTCCGTGTTGAAGTTTTAGGAGCCATGGTTTCGACAAGTCACAGTCAGGAGATGCAACACCAACCTTGTTATAAAGAATGACCACGGGTTCAGTTTGGTGGTAACGATTTGACCAGGTTCATTGTCTACAAGCATGGGCCTAGCACAGATTCACAGATATTAGATCCTCGTGTCCATCCCCCCAGCTCTGGGCAGGAAAGACTGTGGGGCCAAATAACCCCAGCAACGTGTGTATCCAGTCTCCTTTTGAAGATCTCCAGGGTAGGTGCCTGCACCACCCGTGCTGGGAGTCCGTTCCAGAGTCTGGTGACAAGAAACATGAATAAGTTTTTCCTTCTATCCAGTCTGTAACCTTCTTCTAGAAGTTTATAATCATTGCTCCTGGTTTTCTCCTAGGGCACTTTGGGGAATAGTTGTCCATCTAGCCCCTGATGCTTTCCCCTGATATAGTTGTAAGCTGCATTTTTGAACTAACAAGTACATCAGACCAGAAGCTGAGACATTTGTACCTGTACCAAGGTAGTTGGCACAACATCATGCAGGGTCCCATTGGCCACTACAACATTTTCCTGCTTCCCTTTTCTCCCTTTTTACTCTGATCAAAACAAATGGTGTATTGCATTCCACCTTTATTTTGGTTGTCTCAAACCACCCCGTACCAGGGGCTTCTTCTATATTCTGACCTACGTGTTCCTGATCTATTCTTATCATCCTGGTACTGGACTACCCAACCTTGTCATCAGTTGCAGCAGTTCCTCACAGTTGAGGATGATCACTCCCATGGATCAAGTGAAGTGAATCACTGATGTGTAAGAAGGCCAATTCTAGAGCCAGAGACTCTCTGGCATGCATCTGGTATGCACAGACTCTCTGGCATACACATGGCAGTGAAAGGGAGTGTCAGGCCACGGATTTCTTGGTCTTGTTTCCTTTCCTCCCATTCCTGTCATTTTTTGTGTGTCAAGAGTGAGACAGTTTTCCTCTTGGTTCTAATCCTCAAACAGAACTTATAAAACACCTTTTGTAGATGAGCTTACGAACTTCACTTCATAAATCTACTGGTTACAAAATATCATGGACTCAATATAGATATTGGACTTAAGACAAATCACAACCTACTTGACATCAGATTCACCAGGTACATGCCAGACATGACTTCTTACACTTCTCCCTGCCCCCCTTTTTTCCCCTCCCTTCTTTTTTCTGCCCTTTGTCTTCCTAGTTTCCAGCAATTTCCTTTTTCATAGACAGCCTCATTTCTACCTTGAATTACAACTACTGTGAAGTCTCGCTTACTCACCTTGGCTTGTTCTGCTCCCCTCCCATTTTTCCTCTTCCTCCTTCCCCTGCTCTAACTTTTGTTTTCCTAATTTCTACCTATTTACATTCTCACTCACATCCTGTCACACTGTTTGCTTCTTTCATTCCTTGGACTCTCAAAAGAGCAGAGAATCCCAGGCCTAAAGAAGGGTGACTGCACCTGAAAGCTTGCAAATAACTTTTTTTCCAACTACTCTGTTGGTCTAATAAAAGATATCCCATCTCCCCAAAGAATCAGACCCAGCCCCTTTTCATACTTCTCTGGGCTGAAGAATCCCATGCCTCTCAGCCTCTCCTCATAAGGCCTGATCTCTTGTCCTCTAATCGTGTGTGGCTCTCCTCTGGACTCTCTCAAGCTTCTCCACAGCCTTTCTAAATTGCAGAGCCCAGTACTGGATGCAGTACTCCAGCTGCAGCCTCACCAAGGCTGAGTAAAGTGGGAGGAGGACTTCTCGAGTGTTGCTTGAGTTGCATTGGTAGATGCAAGCTGGAGTTTTATTTGCTTTACTGGCTGCGCCATAGCATTGGTGGCTCATGCTCATCTTGTGGTCAATCGTGACCCCCAGGTCTATTTTGGTCATAGTGCTAGTAACTGTAGCACTGCCAAGCCTATAAGTATGATGTGATTTTTTACCTCTCAAGGTGGAACACCTTGCATTTATTTGTGTTGAATGTCATCAGGTTTTGATCCACCTACCTTGCGAGCCTGTCCGGATCAGCGTGAATTGCCAGCCTATCCTCTAGGCTGACTGCACTTCCCCATAAGTTGGTGTCATCAGGCTCCAGCTGGCTGCAGTGTTCTTGCACCTCAGGAGGGTTGGGTGGAGGTGTTAGCACAGGGGGTTCTTGCCCCTCCTGGAGCCGCAGCAGCTAGCTGAGGCTGCTGGGTCCTGCCCCTACCACTGCCAACACTATCCCTGCAGACTGGCAGCAGGGGCAGTGCATGGGGCAGGGTCAAGTGGAGCTAGTGTAGGTGAAAGATGAAGTCCGGGCCTGCAGTCACAGCTGAACAAGATTTCAAGAGCCCTGGACACTGCCTTAACCCCCTCCCCCAGGTCACAGGTACCCCAAAGTGGGGTAGAGGAGAGGGGTGCAACACCCCACAGAGTCCATTTTGGGCAGAACAGCTCTTCTTCTCCCTGGCAGTGCTGGGCCCAGGGCCTTTGGGAGCGGGTGGGGACATTGCTGCACAAGGGAACCCCAATGTCCTAGTCTGGTTTCCCCAGATCTTCTGTCCTGTTCCTCCCTCCTTGCCTAAGTCCTGGGCACTGTCTGACTCCCACCAGGTGCACCCCAGAGCTGGCATGGTGGCAGAGCCAATGGCTCCTGGAAGGGTCCACATCCCTGGGGCTCCATTGCATCCCTTGCAGAAGTCCATGACCCTGGCACCTGCTCTGACAGTGGTGCAGGTGTGAACAGCTGCCTGTGCCCAGACTGCTGCCCGGAGACCTGGGTGCTGCACCGTGGGAAGTGCCTGTTCTTCTCCAAGGAGGAGAAGACCTGATGGGGAAGCAAAGATGTTTGTGCACGTTCTGTCCTCAGGATGACCTGAGACCTATGCGAGGCTTTCAGTTGTATTTGTGATTTCTTATAGTACATTTTTGGTCAGAAAAAGCTGTGTGTGTTCTCACTGCATCTCACTGGGATGTGTCTCAGCTTAGGGGATGTTTCTGTTGTACTTGGCCGTGAGCTGCAAGTTGCAGACTGCTGTGCTCAATACATGCTTTCTTCAGAGCACAGACGGTTCTTGTTCTTGTTCAAGCATCTATGAATTCAGTGTCAAGACCTAAAGGCTAATGTTAAGTCTGGTAATAAAGTCGCTACTAGGCAGGGAGTGAGGGGCTTTGGCTCCACATTAGAAGTGCCTGGACCTTCAGTGCTGGAGGCTGAAAGGGAGAGAGGAACAGGGGAAAATCCTTGCTCAGACCCTGGTCACACTCCCTTCCAGCATCTGCCCTCTGCCGCCGTGTGACAAAGGAGACCAGTCAAGAGGGACCTGGATCCGACCCAGTCCGGGGCAGCTCTTATGTGCTTATGGTTTTCTTAGGCACCCAGCACATCTCCATTGAAGGAAACAGTATCATATACAATGGTCATGTCCCCACTCAAAAGTCTCTTCTCTAAGCTGAACAGGCTTAGATCAACCCACCCATTTCCAAGAGGACTTCTGAGCATCACCAACATCCTGCCCTGGTTTGGGTTTACACCCAGCTGAGAAAGTGCTTGCTGGGAGGGCAGGGACCAGGCCCACCAGGGATTTTCCAGACATGGGAGGGCCCAGAAATGGCCCTGCTGACCTCAAGTCCTGCTCAGTGAAGCGCTGAGGGCAGCTTCCTGCCCCATGGGTTTTTGCTGCTGGGATCTCACTCCCTGGCAGAACAAAGCCCATCAGAGCAGAGCGAGCTGGAGCTCCGTGGTGCTGGACTCAGAGGAGGGGCAGGGGAAGAGCTGTCCCCCAGAGCTCAGGTCTTGGTGCCCAAGATTTACAGGCTCAGAGATTTCATAGTGTCACAGGATGGGGTCATCAAGGATGGCCATGTAACCCCTAGGGCCCCTCAACCATGCCAATTCGGCCCGATGGGCACCCTCTATTCTCATCTGCCAAGTCTTGATGTAAATATAATATAGGGAGGCTGCCTTCATGTCTGGTTGGACACGGTCCGGACGGCCTTCCCTGAACCCTGTGGGTTCCCAGACCCCTTGTGGGTCCCGTTTCAAAATAGATGTCACTGGACACCCCAGCCTTATGGGCTATATGTGTGGCTCCAAAACTGCCCCTCTACCATGCCCCAAGCCTCACAGATGGTATTGCCATTGTCTCTCCCAGGCCTTGCTGTAACTCGGTCCCTTGTCCTCACTGGGGTCTCCGCAGCCCTGTCTCTGTGCCCTTCAGTCCTGGGCTCTCTGCAGCCCTGTCTCCGTGTCCATTCTGGCATTGGGCTCTCTGCCACCCAAATACTGTGCCCTGTCTGGCGCCAGGGTCTGTACACTCCAAATACCACATCCTTTCTAGCGCCAGGGTCTATACACCCCAAATACTATGCCCTCTCTGGTGCCAGAGTCCCCACACTATAGCAGAGCCCCAATGAGGCATCCTCCTTCCCCGATAGCCTCTCCCAAACCACTGATATTATAAAACAACAATCAAACATAAGCCCCTGGGCTATAACTTAACACAAGCTGCATAATGTGTGTTCTGCCCCTTTACATTACTAGGAGCATAACTTAGGCCTCTTCCCTTCACTCACTCCAGGAGGGCTCCTTCCCCTTTGCCTGCCAGCAGAGAACTGACTCACTAGTCCTCATCCTGGGGTTTATATGGGCCCAGGCTCTGCCCCTTCCAGCCAGCTGGCCAGGTGCAGGTGCAAGCTAATTTCCTCATTAGCTAGCTGCCATTGCAACCTGCATCTGGGCTCCTGTCTGGCTCTTCCCAGGCAGTTTCTGCTCATCTAGGAGCAGGCACCTAAGTGCCCTGTGACACATAGACATTAGGGCTGGAAGGGACCTTGGGAGATCATCAAGTCCAGTCCCCTTCCCCAGGGGCAGGAAGTCAGCTGTGCTCATAGGATCCCAGCAAGATAAATGTACAATTGTCTCTTAAAGGAGTCCAGAGTAGGTGCTTGCACCACCTACGGCAACACCAGGCCTTGGGGGCTCAGACAGTAAAGAAGTTCTTCCTTATGTCCAGCCTAAAACAGTCTTGTAGGAGTTTGTGACTGTTTGACCTTGTCATCCCTTGGGGCACTCTGGTGAACAGATGTTCCCCCAGATCCTGGTGCACACCTGTTATATACTTATAGGCAGCCACCAGGTCCCCCATGAACCTGCGCTTTTCCAGGCTGAAGAGTCCCATGGTTCTCAGCCTCTCATCATAAGGCCTGTTCTCCTGCTCTCTGATCATGTGTGTGGCTTCTCTGGACTCTCTCGAGCTTCTCCACATCCTCTTTAAATTGTGGAGCCCCAAACTGAATGCAGTACTGTAGCTGCAGCCTCACCAAGGCCGAGTACAGTGGGAGGATGACATCCCGGGATTTGCTTGAGAAGTATCTGTGGATGCAAGCCAGAGTTTTGCTCACTTTACCAGCTGCAACATCACATTGGTGGCTTATGTTCATCTTGTGGTCAATGATGACCCCCAGGTCCCTTTCGGCCATCATGCTAGCAAGCGTAGCACTGCCGAGCCTATAAGCATGCTGCGGGTTTTTCTTCCCAAGGTGGAGTACCTTGCATTTTTTTGGTGTTGAACACTGTCACGTTTTATCTGCCCATTTTCTGAGCCTGTCGGGGTTGGCCTAGATCACCATCCTGTCCTTGGGTGTGGACGCTTTACCCCAAAGTTTGGTGTCATCGGTGAACTTGGCCAGTCCGCTTTTGATACCAATGTCTGGATCATTAATGAAGATGTAAAAGAGTATAGAGGCCCAAGGACAGACCCTTGGGGGACCATACTGGTTACGGCGCACCATGATGATAGACTTCTGTTGACTACCACTCTCTGGTTCTGGCCTCAGAGACAATTCCCCAGCCATTAGACTGTGATGTAGCCGAGGCCACAGCTGGCCAGTTTTTGTTTGTTTGTTTGTTTTTTGTGAGATGATCATGGGATACCAGATCGAAAGCTTTTTTTTTTTTTTTTAATCAAGATATATGATATCAATCTCTTCTCCCTTGTCCAGGTGATATGTCACCTGGTTGTAGAAGGAGATGATATTGGTCATGCACAGATGACCCAAGTTCACACAGACTGTGAAAGGCACTTGGAGCTCCTCTGACTTAGAGAGAGGAGGTAGCCTGAGGAGCAGCCTGCAGCTGAGGTAATTGGGGGGTGGGGGAAGTGGGGGTTATAAGAACTCAAACTGGCTATGGGAATCAAGGACAATAAAAAGTCCTTCTTCAAATATGAGGGAAATCAAGAAAGAAAAAACATCTGCAGAAAAACCCACTACTGGACCCTTGATGAGCCAAATAAGGCAGCTGACAAGGGACACCCAGGAAAAAGCTAATCTCCTCAACAATTACGTTGTGTCAGTTTTCCACCAGCCCAAGGGGATCTCCCTGCCTAACAGGACACAGGGCTACTGAGGTAAGGGTGATCATATGCCTATAATTGGAAAAGATCTTGTGAGGGAACAACTTAAGAGGCTGGACATCCATAAGTCAGTTGGCCTGGGTGGAGTGCACCCAAGAGTGCTAAAAGTGTTGGCTGAAATCATAACATGGGCAATGGAGCAGATATTTGAGAACTCATGGCACTCGAGAAATGTTCCTGAAGATTGGAAGATGGCCAACGTGGTGCCTTTCTTCAAGAAAGGAAGGAAGGAAGATCCAGGGAACTACAGACCAATCGGTTTGACTTCCATCCCTGGAAAGATCTTGGGCAAAATCATCAAAGAATCCATCATGGGTTTGTGGCGGGCAGATCGTGCCTGACCAACCTAGTCTCTTTCTATGACCAGGTTACGAAACGCCTGGACACAGGAGGAGGGGTGGATGTCGTATACTTAGACTTCAGGAAGGCCTTCGATACGGTATCCCACCCCAGACTGGTGAACAAGTTAAGAGGCTGTGACTTGGATGACTACACAGTCCGGTGGGTGGCGAATTGGCTGGAGGGTCGCACCCAAAGAGTCGTGGTAGATGGGTCGGTCTCGACCTGGAAGGGTATGGGCAGTGGGGTCCCGCAGGGTTCGGTCCTTGGACCAATACTCTTTAACGTCTTCATCAGCGACTTGGATGTGGGAGTGAAATGTACTCTGTCCAAGTTTGCAGATGACACAAAGCTATGGGGAGAAGTGGACACGCCGGAGGGCAGGGAACAGCTGCAGGCAGACCTGGACAGGCTGGACAAGTGGGCAGAAAACAACAGGATGCAGTTCAACAAGGAGAAATGCAAAGTGCTGCACCTAGGGAGGAAAAATGTCCAGCACACCTACAGCCTAGGGAATGACCTGCTGGGTGGCACAGAGGTGGAAAGGGATCTTGGAGTCCTAGTGGACTCCAAGTTGAACATGAGCCGGCAGTGTGACGAAGCCATCAGAAAAGCCAATGGCACTTTATCGTGCATCAGCAGATGCATGACAAATAGGTCCAGGGAGGTGATACTTCCCCTCTATCGGGCGCTGGTCAGACCGCAGTTGGAGTACTGCGTGCAATTCTGGGCGCCGCACTTCAAGAAGGATGCGGATAACCTGGAGAGGGTCCAGAGAAGGGCCACTCGTATGGTCAAGGGCCTGCAGACCAAGCCCTACGAGGAGAGACTAGAGAAACTGGACCTTTTCAGCCTCCGCAAGAGAAGGTTGAGAGGCGACCTTGTGGCTGCCTATAAGTTCATCACGGGGGCACAGAAGGGAATTGGTGAGGATTTATTCACCAAGGCGCCCCCGGGGGTTACAAGAAACAATGGCCACAAGCTAGCAGAGAGCAGATTTAGACTGGACATTAGGAAGAACTTCTTCACAGTTCGAGTGGCCAAGGTCTGGAACGGGCTCCCAAGGGAGGTGGTGCTCTCCCCTACCCTGGGGGTCTTCAAGAGGAGATTAGACGAGTATCTAGCTGGGGTCATCTAGACCCAGCACTCTTTCCTGCCTATGCAGGGGGTCGGACTTGATGATCTATTGAGGTCCCTTCTGACCCTAACATCTATGAATCTATGAATCTATGAATCAACAACAGACTAATGGAAGGCAGCGTTCAGAGAGATCACCAACATGGCTTCATTGTGGGTATGACCTGCTTGGCCAACCTCATTTCCTTCCATGACCAGGTGACACATCACCTGGACAAAGGAGAAGAGATTGTTGTCATGTATTTAGATTTCAAGAAGCCTTTGACTTGGTCTCCCATGATGTCCTCATGGTAAAATTGGGGAACTGTGGCCTCAACAACCTTATGGTCTGATTGTTACACAAATTGCCAATTGCTCAAATCATGAGCGAGAACTTATAAAGGGGGATAAGGCAAAATGTGCCCTTAATTGATTACATGAATTAGACATAGATGTCCAGACACACCACTCATATAAACACACAGAAATCATCATGTACAAAACTTACACACAGGCATTCACAAACACAAAACAACCATTCCATTCAGATATTATAGTTACCAACAGCAGTTGTTCAATAATAGCACTGGGTGGCCGCCCCGGCCTTATTGAGAGAAGATGCAGATAGCAGGTAGGGTGGTTATGATGAGAGAAAGATCCTGTAGATAACAGTTTGGAGCGGGGTGACACAGACATGTCTGTGCTCTGATGAAACAGGAGTTGAGAGAGAGACTCACCCAACTTGGCATTTTTTTTTAAGTCTTCTTTTATAAGGATTGGCATCCTTTGCTTTCGTGCTTCGGGGCTTCTCCATACCTGGCTTCTGTTTTTACCATTGTTCTTCTTCTGTCTTCAGCTTATCTCAGCCTTGGAGTGTTCTTACTGCCAGTCGGACAGGGTGGGTGCGTCCCTGCTCCTAGTTATCTTCTTTGTGCCCGAGGCCTGAAAGGGATTCTTCAGCCATTCATAAATTAGTTAACTGACTGGTGACTTACATGTGGCGCCTTGTTGCTTACGTAAACAGTTAAATCTTCTTCTCCCGTCTCTGCGCCATTCTCTCACCATTCACCCTTTTACACACACTCGTACATAAAAGCTAGGCAGAGTTCATTCACATATGTTAAGCAGAAGGATACAAAAAGGGGTTTTCAAGTTGCTTACAGGACAAGACTGGTTACATTTGACTGTTACACAAGACTGGTTACATTTGACTGTTACACTCTACGTTAACATCAGCTACATTAGTCCAGGTCCTGCTACATGATGGCTGGGGAACTGGCTCCATGGTCAGACCCAGAGAGTGATAGTTGATGAAACCTAGTCAACATGGTGCATGGTGACCAGTGGCAACCCCTAGAGCTCAGTACTCGGACCACTACTCTTTAATATATTCTGTAATGATGGGTGTCAAAAGCAGACTGGCTATGTTTGCAGATGACACCAAATTATGGGGAAGTGCAGTCATGCTAAAGGATAGGCTGGCAATTCAGGCTGACTTGGACAGGCTCACAAAGTGGGTGGATCAAAACCTGATGACATTCAACACAGAGAAATGCAAGGTGCTCCACCTTAGGAGAAAAACCCTGCATCATACTTGTAGGCTTGGCAGTGCTACAGTCACTAGCACTATGGCCAAAAGAGTCTTGGGGGTTATGATTGACCACAAGATGATCATGAGCCACCAGTGCGATGGTGCAGCCAGCAAAGCAAATAAAACTCCAGCTTGCATCTCCCAATGCAACTCAAGCAACACTCGAGAAGTCCTCCTCCCACTTCACTCAGCCTTGGTGAAGCTGCAGCTGGAGTACTGCATCCAGTACTGGGCTCTGCAATTTAGGAAGGATGTGGAGAAGCTTGAGAGAGTCCAGAGGACAGCCACACACATGATTAGAGGACAAGAGAGCAGGCCTTATGAGGAGAGGCTAAGGGGCATGGGATTCTTCAGCTTGGAGAAGTGAAGGTTCAGGGGGAATTGGTGACAGCCTAGAAGTATATCAGGGGTGTGCATCAGGAACTGGGAGAAGGTCTATTCACCAGGGCACCCCAAGGGAAGGCAAGGTGTAATGGTCACACCTTGCTGGAAGACTGTTTTAGACTTGACATAAGGAAAAACTTCTTACTGTCTGTGTTTCCAGAGTCTGGAATAGACACCCCCCCCCCCCCCCCCCAGAAGTGGCGCAAGCACCTGCTCTGGATCCCTTTAAGAAACACTTGGATGCTTATCTTGCTGGGGTGATCTGACCCCAGCTGACTTCCTGCCGCTTGAGCAGGGTGCTAGACCTGATGATCTTGCAAGATGCCTTCCAGCCCTAATGCCTATAAAGTATCACGCAGCTGAAACTATACGGTTTAATTTGTGTTAAAGTAAAATGCCTAGTACTTGTTATAGACAATAGCAAACCACTAACATGCATCTATACAAACCTGTTCACGTGCACACACGTGTGTGTGTTTACAAAACAAAAAAAGTGGGAGAGGCAATGTACGGAATCATGGGAAAAGCAGGGTTGGAATGAACCCCAGGAGTCATCTAGTCCAGCCCCCTTTTAAAAACAGGACCATCCCCAACTAGGTGATTTCAGCCTGGGCTTTGCTGAGCCAGGTTTTTGAAACCTCCAAGCATGGAGAGTCCACCACCTCTCTGCGGAGCCTGTTCCAGTGCTTTACCCTCCTCATCAGAAAGTTTTTTCCTAATATCTATCCTAAACTTGCCTTGCCACAACTTGAGACCATTGTACCTTGTCTGTCATCTGCAACCACTAAGAACAAGTGTTTTGTCTTCTGCCACCACTGAGAATTAGGGCCGTGTGAAACAGTGCTGTTTCATTTCGAGTTCCATTTTGACGGGACAGTGCTTTGTTTAGAGTCTCGTTTGGTTTCAAAACCACTGTTCTGTTTCGTTTTGTGGAAACAGTTTCTCCCTTTCGAAGTTTCACCATAGGCTATAATGGGGACCTGCCTATAACTTTGTCAGTTCATGTGTGATTTGAATGAAACTTGCTGGAATGGTAGCTCTTTTTGAGGGTATGTTGCTGATCAAGTTCCAAGCAGATAGGTGCAGTGGTTTCTGGGAAACTGCACCTCAAATTCTTGAAGGCAAAACTGATGTCACGTGTGTGTTAAGGCACAGTGGGGTGAAAATTGCAGGTACACTAGCCCCTGCTGAGGCCACAAAGCCTGTCAAGTTTCAAGGAGAGAGATGTAGGGTTTCTGAGAAACTGCACCTCAGGCTGCTGAGAAGCAAAACTCGTGCCATGGGTGACACTGTGTGTGTTAAGGCGAAGTGGGGTGAAAACTGCAGGGATGGTGGCTCTTGCTGATGCCATGAAGCTTGCAAGCTTTCCAAGAGATAGGTGCAGGAGTTTCTGGGATACTGCACCTCAGGCTGCTGGCAAGCAAAACTCATGACATGGGTGGCAGAAAGCAGGGGAGTTCAAACAATGCTGCCTTTTGTGCTGTTTTTCTATCCCTCCCCCAGAGCATTGGGATTGGAAGGGACCTCAGGGAAGGATGAGAGTCACTGGCTGGCTACACACAGTCAATGAGAGCAGTCCTTCCCCACTTTCTCCCTCCCTCTCCTTACTTTATGGTTCCCTGCAGGCAAGCCCAGCTTCAGCTTTGAAACTCAAAACATTTCAAAACTTTCCACACATTTCAACTGCCTTCATCTTGTTTCAAGGCTGTTTCAAAGACCTTCATTTCATTTTGATTTCACTGTGTCAAGCTCAAAAAGAGTTGAAACAGCATCAAAATGAAAAAGCCAGCGAAATTTTGCACAGCTCTATAAAACACCAATTCACAATATGCTCCCAGGGCCCCTTGAGAAATCCCTTGATATGCTATGGATGGATGGAGGGCTGCATGGTGAGAGGGTGAGAGAGAGGGGGGCAGGCAGGCAGCCAGCCAGCCTGGTTACTGGCTCTTCTTGGCTACTGACTGTGTCCCAGCAGTGTTTTATTTTTGGTCTATATAGCATGTATGTCCAATGTGGGGTGGGTGGGGTGCTTTTTGGAGCGATTATGACTGCACAACTTTTATGGAGTCCTGGCATTACAGGAAAGTTGTAGGGTGGACTGTTATCGGATGGAGGGAGTTTGAATGTTTGGCCAGTGCTAGTGTGCAGCCAGCATTTCTTGCAAGAAAAAGACTAAACAAACCCACCCACAAAGCTTAGTCAGGCAAGGAGGGGCCCCCTCAGGTAGGGGCCTCCAGGCGCAGTCCCCTAGGGCAGACAGAGTGGTGGGTGGGTGTCAAAAGATACGTACCTCAGTCCAAATTTCCTGGGACATGGACAGTAACCAGGAGGAGGGTGAGAAGACTATGAAATGGGCCTGCAAAACTTGTGCAAATCAAGCTGATGGCTCAGGTCAAAGCCAGCAAAGAAAGCTCAGTTTCCTTTGTGGCCAGCAATGATTCAAAAGTTACTCGGGTGCAACAGAGCAATAGAGAGGTGTAAAGCAGAGGTAGGCTAGTAGGGTGAAGAGCCCACAGGCCTGGACCTACTACCCAGAGCCCAGAGGTCTTGGCCAGCAGCCAAGAAGAAAGCCTCCACAATTCAGAAAAGAAACTCAAGCCTCAGCTTCCTTTGTGGAAGGCCCCACCTGTGCCCCGAGCCCTTTGCCACTGCAGCGGTCATAGCTCCCGAGCATAGCTTTCTTTGTGGCCAGCAATGATTCCAAAGTTACAAGGGTGCAATGGAGAGGCATAAGGCAGAGGTGAGAAAGCGGGGCGAAGACCCTGCAGGCCTGGGCCTACTACCCGGACCCCGGGAGGGAATTTGCTGGAGGTCTTGGGCAGCAGCCAAGAAGAAAGCCTCCACATTTGTGACAAGCAACAATCCTCTAATTGCAATTCCATAATATGCTCGTTAGCAAATGGCCAGCAACCAGGAGGAGGGCTAGAATAATGGAAAATGGACCTGAAGAACTTGTGCAACTCCTACCGTACTCAGCTGCGGCCCCAGCCCCCTCACACCCTGTGGGACTGCCTGGGGACTTCTCCGCAGCCTACAGCAGGCATGCTTCACCTTGCGTACCTTCTCTCATGCTTCACAGCAAGCATGTCCTCCATATCCCATTGCTCTCCACTGCTCCTTGAAGCCTGTCTGCCCCCATCCCTCTCCATTGCCTACATGTTACAAATGCATACAGTGTTAAGCAGGCTTTGGAAGTGGGCATTTGAACTAGTTGGCCTTAAGTACTTGTAAGATTTAAGAACAAGAGTCTCCTAAGAAAACAGTACTATTTATTTACAGCTGTTAACAGAGAATGGAGTTAAATGTATGTAAAGCATATAGACTAAAGGAGTGAAAGAGAAGTATGATAGAAATTGCAAAATCAGAAAATCCCAGGATTTGCAGTAGAGCAGTGAGATGAATCTTTGTGGTAACAGTGAGTATATCATTTTATCTGTGTGTGTTTTCATGTGAGCCAGTGTTTTTATAGTTTAAATAAATTGTTATTGGCAGTTTTAGTGAAGACTGAATTGGTCACTTCAACCTGCCTTGCGGGGTAACTACTGACCTCCATTTAACCAGTAACCCTGTTCTAACCAGTGAGACAAGGTTAACTGGTGACCCCAGTGATTTTTGGTGGCTTGTTTCCCACTGTGGTTCAGTAGGACAGGGCAAATGTTGATGGTTCAGGGCCAAATCAAACACCAGTTCTAACCAGTTCTTCGGTTTTGGTTCAGTTCCAGTTTGACTCCCAGTTGAAGCAGGGGGCAATGGAACAGACACCCATAAAAGCTGTGAACTCTCCTGCACTGGAGGTGCTCAAGAAGAGGTTGGTCTGCCACCATTCAGGGATGTGCCAATACTCCTCCTGCCACTCAACCCTGGATGGTCCTAGCTACAGGGTCTTGCCCATCTGGCTCAGAGTCGGACTGAAGCTGTGGGTCAGGAATGAACTTGCCCTGGTCAGACTGGTACAGACCATGGGGGGTTGCTTCCTCTGCAGTGGGGGCAATGGCCTCAGCTTGGAGTCTCACAGCAGCTGCTGCTGACTGGCTGCACTGGGCCAAGCCCCACAGGCAGTGCCTGCCGGCACCTGGCAGTCCTCCCCGCCCCCACCCCTCCATTGTGCTGCCTCCAGACCCCTGCCCCTGCATTTCAAGGCTACATTAGAGCTTGCCACATTTTGCTGTAGGTGGCAAAGCCTTCCTACCTTTTCTGTTTAGAATGAGGGAGTCCTTTTTGTTTTCCCAGCACCAACAAAAATGCAGGGTTCGCTTGCTTTCTTTCATGGAAATAAGTATAAAAAAAAAAAAAAAGATTAAAGCGTGAAAAGCACAACTACGAATTGAGTTAGTCCCTACGTATAAGGGCTTGTGTGTTTGATGCATCTCAAATTTTACTTCAGTCTCCAACTATCGGATTCTAGTCCAGAAAAGATGCTAAAGACTGTGAAACTCGCACCTAAGGACCGTGTTGCTGAGGATAAGTTTCACACTGACGGCACTGTGCTGTTCTGCACTACATGCAATAAGGCTGTAGATCACATTCAAAGGCAGATGATTATGAAACACATGCAAAGTGCTAAGCATAAACAGGATGAAAAGAGATGAAGAGCAGATACAGAAAAAGGAGGGCCATCAAAGAACCAAAGTGCTGTGACTGCAGCATTCAAGTGTTCTGTAGCTGCCAAAGCCCACGTGACACCATCACTTCGGATTTTATTTGAATATGTTTAAAAGCAGACATTCCTCTGCATAAAATGGATGTACCTGTCATCAGGGATTTTTTGAGCAAGTACATTAATGGAAGTGGTGCCATTCCCAAGTCAGTCCAATTGTATTCCCACCTACCAGCTCTTTTTGAACATGAAAAAACAGTGCCTTCTTAAAGATTTTGGGGGAAACTTCATTGCCACGATAGCTGATGAAACAACTGACTTCCAGAACAGACCAGTTCTCGACATTTTGTTTCAGGTGCTCGAGGTACAGCCTCCTAACCATCCGAACATTCCCGCACCACAGCTAGTAAAGCCAGTGGGCCTGTGGAAATTTAAGCATGCCACCATTGCACAAGCCTGGATTTCTTGTCTGATGGAATTTGCTGTCCCACTAGAGCGAATATTAGCATTTGTAACGGACAATGTGCACTACGTGGTGAAGGTTTGGAACAATGTACTTTGTGGTCTGTGGTCAAACTGTGTACATATTCATTGCTATGCTAACATAGTTGCTTTGGCAGGAACTACTTGGTGAGAGACCTTCAAGTAAGTGAATCGCTTTGTAACTTTAATGAAGTCCCTTTTAGTAAAAGCTCCAGCTCATCGTGCATGGCTCTTAAAGTACCTGGAGTATCAGACTGTTGATTCACCAGCACATCCACCAGAACCAGCTGTGACCGGAGGGACACGTAGTTCAATAGCATCAAGTACCATGCACAGTACTCCTAGCTCTCCCATGGGTTTGTGAAACTTGAACAAACAGAACAAGGGGATACAGCTCTTCTGCAGGAACTGGCCAGCCTGTTCACAGGAGCAGACCTGCACAATGATGTGAAGTATGTTGCAGAGAACTGTGGACACCTGGTGACACCACTGGACTTTTTAGAGTCCCAGAAATGCCAAGTGCATGAAGTGTACAACACTGTTGTGGATTTAATTGCATGGTTGGGGCATCTTGTCTTAGCAGCTGAAGTGTGAAAAGATCCACAGCTGCTCAGTGCTGCTGATAAGCAAACAGTACAGCATGAAGAGTAAGCAGCCAGTACTTGATTTTCTCTGCACTGTTCAAGAACTGGATCCTGAAGAAGTTGGTTTTGTTTGTACAGATTATGAAATGCTGAAATCAGCTGCCCAGCAAGTGCAATATGGAAAGGCCAGTGTATTTAGGGACTGTGAAAGATGGGTTTGCAGATTCTGAGGATCCTATGCAGTTCTGGATAGCTGTTGAAGACCACATCCCCAACCTGGCAAAACATGCAGCGATTCTCCTGCAACTGACTATGAATTCAGTTGTTTGGTGAAACTTCTTTCCACATCTGGGGTTCTTCTCAGTGCTCAGCATTAATGTCTGAAAGCAGAAAGTGTGGCTGGAATGCTGCAGCTGTATTTTAGCATCCCAGAGTAACTTTCCCCTTTGTCTGGTAAGGAACCTGGCTTTTGTTGATACATTGCTTGCAAGGGAGTTTGTTCATCCAGTTTAAATCCAGTTGTCCCAGGTTTCTGGATGGGGGCTAGAGCCAAAGCTAAACTTATTTGAGACCTCTTAAAACTTGAACCCAGCCCTTATTGCTGCCAACAGGTGCAGGGAGCAGAACTGCAGGGCTCAGCACTGCTCATATCTACAGAGCAGGGTGGGAGAGATATGGACACACAGCCACAGTTGGACCTGCATCCTGGTGCAGGGGGGGGGGGGGAGCTGCTGCAAGCAACTTTCCTGTACAGTCCCACCGTGCCCTGCCGAGGCCCTGGGGGAAGGCAGCAGGGCCAGGAACACAAGCCCACAGTGCATACCCAGCCTTCCCCTGCCCACATCTGAGGGGCACACCCTTAACCCTGGGAATGCATGCTGCTGCTGGGAGCCGGCCCTGCCCAAGCCCACAGCAGGCAAGCAGTAGTGGGGGGGCCAGCTAGTGCTCTTTCTGCTGCAGCTGCAGACCTGGATCCCTGGCCCCACAGCCCTGGCAGCTGGGGGTCCCCTCTGGCAGGGCTGTGGGGGGGCCTATTAAAAACAAAACAAACAAACAAACAAACAATGAACAACAAAACCAAAAAACAGACCCACTACGGACTATCCCCAACCCTGTACCTGCGCCCTTCTGGCACTATGGTCTCACTGAGCCCTTCCAACTGTGCCCCCCTCATGCTCTGGGATCACTGTACCCCCAGGGCTGTATCCCCTGGTGCTCTGGGATCACTGTGCCCCCCCTGGCACTATGCTCACTGTGCCAGACACTGGAATATACCAAGCCATATGCCCTCTCTCTCTCTCTCTCCCCAGGAACCAATGAAGCCTCCAAACCTCCCTTTTTAGCCCCATCCCAATCCTCCAGGGGTAAACATGAACACGAACACAAACACAAGTCCCTAAGCTATCACTGACATACTAGCAACAACAACAATGCTCTGCCCCTTTAAGGAGACAGACTTCCACCCAGAGTAACATGCCCCTAATCTAGGTACCTGGAGACTCCCTGCAGTCTTGGAGCACCTAGGTAGCAGAACAGGTAACATCAACTCTCAGATAGCTTCAACAGGCAAAAACTCCTTCCTTCCTTCCTACTTACCAGACCGCACGGGTCTGCTTTTGTATCCCCGAACCCTGCACCTGCCTCCTGCTGGTCAGGTGATGTCAGCAGGTGTGGCCCTTTACTCCCTTAGGCTGTTACCCTGGCAACCTGCAGCTGGGGAGCTCTGCTTGGCCTGCTGAGCTCCCTGGCCAGGCTTCTTCAGCCGTAAGGAGCAGGCACATCTTAGTGCCCTGCTCCAGATGGGGTCTTTGGGATCGTGTACTGACCAGAGCAACCAAGCACAGGCAGGTGCAAGTGACAAGGATGTGGGGGTGACCATGACTGTGCCCAGGGGAGCCTCAGTGAGAGTCAGGACTGGCCAGTGATAGCCTGGGGGTGGGGCCTGGGGAGCCCAGGCGGTTTACATGTGCCCCCTGCTGTAATACATTAAGAAAGATATTAAAAGAGGCAAATTGGTATTTGACTCCCCTACTGACATTGGCAGGGAATGGTACATGGGGCTTAACTCACTCAAAAGCACCGTTTGTGCAAACATGAATGCAGTGCCATGCAAACAAAAAATGCATCGTACCAAAAGAATCCAGAAACCTGCGTTAAAATTTTCAGGCGCTCTACATTAACACCCGTGTTGTCTACACATGCCTGTGTTACCAGACTGAACATCAGGCTTTTGGTCATGACACTGAATTCTTAGATGCTTGAACGAGACCAGTCTGTTCTCTGAAGAGAGCATTTATTGAGCACAGCAATGTGCAACTTCAGGCACACAACCAGGAGCAACAGAAAACTTCCCCTCAGCAGAGTCACGGCCCAGTGAGATGCAGTGACAACCCACACAACTTCATCTTCAACACAACCCTGTGAGGGCTGTGAACATGCTGGAGTGCGTGAGAACAGTGCAGACGCATGTAGACAGACTGGAAAGCTGGGCTGGAGCCAACAGGATGCAGTTCAGTGTGGACAAGTGCACCGTGCTGCCCTCAGGAGAAGGGATCATGAACATGGGGACGGAGCGGGGGAAATAAGGTTGGGGGCAGTGGTACGGTGAAGGACCTGGGCATCTCGGGAGGTCACAGGTTCAAGGAGCAGTCCACAGCGTGTTGCAGATGCACGAAGAAGCCTGCATGGGTCTGGGCTGTGGGACAGGTGGTATGAAGGTGCTGGAGGTGGAGGTGTCTGGGCAAGGGCAGCCAGGCTGGGGCAGGGCCAGGAGAGCAGGCAGTGCTGCATGCTGGGAGCATGGAGCGAGGCATGCCAGGTGGGCCATGCTGGAGTAGAGGGAGCTGGAAGGCAAGGGGCTGGGTGAGCTGGGGCTTTTGAGGGGCAGAGCACAGGCCCTCTCCCCCGGCCATGCTCCTGCATAGGGGCACAGGGCTCCAGCTGCCAGAGGAGGGGAAGGGCACACAAGTGCCTGGGCACTGGGGTACAGTGAGAGCGCCCAGCATGGGCACCTGGTTGTGTACTTACAGAGCCTCATGTCTTCACAGCCCAAGGATGGTCTCTACAGCAGAATGGCTTCTCACACACCCAACGAAGAGAATCATATGAGTTTGCTATCTGTATGCTGCCCCTTTTAGTTGCTCCATAAAGACCATTACCTTGTAGTTTCTGACCTCTGCAAAGACAGAGGCCATGTCAGGGCCCCCAGACAAGGCCCCACCCATCCAGCTGCAGCCAGATCCCAGGCCCCAGTCTGGCCAGTCTGACCCCTGCAGTGCCCTGCCTGGGCCACAGCCCCGTCCCCCAGCCCACATGGCTGGTGAGCAGCCCCTTGCTCCTGGCCAGGCTGCAGCGGGGCTGCCAGAGCCATGCCTACTCCATGCAGGCAGCTCCAGGCACAGACACAGCCTGGGATCAAGGGTCCTGACAGCCTCCCCTGTGCGCACCCAGCACGGCTCCTGCTCTGACCCCCCCCCCCCCCCCCCCCAATGATACGTGTGATATGAGCTGAACGGGGTTCCCAGACTGAGGAATTGTAGCGCAGCTCACTCTTGGTATGGAGTCCCGTCAATCCAAGTCCAGTCCCCATTGTCCCTATATTTCCGAAGCCCAATCCAGTATAAGGTGTCCATTTTGGCAAGAAAGATCTGGGGAGGGAGCAACCACTCAGAAACGGCCCCAGGCCTAGCCCAGAGCCAGAGGACAGGGGGCAGCTGGGGCCATGGGACCTCCCCATGGAGGGCAGCAGGAGGGGAACAGGAAGGTCAGAGCTGCCCATAGTACCCCCCCACCCCGCGAGGTCCTGCACCTGCCCCCAGGTGACTACACACATCAAGGGCACCTATATCTACTCCAGGTGGTCATGGCTGCAGTCCCTTGCAAGGACAACTTCAGCCAGGGGCCAGAAATGGCAGAGAAAGGCCAATCCAGCAGCAAGCACAGGACCCTGACTCCCCCCACCCCACCAACCAGATTGCTTTGTCTATGCCCAGCCTCAGGGAAATACCCCTAGGGAGGCTGCCCTATCCTGCCCCGAGCATCTCACTCCCAGGCAGTTATCCAATCCCCATGTCCACCAGGCACCACCTTCCTGCTTTCCCCCCAGGTCCAATGGCCCCGTACCAGCATGGTTGTGCTGTTCCAGCCCTGGGGAGTGAGGAGCCGGGAGAATTCCTCTCCACACGCCTCTTGGCTTTCCTTCCAGGTCTTCTTTGCCTTGGAGAGGAACAGGCACTTCCTGCCGTGCAGCACCCAGGTCTTGGGTCAGCAATCTGAGCACAGGCATTTGTTCACACCCATGCTGCTGTCTGAGCCAGTGCCAGGGCCCCAGGGATGTGGGCCCACCCAGAAGCCATCAGCTCTGCCCTCATCCCAGCCCTGGGACAGACGTGGTGGGAGCCAGGCGATGCCCAGGCAATGGGGCAGCAGGGGAAGGGGAGGGTGAAAGGTCCAGTGGAAACAGGCCAGGAAACTGGGGTTTCCTAAAGCAGCGATGTCCCCAAGCACTCCCCACAGGGACTGGACACAGTGCTGCCCAGGGGGAAGGGCTGTCCTGCCTGAAAAGCCAGCCCTAGGGGTGTCCAGCTCCCCACCATGCCCTGCCCTGGGGTACCTGTGATCTGGCAGATTTGAGCATTGGCCAGGGTTCTCTCAGATGTGTTCAGCTTCTTCTGAAGGCCTTGGGCTTCCTGTTGCACCTGTGTCAACTGTTCTAGGGCTTCCTTCAGCTTCATATCCTTGCTGTGCAGCTCCTTCTGGCTGTGGTTCCCCTCCTGCTGTGCCCATGCAAGCTCCAGTTGAGCCTGCTGCAGCTGCTGCCCCTGCTGCCAGTCTGTGGACATGGGGCTGTGAGATCCAGGGCCAGGGCCTGACACCCCAGACTGGGTGCTGCAGTCATGGCGGGACAAGAGCAGGCCCCTTCTGTGCTCACACTTACACCCAACTCCTTGGGGCCATTGGGATGGTGCAGGCTGTGGGACCTCCCAAAGCAGTGTCAGGGCATGAGAACAGGCTGGTAGGAGTGGGGTGGGCACCTGCAGGGTGCCAGGTACAGGGGCCAGGTGGGCTCCAGGGCACCAGCCAGGGCCCTTCTGCATTGCTGCCCCCACACGTACTGATCCCTGCTCTGGTTCTGCCCAGATATCCCCACCCTGTGCAAGTCACACTGTAGTGCATCTCCAGAGTCACTATGGCTCCTCCTTGGCTCAGATATCTGCCCATTCCTCCAGCTGGCCTGGCCCAGGGACAGTTTGCACCCCTGCCCCCAGGCCCAGGAAACCCCTGTGTCCTCCTTGCTGCCCCTTCCTCTGTCCATCTCCCCATCCCTGCACTTCCTGCCAGCCCGGCAGGGCCCTACTCACAGCAGACCCCCAGGGCGATGGTGGTGGCCAGCAGGGCCAGACAGGCTGCCAGTAGACCCAGGGGCAGCGGTTGCATGCTCCACCAAGGCTCTGCAAGACACAAGGTGACATGGGACCAGCCATGGGCACCTGCACCCCATGCTGCCCCTACAACTATGGCTTCAATCATAGGTGGGGGGGCAGCCAAGCTCAGTGGGATGCGGGGCCATGGCCCTGTCATTGACTCCAGCAGCTGCAAGCCTGCCTTCCCCGGCACAGAAAGACCTGGTGGGGGATGGTCTCAGGGAGTGGGGCAAGAGCTATGTCAGCCCAGCCCTGGGACACCTCCCTACCCCCAACAGTGGAAATAAACAACTCTGCAAGGGCAGGAAGGGGCTGGGGAGCAACAAGATCCTCCCCCCACACCTGACCCAGCCCTTCCTGCCCCCACTGCAGTCCTGGGCTGAGCCTGAGCGCAGGGGCAAGATGCTCTAGCCTGGACCCTGCGTGGCTGGTCCCAGCAGGAGCATTGGCACAGCCCCGTCCTCCGCCCCGGCCTGGGCTGCAGGGAAGGTGGCAGCATCGGACACAGGAAGCTGCTGTCTATGAATTAGTATGTGAGTGTGTCTGAACAAGAAAGTGTGCATGGTGCCTCCAGCCCTCCCTGGGCTCAGACCCACGCAGCCCAGCACCTCTCTGCAGTCAGCACCCAGCATCTCTGAGGGCTGCAACGGAAACCCTGATGCCTGCAGCAACCAGGGAGAGGGGACACTCCTTCCTGGCCCATGTGGCCACCAGCAAAGCCCTGGAGCCTGGGGCAGCCACACACCCCACTCTGCCGTGGAGCCCAGGCATAGCAAGCAAAGCCACCCCTCAGCCCTGGAGCAGGACAGCTCCTCCATCCCCTGCCCCTCCGACATCTGATCTCAGCCCCTGCAGTCCTGTTACACACCCGGGCTAGCTGTGCACCCCTGGGAGCTCTCTCCATCCCTGCTGGGGAGCCCTGGAGAGGTCAGGGGATGTCCTCAAACTCACCGCTGAACTGTTGGACTCCATTTCTGGCTGGTCCCTGGCCCACTGGGTCCAGCTGGAGGGTCTCATAGGTGCCATCTGCCTCACCCAGGGCTGAGGGGGTGCAAACAAAGGGGCTAGCCAGGGTTTGGGACAGGAGTAGAAGCAGATGGTGTAAGAGTGCTGGTTCCTACCTGCACCCTGTGCCTGGGGTGTCACACTCTGTCCTGAGCGGGCCTTGGAGAACCGCAGCTCTGCGTACATCACACTCTCACCCATCCTGGCTGTGGACCTATTGGAGGAGATCCTTTGCCACTGGAGCTGGTGCTGCATGACCCAGCAGCAGAGATGCATCAGACAGAAGCAGAAGTAGCCTCAACCACAGACGGGGGCGGCCAAGCACATCCGGATGTGGAGCCACAGCCTTGCCATTGGCTACAGCAGCCATGGCCCTGTCCTCAATGGCACAGACAGACCTGGTTGGGGTCAGCAGAGATGTGGGAGGGGCAAGAGCACCTAGGAGGCCAGTCTGTCTTAGATTAGGCCAAGGAAGCTGCAGGCAGGGCTTGGGCTTCCCCAGGCATGGGAGAGGGCAAGCCGGGGGCAGAGATAGGAGGGACCATCTCTGAAACCTATTAGAGTTGCTTCCGAATCTGGCTCAGGGCAGAGTGAACCCATAGTCAAGGCCTTAGGGGCCAATTGCATGGCTCTGCTCCACCCCTACATCATGCCCCAAACCTCACAGATAGCATCCTCAGTGATGTTCTACCCGTGGCTTATGCAGCCCCAATCTGGGCCTACCAGCCCCTCAGCCTCCCTCAGCCAACTCTGGGCCCTCGGAGCCCTCAACCTCTCTGCAAAGACCCTTCCTGGGATGCCAGACTCCTCAGTGTGTCCTTTCGCCCCAATTTGGGCCCTCAGACAACATCTCTCTGGGCTACCAGGCCCCTTGGTCTCATTCCCAGGCACTCTCTGGGATGCCAGCCCCTTTAGTCTCTCACCCTGGACCCTTCTGGTCCTCCACTTTCCCACCCACTCATTGGTCCCATCCTATTCCAAGCAGGTCACTGGGATGCGTCTGCTCCCAGCCCCTCACTGAGCTACTGAACCCGTCTAGCTCCATTACTCTATTCATGACCTGGTACTGGGATGTCACAGGTGTGGGCGGATGAGAATAGGATGGGTTTCAACACTGACAAGTGCAAGGTGCTGCGCCTGGGGAAGAAGACCCAGCAGCAGACCTACAGGCTGGGGAACTCCCTTCTTGTCAGCACAGCAAGGGTCAAAGGGAGCAAGAGTGTTCAAAAGCCCCCTTGGCTAACAAAAAGCATCCAGGAATGTCTCAAGGATAAAAAGGAGACGTACACCCAACGGAAGGGAGGGGCCATCACCAAGGAGGACTATACAGCCATTGCTGGGGTTTGTAGGTGGGCTGTTAGGAAGGGTAAGGCAAAGATGGAACTGGGATCAAGGACAATAAGAAGTCCTTTTTTAAATACATAGGGGGTAAAAAAAAAAGATTCCAGGTAATGCAGGGGCTCTGCAGGACACACTAAGAAGTCTGGTGGTCACACCAGATGTCAAAGCTAACCTTGCCATGGGAGACTCCATCCTGAGGGGGACAGAGGGGGCAATCTGCCACCCCGATGCCTTAGCTGGGGAAGTCTGCTGCTTCCTAGGGGCCCGCATCCAAGACATTGCGGAGAAGATCCCTCAGCTCCTCCAGCCCACAGACCACTACCCCATGCTCCTCATCCATGTGGGCACGCATGACATGGCTTGGAGCGCTCCCAGCCGGGTCATGAAGTTCTACAGGGATTTGGGAGCAGGGCTAGAGGGTCTGGGGGTGCAGGTGGTGTCCTCTTCAATCCTCCTTCCTCAAGGAAGGGAGGGGGTGTGGCGCTCTATGTCAAAGAGCAATACACATCCTCTGCCAGCAAAATGGGGTCGGAGAAGGGGCAAGCTGAAGCGCTCTGGGTCAAGATACATGGGTGTCATGGGGAGGGAGATTTAATGGTGGGGGTCTACTACAGACCCCCCAACCAAGGGGAGGAGCTGGACCAGGAATTTTCGGGCCAGCTTGCAGAGGCACTTAAGGCAACGGATGTAGTTGTCATGGGTCATCTAAATTACCCGGTGTGGAAGAAATCAAACTTTGCGTTGTGGTTGTATTAGAATTGGCAGAGCCATCTAGGTTTATTTAAAGCTCTACAAGTGATCACAAGGAACTCTGACCTCTACAAGCGTATTTATACTTTAGACAGTGAGAAAAGATGCAGGGTTCAGACAAAGCAACCTTGAGAGAAACAGAAAGATGCTGATCATTCGTTTGTCACACGTAAGAAGTTTACTTTTTCAGCAAACACGTTGTGTTTTGGGAACAGCTATCAGTGTTGCGGGTAGGGGTTTTTTTGGTTCCTGGCAAGGAGGAGGTTAACATCTGCACGCAGACAAAACAAGGCAGTCAAGTAAGAGGCCTGGTTAAACTTATTTCCACACCGGACATCTGCTAGGAGAAGCAGTCAGACAGGTCGGACCGTTCCAGGAGGTTCCTGGCCAAGATACAGGACCTCCACTTAACCCAGGAGGTGCACAGTCCCACCACAGAAAATGCCCTGTTGGACCTGGTCCTGGCCACAGGCAATAATCTGGTAAGGGGGCTCCAGGTCCACGACCACCTGGGTGATAGCAATCATCACTTGCTGGAATTCATCATCCAGCGCAGGGTGTCAAGGGCCTGCAGCAAGGCAGTAGCCCTAGACTTCAAGAGGGCCAACTTCAACGAGTTGAGGAGATTGGTGGGAGAGGCGCTGGGGTTCTCGAGGGCAGAGGAACTCAGTGCCCAAGATGACTGGTCGTTCCTTAAGGAGACGATACTCAGGGCCCAAGGGGTGACAATCCCAACAAGAAGCAAAGGGGGCAAGAGTGCCCAAAAGCCCCCCCTGGCTCACCAAGGACATCTGGGAATGCCTGGTTGCCAAAAAGGCAGTGTACACCCGGTGGAGGGTGGGGGGGTAATCTCCAAAGAGGAGTATACCTCCACTGCTCAGGCCTGTAGGGGGGCTGTTAGGAAAGCTAAGGCAGATATAGAGCTAGGAATAGCGTCCAAGATCAAAGATAATAAAAAGTTATTTTTCAAATATATAGGGAGGATGAAGAAGGCACCGGGAAATGTGGAGCCCCTGCAAGATACGCTGGGCAATCTGGTGGTTGCGCCAGAGAAGGCAGACCTCTCTAACAAATTCTTCACCTCCGTTTTCTTGTGCAGGGACCCCGTTTCATTAGGGGCAGGTCATGTCAGACCAACCTAATTGCCTTTTATGATCTGGTCACAAAATCACTGGATGCAGGTGTCGCTGTGGATGTAGTCTTTCTGGACTTCAGCAAGGCCTTTGACACTGTCGACCACCCCATCCTCATTAAAAAACTAGGGGACTGTGGCATCGATGCCTACACAGTCAGATGGATTGCAAATTGGCTGAAGGGTTGTACTCAGAGGGTAGTGGTGGACGGGTTATATTCGACCTGGGGGGAAGTGGGCACTGGAGTCCCCCAGGGCTTGGTCCTTGGGCCTGCGCTGTTCAATTTCTTTATCAGCAATTTGGACGATGGGTTCAAAAGCAACCTGTTCAAATTCACTGATGATACCAAAATTTGGGGTGAGGTGGGCACACTAGTAGGGAGGGAAAGACTGCAGAAGGACCTGGATAGGTTGCAGGGGTGGGCTAACAAAAACAGGATGCATTTCAATACGGACAAGTGCAGGGTGCTGCACTTGGGCAGTAATAACTGGCAGGACACTTACAAGATGGGAAACTCCCTTCTTGAGAGCACGGAGGCAGAAAGGTATCTTGGAGTCATCACTGACTCCAAGATGAACATGGGCCGACAATGCGAGGTCACGGTCGGCAGGGCTAACCGGACCCTATCATGCATCCACAGGTGCATCTCAAGTAGGTCCAAGGAGGTGATCCTCCCCCTCTACGCGGCACTGGTCAGACCACAGCTGGAGTACTGTGTCCAGTTCTGGGCACCCCACTTCAAGAGGGATGTGGACAACATTGAGAGGGTCCAAAGGAGGGCCACCCGCATGATCCAGCAACAGCAGGGCAGACCCTACAAGGAGAGGCTACGGGACCTGAACCTGTTCAGCCTTCACAAGAGAAGGCTGAGGGGGGACCTGGTGACCATCTATAAACTCACTAGGGGGGACCAGAAGGGTTTGGGGAAGACCTTGTTTCCCCTAGCGCCCCCCGGGATAACAAGGAATAATGGTCACAAGTTATTGGAGAGTAGGTTTAGATTAGACATCCGAAGGCACTACTTCACAGTCAGTGCGGCTAGGATCTGGAACCGACTTCCAAGGGAAGTGGTGCTGGCTCCTACCCTGAGGGCCTTTAAGAAGCGGCTTGATGCCTACCTGGCTGGGGTCACTTGAGCCCAGTTTTCCTCCTGCCCAGGCAATGGGTTGGACTTGAAGATCTACAAGGTCCCTCCCAACCCTACTTCTATGATTCTATGATTCTACGATTCTCCCAGTCTCGGGATATGGGCTGAGGAGGAAGAGGAGGATCCAGGTAGTGAACCAAAGACTGTGGTGCTGGTGTCATCATTAAGGCTTTGGCTTCCATGACCACAGTCTGCTCTTTGGCGAGAGAGGCAGTGAGCAGCTGGGAAGAGATGGCCTCCACATCTCTCCATTCGGGAGGAGGCTCTTCTGAGCCAGACTGGCTGACCTGCTCCACCTGGCTTTAAACTAAGCTCGTCGGGTAATGGGAGGACTACCGCCACTGCTGGACCACTGAGCAACCCTTGCAAATCCATCAGGCCAAAGAACTTAAGGGAGCCCACCCCTGCTCCAGCCCTGTAGTGAGCTGTGGGCAAGGCAAGAGCCCCTAAGGGGACACTCCCCTGCCTGTACACAAATGCCAGGAGCTTTGGGAATAAACAGGAGGAACTCATCCTCCTGCTTAACACAAATAATTGCAATGTCATAGGGATAATGGAGACCTGGTGGGACTCCACCCATGACTGGACCATGGGTATAGATGGCTATACCCTGTACAGGACAGATCGAGTAGATAAAAGGGGCGGGGGTGTAGATCTCTATGTTAAGGAAAGATATGCATCCCTGCAAGCCGATACTGGTGACCAGGGTGGATGACTGGAGACCCTCTGGGTTAAAATCCATGGGGAACATGGCACAGAGGACACAACGGTGGGAGTCTACTACAGACCTCCCACCCAAAGTCAAGAGCTTGACCAGGAGTTCACCCAGGAACTGGCTGAGGCCACACGCTCCAGGACCATGGTTATCATGGGTGACTTCAATTACCCAGACATCTCGTGGGAAGAGCGCTCAGCCAAATTCGAGTGGTCACAAAGCTTCCTCTCCTGTGTGGATGACCGCTATCTAACACAAGACGTCTATGGGCCAACGAGAGGTAAAGCACTGCTTGACCTGGTACTGGCAACCGAGGATGACCTAATCAGTGACCTAACAATCTATGGGAAGCTGGGTGACAGCAACCATGAGCTGAACACCTTCACCATCTGCCATAAAGCTGGCAAATCAGTCAGCAATACAAAAGTCCTCGACTTCAGGAAAGCCAACTTTAACAAGCTCAGGAGGCTCGTCAGTGAGGCCACGACCCCAGGGGGAGGGGAGTCCAGGAAGAGTGGTTGCTCCTCAAGGGAGCAAACCTCGATGCACAAGCTAAGTCTATTCCATCTTGGAGGAAAGGCAGCAAGAGGGCACAGCAGCCCCCCTGGCTCTCCAGGGACCTAGTAGACCTCCTGAGGCTAAAAAGAAAGGCCTACAAAGGATGGAGGATGGGATCCACCTCCAAGGAGGAATATTCTGCACTGGTCCGGTCCTGTAGGGAGCAGACCAGGAAAGCCAAGGCTGCAACTGAACTCCAACTAGCTTCGAGTATCAAGGACAATAAAAAGTCCTTTTTCATGTATGTGGGGAGCTGGAGGAAAAGCAGGGGCAACATTGGACCCCTGCTGAACCAGATGGGGCAACTGACAACTGACACCCAGGAGAAAGCCAACCTTTTAAATGGGTACTTTGCATCAGTATTTCATCTGTCCCATGGGACGCCCATGCCCACTATGGGATAGGGAGGTCCAGATGAGGGAGATCCCCTGCCCCCCATCAATGCTGACCTCGTAAAGGAACACCCTGAGAGGTTGCACACGTTCAAGTCAGCTGGCCCTGACAGTCTACACCCCAGGGTGCTCAAGGAGCTGGCGAGCATCATAGCCCAGCCCCTGGCATGGATCTTCGAGAGCTCCTGGCACTTTGGTGAAGTGCCCAAAGACTGGAAGAAGGCCAATGTGGTGCCTATCTTCAAGGAAGGGAGGAAGGTGGATCCAGCAAACTACAGGCCCATCAGTCTGACCTCTATCCCAGGGAAGGTCTTAGAAAAGTTTATTAAAGAAGCCATCCTTAATGGACTGGCTGACACCAACATCCTGAGGGATAGCCAGCACGGGTTTGTTGCGGGTAAGTCTTGCTTGACCAATCTCATTTCCTTCTACAACCAGGTGACCTATCACTTGGACAAGGGAGAAGAGATTGATGTCATATATCTTAACTTCAAAAAAGCCTTCAATCTGGTATCTCATGATCACTTCTTGGCAAAACTGGCCAATTGTGGTCTTGGGTTCACCACGATCTGCTGGCTAGGGAATTGGCTCCATGGTCAGACTCAGAGGGTGGTGGTTGACGGAAGTCAATCGTTGTGGTGCCCTGTGACCAGTGGGGTCCCCCAAGGCTCTGTCCTTGGACCCATATTGTTTAACATCTTCATCAATGATGTGGACATTGGTGTCAGAAGCAGACTGGCCAAGTTCGCCGATGACACCAAACTCTGGGGTAAAGCATCCACACCTGAAGACAGGAAGGTGATCCAGGCTGACCTGGACAGGCTCAGCAAATGGGCAGACAAGAACCTGATGGTGTTTAACACTGAAAAATGCAACGTTCTCCACTTTGGGAGGAAAAACCTGCAGCAGCCTTATAGGCTCGGCAGTGGTACGCTGGCTAGTACTATGAAAGAAAGAGACTTAGGGGTCATCATTGACCACTAGATAAACATGAGCCTGCAATGTGATGCTGCAGCTAGTAAAGTGACCAAAACGCTGGCTTGCATCCACAAATGCTTCTCAAGCAGATCCCGGGATGTCATTCTCCCCTTGTACTCGGCCTTGGTGAGGCCACAGCTTGAGTACTGTGTCCAGTTCTGGGCCTCACAATTCAAAAAGGATGTGGAGAAGCTTAAGAGAGTCCAGAGAAGAGCCATGCACATGATCAGAGGTCAGGAAAACAGACCTTATGGCAACAGACTGAAAGCTATGGGACTCTTTAGCCTGGAAAAGCGAAGGTTCAGGGGTGATCTGATGACCACCTATAAGTTTATCAGGGGTGACCACCAGTACCTGGGGGAACATTTGTTCACCAGAGCACCCCAAGGGATAACAAGGTCGAATGGTTATAAACTACTCCAAGACCATTTCAGGCTGGACATAAGGAAAAATTTCTTTACTGTCCGAGCCCCCAAGGTCTGGAATAGCATGTCATCGGAGGTGGTTCAAGCACCTACATTTAAGACCTTCAAGAGAAAATTGGATGCTTATCTTGCTGGGATCCTATAATCCCAGCTGACTTCCTGCCTTCAGGTGGGGGGCTGGACTCGATGATCTTCCGAGGTCCCTTCCACCCCTAATGTCTATGAAATCTATGAAATCTATGAATTCTTTGCTTCTATTTTTCTGAGCAGGGACCAGGTCATCCTTCACATCATGATCCCTGACGGTCCCAGGGGAGGTGCAGCCAGGCCCAGGGTCAGAGTGGACCTATTCAGGGACCTCCTGGTGGGACTGGACGCATCCAAATCAGCAGGTCCTGATGATCTTCATCCCTGAGTGCTCAGAGATTTGGTAGAGGTCATTGCAGGTCCCCTGGCACAACTTTATGAGCTCTCATGGTGCTCTGGCCAGGTGCCAGAGGACTGGAAGAGGGCCAATGTGGTCCCCATTTTCAAAAAGGGGAGGAGGGAAGACCCAGGAAACTATAGGCCGTGTTTATTGGTTACATGAAGCAGATACATAAGGTTGGACACACTTGTCATACAGACAGACATACACAAGCACACATACAAACAGACATACACAGACATACAGAGAAAACCACCCCAGGAAGAGGTTATAGTTACCAGCAGATGTTACTCAATATTAGCACTGAATGGCTGAGTCCAGGATTATTGAGGGTGATAGGAGCTGGGGAAGAACAGACATGCATGCCTCTGCTCCATGAGGTTGCAGAGAGTGGATTCCCCATCGTGGCTTGTTTGCATCCCACTTTTATAGGGATTTCAAGTCTTCGTTCAGCATTGGGGTTTTTCCATGCTCACTCTTTAATTAGAGGTTGTTTCTTCTTGTTATCTCAACTTGAGGTCATTCCAGTAAAGTTGGTTATCTCCGCTGAAGCATGGTGACCTTGATCTTGAAGCATTGTGTAGTTCAAATGGCAGGATATGCAAAATTCCTTCTTTGCACCTGATCACAGACGAGTTCTTCAGCCATCCATTAATTAGTTTACTGTCTGGTAACTTATACATTGGTGCCTTGTTGCTTACACAATCAGTTAAATCTTCTTCTGTTTTCATGCAAATAGTTATCATTCTTTCACCATTCACCCTCTCACACAGACACTCACATACACAGAGCATATGAAGATCATCTACACGCATCAAGCAGGGAAAAGCACAAAATGGAGTTTCAGTTGTTCAAACAATCAGAGGTTGATCAATTCAATACTATTATCATTTAAACATAATAGCTAATATGCAAAAATTCATACTACACTTCATAGATTTCATAGACACGAGGGCTGGAAGGGACCCCGGAGGATCGAGTCCAGCCCTCTGCCCCCGGGGCAGGAAGACAGCACGGATCATAGGATCCCAGCAAGATAAACATCTAAATGTCTCTTGAAGGTGTTCAGAGTAGGTGCTTGAACCACCTCCAGCGGCAGTCTATTTCAACCTTGGGGGCTCGAACCATAAAGTTCTTCTTTATGCTCCAGTGGTCCAGGAAGGAGACGGGCACCAGGGTGCAGTGAGGGCGCTGAGCACAGGCATGCAATCTCATACTCACTCAACCTCCTGTCTTCATACCCTGGGGCGGGGGTTGGCAACTCCTGGCACGCATGCTGAGCATAGCACGCGAGACCATTTTGCTTGGCACGCCACTGCACAGCTGTTTGCGACCAGCCCGGCTCTGGGGAGCTGCTGCCAGCTGGGATCCCGGGCTGCTCCCAGCAGGCAGTTGGGACACTGCAAGCCCTGCTGGGAGCAGCCTGGGATCCAGCAGCTACCCAGAGCCAGGGTAGCTGTTGGCAGCCACAGAGCAGGCTGTGGGGCAGGGGCAGTAGGGATGTGGGGAAGGGGCTCTGGGTGGGGGGGAAGGGGCATCCTGCCATGTACCCCTTGCCCTCATTTTGTTTCTCTGCCATGTCGGCACTCTGGCACCTTCTGAGGCAGGCATTGTGGTGTTTCTCGGTACTCTGGCCAAAAAATGTTGCCTACCCCTGCCCTAGGGTCTGTTCCTGTGACTCACCAGGGACGGTAGGCTGGCTTCTCACAAACCCAGTGTACTATGTTATTGAACGAGCCTCCTTTCTGAATGCTGTCCCCTTTAATTACTCCATAAGAAGCCTGACCTTGATGTTTCTGACCTCTGCAAAGACAGCGAACACATCAGGACCCCCAGACCATCCCAGCTGCAACAAGGCCCCAACCATCCAGCTGCAGCCCAGGCCCCATTCCAGCCAGTCTGACCCCTGCAGCCCCCTGCCTGGTCCACAGCTCCCCTCCCCCAGCCCATGTGGCCAGCAGCCAGCCCCTTGCTACTGGCCAGGTGCAGCGAGGCCCCCAGAGCCGAGCCCAGTCTACACAGGCAGCTCCTGGCACAGGCACAGCCTGGGATCAAGGCTCCTTGTAGGCTCCCCTGACCACTCTGTATGGGTCCTGTCTTCTCACCCAGTGAAGCCCGCACCCTTAACCCCCTCCCCATATTACATGCATGACAGGAGTTGAGCAAGGCTCGGAGGCTGAGGAACTAGAGTGTGGCTCACTCTGGGTATGGAGTCCCATCGATCCAAGTTACCGGCTTCCGTCATACTTGAGCCCAATCCAGTAGAAAGAGTCTTTGTTGGCAAGGAAGCTCTGGGGAGGGGGTGCCCACTCTGAAACAGCCTGAGGCCTGGCCCCGAGTTGGAGGACAGGAGGCAGCTGGGGCCCTGGGACTTCCCCATGGATGGGCAGTGGCAGGAGAATGGGAGCAGGGTAGGGCATTTGCTGGCACAAGCCCCCCCAGTTCCTGGATCTGTCCCTGAATGGCTGCACATGTGGAGGACACCCCCTTTGGCTCCAGTTGCTCCCCGCCCCACCTCTTGTATGGCCCCTTGCAGCTGAGGGCCAGAGACAGCAGAAATGGGCCAAGACAGCAGCCAGCACAGGACCACCCCCTCCACACCCTGCGGAGGGTTCACACTCCTGCTCCCAGGACCAGGCAAGCCCTGCCCTCCACCCTCCCTTGCGCTACCCCAACCCCTGCCCACTTCTCCCCGCTACCCCCACACTTCTCTCCCTGACAGCCCGATGGGGTGTTACTCACTGCAGACCCCCAGGGCCAGGGTGATGGTGGTGGCCAGCAGAGCCAGGCAGGCTGCCAGCAGGCCCAGGGGCAGGGGCCGTGTTCTCCACCAAAGCTCTGCAAGAGACGAGGTAATGTGGGACCAGCCCCAGCGCCTGCGACACGTCACCCCCATGCCTGTGGCCTCTGGCTTTCATGTCCCTGCCCTCCCCAGCACAGACAGTCTTGGTTTACACGGCTGTCACGCTGACCACCCTCCTCTACTGCACTGCAACCTGGACCGTCTACCTACCAACATCACATTAAAACCCTCAAGAGCTTTCACCAGCGGTGCTTGCGTTGAATCCTGGGGATCAAATGGGAGGAACGCCGGACCAGTGCAAGTGACCTCCATGAAGCTGCGCCCACCAAAATCGAAGCCTTGCTCTTGAGAAATCAACTCCGATGGATGGGCCACTGAGTCCAGATGTCCGAGACCCTGGGGATATGAATCCCACTCCCCGTGCAGCAGCAAGCCCCCATTACTGAAGAATGTGCATATCTAGAATCGGGCTCCTCAGTCAGCTGAGGACCCATCAAGCCTGACAGATGTCATCCTTGACTCTAAGGGACTGCCGATGACAACGGCAACAGACAAGGCATCGTGGGACCAGCCCTGGCACCTGCAACATGTCACTCCCATGCCTGTGGCCTCTGGCTGCCATGTCCCTGCCCTCCCCAGCACAAACAGGCCTGGCTGGAGAGGTGGCAGTGACAAGGGCATCCAGGAGGCTGTGCCGGGTCAGGCCAAGCCTGGGACACCTCCCCTCCCTCTCCTGCCTCAGCACTGTTAGCAGTGGCTCTGCAAGGGCAGGAAGGGTTGTGGAGTAACAAAACCCTTCCCACACACCTACCCCAGCCTTTCTGCCCCCAGTGCAACCTAGGACTGACCCTGAGTTGGGGGCAAGACCCTCTACCCAGGACTCTGTGGGGCTGGTCCTGGCAGGAGCATTGGCATAGCCCTGTCCCCAGCCCTGGCCTGGGTTGAAGGGAAGCTGTCAGCATCGCACACAGGAAGCTGCTGTCTATGAACGATGTAGATAAGCATGACTGAATGGGTGATTGTGCATGGGGCCTCTGGCCCTGCCTGCACTCAGACTCACACAGCCCAGCACCTCTCTGCAGCCAGCACCTCTAAGTGTGGCAAAGGAAACCCTGATGCCTGGAGCAACCAGGGAGGGGGAAACACGCTTTCCCAATTCAGGCCCATGTGGCCATGAGCAAAGCCCCAGCATCTGGAGAAGCCACACACACACACTCTTCCATGCAGCCTGGGCATAGGAAGCAAAACCAACCACTCAGCCCTCTCCCTGCACAGCAAGAGCTGCACAACTGTGCTTCCCCCCCCCGCCCCCCATGAACTTCTCCCAGTGCCTTTGATTTTGTCACACACCAGGGATAGTTGTGAGTTCTGCTTCAGGTTCCTGCTCCCATCACACTTACCTCCGTGGTGCTGGGCCCTGTGCCTGGCCAGTCCCTGACCCACTGGGCCAACGTGGAGGGCAACATAGGTACCATCGGCCTTGCCCAGGGCTTGGAGGGGTGCAAGAAAAGGAGCTGGTCAGGTTGTGGAGTTGTGGCAGGGCTGAGTGGGGGAGTGGTGCTGGCTCCTTTGGCAGAATACCATCTCTGTCTCTCCCCAAACTCTGCTACCTGACCATTTGGTTACCATGGTCACTGCAGAGGGCATGCAACCCTGCCCCCATCTGCTTCAGGTGACACTGAGTGGTAACCTGAGCTTGATACATTCCTGAGGGAGGGGAAACCTTCTCCCTCTGCCTACATGACTGGCCTCACACACCTAGGTCGGGGCTTAAGCTTCCTAAGCAATGCCAACATGACTGGGAGGAGGCTAAGGCCCTGCCAGTCTACCCAGCAACCAGTGATGCATTTCACATTGGTTGGCTGCCAGCCAACAGTTGCTGTCTTTCATTGGACCAGGTAAATGAGATCATAAGGGCTATATAAGTGAAGAACTGCCCAGGAGGAGGGGCAGCAGCCATGATGAAATCTCACAGGGAGAAACTGGACCTTCTGAAACTTGCCGAGGGCAATGCTACGGAGAACATGGGCATCTCAGAAGCTCCCACCCTCAAGAGTGTGCAGGCCAGGAGCGATCCGGGCCCTTTTTCGCGCCGCGTGGGCTGTGGCCAGCAACCCAGGCACGCTGGGTCGGAGAAAGCAGGCGACACACTAGAATTAGGCACAGACGCTTAGTGGTTGATTCAAGATTGTTTACTTACACCGAAGATGGTCGCGGTGTAGGCTGGAAAGTTTCCCAGGTAAAGCTCCGCTTAAATCCCCAGTTTGAGGACTCAGACTGTACTCGGATCACTCCCACGGAGTTGTCGAGGCTCCGTGGATCCTTTTGCGCGCAGGGAGAGGGATACGTCGAGGATTGCGCTCGGTGACAGGGAGAGGCTAGAGGCTGATCAGACCCCTGTTGCCTTCTTTGAATACGCTGGGTCCAATAGGCTCCGCAGTGCTTAGAGATCTTCACGAAAGGTGAAGTCTCCTCCTCCTGATGTTCATGGAGTCCTCCCTTGCGGGGTTCTCCTCGGAGTTCTCCAACTTGGGCGGAAACCACCCAAGCCTCTTATACGGCTAGCCAATCGCTAGCCACCACGTGGGAATATTTTAACACAAGCCAATAATGGGGCTCGAATTCTAATACAAATGGTGGGAACTCCTTGCAACGTGCATTTCTATGCTGCAAAGAAGAAATGCACCCTGCAAAGAAAGCTTCAAACGGCGGGAAAATAATTCAGTGGTGCCAAAGCACACACAAAACAAAAATCACACCCTTGGGTTGTGACAAAGAGGAGTCTGCAGTGTGCTGCATCTGCATGAAGAAGCCCATGTGGGTCTGGGCTGTGGGATAGGAGGAAGCTGTGCTGGAGGTGGGAGGAAGCTGGGCAAGGGCATCCAGGCTGGGGCAGAGCTGGGGGTAGCCAATGCTGCGTGCTGGGAGTAAGGAGGGAAGCAAGCCAGGTGCGGCCGTGCTGCAGCAGCAGGAGCTGGAAGGCAAGGGACGGGGTGAGCTGGGACTGCTGAGAGGCAGAGCACAGCCCTGCTTTTGCCCTTGGCCACATTCACACCTGGGGGCGCAGGGCTCCAGCTCCTGGGGAGGAGAACAGCACACGAGTGCCTGGGCACCGGGTGTAGTGAGGGTGCCCAGTGCAGGCACACACTCTTGTACTCACGGAGCCTCCTGTCTTCATACCCTGAGGACAGTCTCTGAAGCTCACCAGGTGCATGTGGATGACATCTCACACACCCAGTGGCATTCATTGGGGTTGTGCAAAATTTTGATGAATGTTCCACTTTGAACCTGTTTCAATATGTTTTGAGCTTGAAACATCAAAATGAAAAAAAGCACTTCAAAACAGCTTTGAAATGAAATGAGGGAATTCAAAATGTTTCACGTTTTGAAACGTTTCAAGTTTCGAAGCAGCCCAGTGGTGGGAGGCAGGGGAGAGCCAGGGCTGCACTCTGAGTGGCTCCACCAGCCCCACAGAGCTCTGCCTGCCTTCCCAGCACGTCCAGACTCCTCCCGGGGTGCGGGCCCCCAGATCTGCATGCAGGAGACAGGAGGCTGCAGCTGCTGCCTGCACACTTCCCAGCGCTGGGCATGGGCTGTGCCCACCACCAGTCCCAGGCTGCAGCGGCAGCCTTCCCGTCATCTCTCATGCAGATCCAAGAGACCACACCCCTCAAAAGGGGTTACCATCCATGCAATTTTGCATCTAAATCAGGCAAGAAATTACAGTTATAGGCATTTTCATGATTCCCCATTATAGCCTACGGGCAAAACATCAAAACGGCTCGAAATCGCAAAACAGTTTTGACAAAACAAAATGGAACAGTGCTTTGAAATGAAATGAAATGACACACTGAAACACTGCCCCTTTGAAACGGTGAAACAAGTCAAAATGAAACAGTGCTGTTTCGCACAGCCGTAGTATTCATCAGTGCATGAGATTGCTGTGTCTATGCTGTCCCCTTGAATTGCTCTATAATAACCATAATCTAATTTCTGATCTCTGCAAAGACAGAGGCCATGTCAGGATCCCTAGACCATCTCAGCATCCACGATGCCCCACCTATCCGGCGGCAGCCAAGCCCAGGCCCAGGCCCTAACCTGGTCAATCTGACCCCTGCAGCACCCTGCCTGGGCCACAGCCCCCTCACCAGCCCACATGGCTGTTAGGCAGCCCCTTGGTCCTGGCCGGGTTGCAGCAGGGCTGCCAGAGCTCAGCCCAGTCCATACAGGCAGCTCTTAGCACAGGCACAGCCTGGGATCAAGGCTCCTGGCAGCCTCCCCTGCCTGCACTGCTCAGATCCTGTCCTCACACCCAGCGCAGCACCTGTGAAGGAATAAACTTCCGTTCTTGCCATGGTCTGGGGATACTGGCTTATGGCTGGGTCAAGGAATGAGGTCAGAAAGTTAATTTAAGGGTCCCCCCCATCTTAGGGGAATGAGAAAAGTCATGCTGGTGACTTTCACACAGCAACTTAAACCTCTGCAATTCTCACTCTCTTCTGGGACGCTGAAGTGAATAAATTACCAGAAACTTAACTAGAAAGGTACCTTCCAGTAATTCAGAAGCATATTAATCACCTATCAGGCTGGTTCTGTTTGCTCAGAGTATACTTTTGATACTTCTCTAACTTGTACCCCTCCCCAAGCCTACCCTCTCTACCCAATAAAGCTATCTGCTGTAACACGCTTTGTGGTACGTGCTTGAGAGGGATTGGGCATGCCTTTTTATTCCCTTGGCTTGGCTGACTGAGGGAGGCTACGTTCTGTGCTTCAGGTTAAAGGAAGAACCCCAAGATCTCACAGTGGGTCAAACACTCTCAAGCTCTAAAAGGCTTGTGTACCCCAGGGGGGCACAGGGCCTGAGCAATGACCAGACAGCTTGTGGGTGTGCTCCAGGAAGGGGGCCGGCCAGTTGTTGGCACCCCAGGGGAGACATTTGGAGCTTGGTTTTTGGTCTGGCTCAGTGAGGTGATACGTCAGTGCAGGAGCACCGGCTACTGGCCTGCCACAGCCCCCACCCTGACCCCCTCCCCACATGATGTGTGTGATGATAGGAGCTGAATGGGGCTCCCAGGCCGAAGAACCAGAGCGTAGCTCACTCTTGGTATGAAGTCCCGTTGATCCAAGTCCAGCCCCCCACTGTCTCTATATTGCCAAATCCCAATCCAGTATGAGGCATCTGTGCTGGCGAGGAAGCACTGTGGAGGGAACAACCACTCAGAAACAGCCCCAGGCCTGGCCCAGAGCTGGAGGACAGGGGGCAGCTGGGACTGTGGGACCTCCCCGTGGATGGGCACCAGGAGAGGAACAGGGAGAGCAGGACCGTCCATGGCCCCAGCCCCCGCAGGTCCCACACCTGCCCCCAGGTGGCTGCACACATCTAGCACACCTGCTGCTCGTGGCCCCAGCCCCTTGCAGGGCCAACTTCAGTTGGGGGCCAGAGATGGCAGAGATGGGCCAACCCAGCAGCCAGCACAGGCCCACCCCCTTCCCCCCATCTCCCCCAGGAAGTTTTGTCTATGCCAAACCTCAGGGAAATGCTCCCAGGGAGGCTGCCCTGTCCTCGAGCATCTCACTCCCAGGCAGGTTTTCCAATCCCCACCTCCACCAGGCACCACCTTTCTGCTTTCCCCCAGGGCCAATGGCCCCATACCGGCATGGTCATGCAGTTCCAGCCCCGGGGAATGAGGAGCCAGTAGGATTTCCTGGCACACACCTCTTGGTTTTTCCCCCAGGATGCTGCTGAGGGTACTATGGAGCCCCAGGGATGTGGACCCTCCGTGGAGCCATCGACTCTGCCCCTACCCCAGCCCTGGGGCAGACATGGTGGAAGCCAGGCACTGCCCAAGCCATAGAGCAGCAGGGGAAAGGGAGGGTAGAAGGTCCAGTGGAAGCAGGCCAGGAATCTGGGGTTCCCTTATGCAGCAGCACCCCCAAGCACTCACCACAGGGCCTAGGATCAATGCTGCCCAGGGGGAAGGGTTATCCTGCCCAAACCATCATCCCTGGGAGTGTACCATTCCCTGCCCTGCCCCACCCTGGGGTACCTGTGACCTGGAAGATTTGCGTGTTGACCTGGGCTCTCTCAGATGTGTTCAGCTGCTGCTGAAGGCCCCAGGCCTTGTACTGCACCCATGCAAGCTCCACTTGGGCCTGCTACAGATGCTGCCCCTCCACTTGGGCCTGCCGGAGCCACGAGAATGGGGCTGTCAGCTCCAGGGGCAGGGCCTGGCACCCTAGACTGGGCGCTGAGCTCACACCTCCACCCAACTCCCTGGAGCCATGGGAATGCTGCAGCCTGCAGGACCTCCTAAGGCAGTGCCAGGGTACGGGAACAGGCTAATGGAAGCAGGCACCTGGCACCTGAAGGCTGCTGGGCGCTGGGGCCAGCTGGACTCTGGGGCACCAGCCAGGGCTCTTCTGCATTGCCCCTCTGACGGGTACTGATCCTAATGCTGTGTCTGCCCAGTGCAGAGCCATCTCCAGAGTCACTATGGCTCCTTTTTGGCTCAGAGATCTTTCCCCTCCCCCAGCTGACCTGGCCTGGTGGTAGTTCACACCCCTAGGGTTGCCACTTGTGTTTGAATCTATTCCAGGAGGTTTCTGGAACACCAGCGTGCCCGTGCCATGCCACTCAATGAGAACATGCCCATCTGCTTGTGCATATTAGTTACAGATTACAGTGTATAGCCTTTACGTCAGGAAGGCAAATGCACATTACTATTACATTGTTAAAAAAACCACTGGACGACTGTATAAGTTGCACTCAACATTTGATATTTATTTTAATGAATGCCCTATCATTTACCTCCTGGATGACTCTCAGCTGTCCCCTGGAGATTTATTTCTAATTCCTGCAGACTCCAGGGCAATCCTGAAGGGTTGGCAACCCTACTGGGAGCTAGGATGCCTGGGTCCTGCCCCAGGTCTGGGAGCAAGTTGGGGAGGGGTTTAGTGGGTAGAGCAGGCAGGGACTGGGAGCCAAGACACCTGGGTTTTCTTTGTCCCTCCCTGGCCTCTTGACTTTGCCCTCCCTAGGCTCATCCTCCATGCCTGGCCTCAGGTCACTGCTGGTGTTACACTGGGACAGAGCCCAGGAGTCCCAGATCCCAGCTCTAACTCACCAGACCCCACCACTCTCGTCATTTGGGAGGGCTCTGGGATGTAAGCAGGGCTGGACCCCTTCCAGAGGGATAGCAGGCAGGGAAGAGGTTGAGAGCTGCCCAGCTGGAAAGCAGGAGCCCTGGAGCCAGCAATCCCATCCCCGCTCACTTCACCTGCAGCCCAGGAGCCAACAGGACCCACCTGCCCAGATTTGGGAAAAACAGGGTTGCAGGCTATATATAGGCATGACTTCAGTCAGCTGCCTGGAGGTGCCACCTTTGGGGTGGGGCAGGTTGGGGGATGACTATACAAAGCCCCTCACCCTGTGCTGAAATGCAGCCACCTCTGGGGTGGGGCATATGGAGATGGGGAGGGCGGAGGTCCAAGCACTGCCGTCTTGCCAGTCTGTGGCATGTCCCATCCTGTGGCCCTGACCAGCCCAGGCCAGTGGGGAGAACAACAGCTGTGTTCACAGGGCTCCCTGGAGTACAAATGGAGCTGGAGCCACAAGCTGGTGTCTCCAGTCCCTTCCCCAGACACTCAGCTGCAGACTCTGGCCAGAAGCAGACTGTCCAGTGACATGCCGCAGCCCCTCCACCCCTGCTCCAGCCATCCAGACAGTGCCCCATCCTGGGCCAGCACCCCCCAACCTCCAAGGGAAAGACCCATTCCCCAGCCCAGCTGGCCTCTGTGTGCAGTGAATAACTTCTGCCAACACCAGGTTCACCCTGAGGCAGCCATAAGGACCCTGTCAGCTCCTCACCCTGCCCAGCCACACCAGGCAGACAGAAAGCACAGGCAGAAATAACATTTTACACTTTTATTGTTCTGTTATTAGGGGGCTTCCCCCCCCCCATATATTGATATGGATCTAAAAACTCCTCTGTTTGGTAACTCAGTCATGACAGAACAAGCTGTTATTTGGACAGTAATACTTCTCCTCTGAACCCATACAAGTGTAAAAAATAGATATAAAAAGCCAGTGAATGATACAAAGAATCAAGCATCTAGCTCACTTCTAGCAAAATGAGGCACAGGATTTTTGCAGTAAGTGGGATATTACCTTTAAGATAACGGTTGCCATATATAACAGCTGGATAAATATTCAGGAATGAAGCAAATGCTTGTTTTCCAGTGACGGGATGATCCAGTGATTCACCTTTAAGATGCTATCAGGCAAAGGCTTCTATCCCCCAGGTAAGTATTCTCATTAAAGGATAATCCTCATCAACCAAGGAAGTCCTTTGGCAACAAGGTGACTAAGTGGATCCGTTACCTTTAAGAAGCCATCCAGCAAGACTTTTCAACCTCTGGACAAATATTTCATTAAAGGGGAGTTGTCACCTCTCCTTTAACTTCTCCTTGCTCTTCTGCCCATGATGACTTATTTGGGATTGGCAGCACCAGCTTTTAAGGCCCAACACATGCTGGACCTACTGGTCTACAGTGGTCCTTGGTGTCAGTCCCCAGACCTGCCCCTGGTCACTATTCCCACTGGGGCAAAGGGCTAAGAACCAGAAATCAGCCCCGAATTCCCTCTCCCAGACCAGATGCTGCACTGGTACAGGGAGGGGATATGGCAGCTTCTGGCTCATGATTGCTGCGAGGCTGAGGAAGGGCAGGGGGTTACCCAAAGTGATTAGGTGTGAAAAAGGGGAAGGAGGAGAGAGAGGGGAAGGGGAAAAAAAGAATGTGAGAGAGAAAGAATGAATAAAGTAAACCACAAATAAGAAAGGAAAGAAAATGAATGCAGAAAAAAGAATGAAGCAAAGAGAAAAAGGAGGGAAGTGAGAGAGGGCAAGTCCCCAAGAGGAGTGGGGTAGGGGCTGGAGGCAGCAGGAATCCCAGGGTGGGACCCACCTAGCAAGTAGAAGGTACCAGGCTGTGGCGGGCCAGTAGGGGGCGCTCCTGCGTTGAGCCGCCCACCTCCCTGCGCCTGACCACCTTCCAGGCTCCGAGTACCTCCCTGGGGTGCCTCCCGTCCGGCCGACCCCTTCCCTGGAGCACACCCGCTAGCCTGGGGTCCCGCTGCCACCATCCAAGGCTCTGGACTCACTTCTGGCTCTGCGCACCTTGGAGAACACAGGCCTGATCGTCCAATGGGTCCTAGACCCAATACAGGCACTTGGGGCACTTCCCCAAGTCAGGGGCCTAATAGGAAAGTCTCCCTTAGTCCACAGACCTAAGGGGCCTCCTTGGCATAATTTAGACCCACCCCTCAATAAGTCTCCCACACGGGTCACAAAGGAGAACTTTATTGATTACAGGGGTAGGGAGGAAACAGGGTAAAAGGCAGAGCAGTATAATAGAAATCTTACAGGAATATCAGAGGAATCCCATAGAGCAAACCAGGGTGGCTGAGGTAGCCGTTTAAACGCATCTGAGTTACTGAAGCTAAATATCTAATCGGATCTTTAGTAGCTTACTCACTCTCATCGTCCAGAGGTAGTTGTTGTATCCTCTGGAGGCAGGGCACTCTTGGAGCATGCGGTGATGAGGAGAGAGCCAGGCTCAGATTCACCTGGATGACCGCATGGCTAATGGCTAATGGCTGCCCCCCTTCTTCTTGGACCGAGCCCTTAAATCACCTCTCTGACCTCAGCAGCCCAGTCCAATCGAAGCTGCCAATACTGGCCACAAGCCGACCAATCTCCCCCGCATCCCTGGCTACCTGGGCCCGCGCAGGGCCGGGTCTTTCCCCCCTGCCCAGGTGACCAGAGCATCACCTCCCAGGCGCCAGGCTTTTGTCATGTAGACCAGGTGGGAGATCCCCACCCTGAGGAATGAAACACCAGCCTCCCAGGCTGGCTGAGACAGGTCTCTGGAGAGGGGCACCAACGGTGGCATTTCTGCCACACAGGCAACTCAACCCTCTCCCTGTCCTTTCCTCCAAGGAGAGCAAGCACCTAGGCTTGGATGAAGATGAAGCAGAGTAGACTAGGTCAGCCAGGTAGACCAGCAGGTTGATGGCTGTGAGCATGGCGATGACCACCAGGTTGTCCCAGCTGCAGAAGGTGTGATCCTGGCAGTACTTGGGCCACTTGGGCTTTCCGTGCTTTCTGTTGAAGTTGTAGAGGGGCCAGAGGATGGTGACAGTGGCGTAGAGGAGCACAGCCAGGAGCACGTATCCACTGAGGAACTTGTTGAAGGCACAAGGCATCCAGATGGTGCATTCCCTGATGCACAGCACAGCCAGTGAAAGGATGAAGCAGATACAGTACACGGCAAGGCACCACTTCAGGGCCTCATGCCAATCATAAGGCACTGGGTTGTTGATGAAGGCAAAGATGATGCAGGCAATGATGGTCTCCACCACCTTGAGTAGCCCAGGCACAGTGGCCACGTAGCCAGTGACCTCGGGGAAGTTCTTCCAGGAGATGGGCATGCGGTGCTGGAGCCCCAAAAACTCCACCAGCAGCACCACAACTGTCACGGCAAAACAGAAGCACCATGAGAATACGCACCACTCACCATTGCCACCCCACCGGCCCCCATGGCTAGCCACCAGGCTGAAGGTGATGCATGTGAAGAGGGCCTCCAGCAGGTGCATGATGACCATCAGAGATGTCAGTGCCTGGGTGTTGCCCACTGAGCTGAAGCGCTGCACCGGCATGGTTGGTTCACCTGGGGGGCAGATGCGGAGAGCATGAGTGGGCACAGGTTATGGGGTGCATGGTGAACATGTGCACGTGGGCTAGGGGGGCATAGGTACAGGCACACGTATGCATGGAACACACATGCACACAACCGGAAGGACAAACAGGCTTAGGGGTTAGTGGGGCACATGCACATACACACAGAAGGGGGAAGCACAATTGCACACACAGCTGGGTACTGGTTCTCACTCCCACACCAGTATCCCTAGCCCCACTCCCACCCACCCATCAATAAATGTCCTCCCCAACCCCCACGTTGTTTGCTTGCCCCTGGCCTGGCTGGGGCAGGAGATGTACAGCATCCTGCCCCCCGGCCCAGTGGAGAGGCACACAGAGTTTGGGACCCAGGCATCCTGTTGTACAACTAGGCTGCCCAGCCAGAGGGTGGGGGCGTTGTATCCACACAGAGCATGAGGTTTATCTGTACTTTATAGGCCAGACTCCACTGCCTTCCCAGAGCTGGGAGAGAGCACGCAGGTATCCAGGCTTCCAGCCCCACAGTTTTAACCCCCCAGAGTGCACTTACCCCCAACGTGGGGAAAGAACCCAGGAGTCCTAGTTGCTATGTTGAGAAGGCTGAGGGGGATCTAATGGCCATTCACAAACTAGTCAGGGGGGCTGACAGGCAATGGGAGAGAGTCCCTTCCCCTCCCCCCCGAGCACTACCAGGAGTAACAAGGAACAACGGCCATAAGTTGACGGAGAGTAGATTCAGGCTAGACATGAGGAGACACTACTGCACAGTGAGGGTATCCCCCCCTCCCCCCCCCAATACTATGCTCTGTCAAGAAAGTTCACCCCGCCCACTAAAGACATGCCCAAAAGCATCTCTGGACAGATAATTTTGCACTTCCTCCCCCCCCCCCATTAAAAAAATTGTTTTTAGTCTGGTAGTACTTAAGGCTGTATTGTTTTAAATTGGTGGTATGCGATCTGTCAGCATTTGAGAACCACTGCTTTAGGCCGTGGCACTGAATTCATAGATACTTGAACAAGAACAGTCTGTTCTCTGGACAGAGCATGCACGGAGCACAGCAATCTGCAACTTGAAGCCCATGACCGAGAACAACAGAAAACTTCCCCTAAGCTGATACACAGTAAAGTGAGATGTGGCGACAACTCACACAACTTCGTCCAACTTAAACTGCAGTAGAAGAAGCCACAAAGCCAACAAAAAGCCTTGCATACGTCTCACATCATCCTGAAGGCAGAGCACCTCCTCACAGCCCAGGGCTCAGAGAGTCCTTGTGGGGGGATGGGCAGGTTATCTTAGGCATTGGAGTGGAGATCCCACAGGCCTTCTCTCTACCTGGGTTTTTATAAGTGAACATGCACCTCCTTCTCCCCCTTGGGCGCCCAGATCCTTGTCCCATACAGTACAGCCCTCACCTATAGCACAGCACAACTCCCACGTGCTCAGTGTCTCTGTCTCTTCTCAGACACTTCAGTCTCACCTCTTACAAGTTTTTCCTTGAAATGGAAATGTCTTTCTTTGGCCCCCCAGCCCAAGCAGCTTGGGACCCTCCAATTCTCCCTTAGCTCTGTCTCCAGTGCACACACCTGATGACCGTGCCAGGTCTTTGCCAACAGCTGATGCCCCTTTCCTCAAAGGACACGTCCAGCCCCTGGGGAACCTGACTGCACACTCAGCTCCCACCACGTCTGGTGGCCACGAGCTCCACAAGTGAATGACACACTGGGGGAAACAGAACTTCCCTTTGTCAGTTGAAACTTTCTGCCTGCTGGTTTCCTTCCTTCTGTGCCCCCAGTTCTTGCCTGGGGAGAGAGAGTCAGTAATAGGTCTCCAGTGACTTCCTCTTCAATCACAGTGCATTGCAGGGGGATCTGGTCTCTGTGGCTGTCAGGACTCAGCTGAAGCTGCACCAAGTGCTCGTCTGTCCCCGCTCCCAGCTATGGACTTGGTCCACATTGAAAGATCACCCCACTGTAACAGGGGGCCTTCTCGGGGATGATTTTCCTGTGGCCCACCCACCTGTTTCTAGGCTAACCACCCACCTTCTCACCCACCACACCTTGCTGTTAATTAATTGATTGATGTTAATGAAGTGGGAGGCTGCCCATTTCTTGCCCCAATGCCAGGGGGTGCTATCTGCAGCTCCGTTCCTCCCCTACATCACAGCCCGAGACTCGCAGATGGCATCCAGATGTTGTCAACATCACTGGCCTCACACTGGGCCCCAAAACCCTGCCATTTGAACCCCACCTGGATCCCACCATTCAGGCATCCTATTTCATCATCATACTGGGCAACATAGCTCCCTGAGCTGCTTCCCCCTTACGGGTGTGGACCCCCGGGACCTTTGGCTACTGGCCCTGGCCCGCCTGCAGGCTAGTCGGAGCCCCAGGCCTTCGGCTCTTGGGCATTCCTCGCAGCGGGCCCCGGCCTTTCAACCCTTCCAGTCCTGGCCCCAGCATGGACCAGTTGGGGGATGTCAAGACAGGTTTAAATCTATGGCCTGACTCTGTCACAGGGACCCACCTTTCAACGGGGTGGCAACTGGCCTGGCATTTCCTGGGGGCTCCCGTGCCACTGAGAGCCCCACCAGGCCACCCACTCCCAGCAGGGTGCAGTTTTAGGTCATGCCTAGGAGCCTCCTGACCATCCCTTACAGCTCCTCCCTTACCTCCAGATGATACCAGCAGCCCTCTGGTATCAACCCCCTTAAAGTGGCAGCACCCACAGTGTCCTGCCACACCCACCAAGCCCTTCCTAGACAGCATCTGATGAGTCTTCAAGAACCGGTCAGCGGGGTCTTAGGACCTGCACCCCAGGGCACTGAAGAGCTGGGCAGAGTGGAACTCAGGGCCCTTAGCCACAACATTGAGAGTCATGGGATACAGGTGTGGTTCCAGAGGATGGGAGAAGGGTAATTGTGGGGGGGGGGGGGCATTTCTCAAAAAATCAAGAGGGGACCTGGGAAATTAAAGAGCAGTCAGTGGAGCCAGATACAGGCTTCTGCAGCATGAGCTATGGGTGACCAACAGCACTATAACTCCATCAAACATAAGCTATTCAAATCATAACCAAATTGCAGGGAAAGTGTGGATGTCAGACTTGGCTATTTTCAGGGAACTTGAGTCAAAGATGCAGAAATGTGACTGAAAAGCAAGCCAAGGGCCTGACTCCTAAATACTCTGCATTACAATTGCATCCAAAAACAATAAAAACACAGGTGAGCAAGTAGATTAATACTTATTCTGCTATAATGTTCTGCTATATTTTTGCTAACATGTTCAAAAGGTTCTAGACACAAAGGCAGCCTTGAGGGTGGAAAGAGTGAAGCCACCCTTTCAGGCCACGCAGCGCTTGTACACATGACAGGGGTTTTATTCTATGCCTCCTAGATTGAAATGGTAGGTTTTTAATTGAAACCCACCATTTCAATTTTTCCATCACATTATGGCATGGGGCTCAGAGGCAGTACCCAGCCCAATCCAATGGTTCCCTGAGTTAATGGCTGGAGGTCTGACAGCTACAATCCAGATGTAGTTTAGTTTGCAACTATGCAAACTCATCCAAAGCCCCCACACATGTAATGTGTGATGCTAGTAAGCCACAGAAATGACATTTTTGTTATGTGTACATCATGACAACCGTGATGTGTACAAGTGCCAACAGTTAGTTGGTATTTGAGCAAGGGCCAAAAGGCAAGCCATAAAGGAGATAAGAAATCTGTCCTTCTGCTATCACAAAAAATATATATTGCAATTAATGAATATGATCTTGATTGCAGTAAAGATTATCAGATGATTGACAGACCAGGGTCAGACACCTAAAAATAAGGAGCCTTAGCTAAATTGACCCCTTGACACCTTTCTCAGGACCACTGAAATCTGCTTCCATCCAATTCCAAAACTCCCAGTGAAACAAAGACATTTAAATAAACCTATCAGAGATCAATTATTAGCATGTCAAATTAACCACCCATAAATATTACTGGGGCAAGTGACAAACTGACGTTTCCTGAAGCTCAGAAGAAAAAAAACAAAACTCAATGAGAGTCCCCAGGAAGCAGAGAGACCTGGGCAGCAGACCTGCTCCTCCTGATCCCAAGGTTGCATAAGCATTGTCTTCATTAGTACCAGTAAGTCCTTGCTCTTGTGTATGCTAATGCAGCTATCGAGTAATGCCTGGAATGGTCTCATTAATCAATTAATCTCACTCCAAACCACAAGAGCAACCAAAAGGAAACAGTCACCCTCACCTCAATCCCCAGGAGATTACCAGAGCAGATACTAAGGAAAGCAGTTTGCAAGTACGTGGAGGAACAAACACTGGTCCCAAACAGCCAGCATAGGCTTACAGCAAACAAATCATGTCCAACAAAATTGATCTCTTGCTATGACAGAGTAACTGAAATGCAGGGGTAGACAAAGGGCTTGTCATGGGGGTCATGTGTCTGCACTTCAGCAAGGCTTTGGACTAAGTCCTGCTTGACCTCCTTCTAAATCAACTGGAGATGCATAGGCTGCACAAACCTACTATACAGTGGGAAGACAACTGGCTCCACATCCGCCAGTGAAAGAGTCAGTCATTCTGACTGGGCCCATGTCCGGTTGGCAGAAGACTTTGAGCAGAGCCCCAGAGGAGGCTGTCCTGGCCCTGGGGCTGCTTAACATGTCCATTCATGCTCTGGACACTGGCACAGAAAGCTTCTGGAGCAAGTTGCAGATGACACAATGCTGGGAAGGGCTGTGAACACCCTGAAGGGTGCAAGCGCAGTGCAGATGCATCTCAGAAGACTGGAAACCTGGGCTGGAGCTGACAGGATGCAATTGAGTGTGGACAAGTGCACCGCACTGTTCTCAGGAGGAAGGATCATGAACACAGGCACAGAGTGGGCAAGTCACGGCTGGAGGCAGTGCTATGGAGAAGGACCTGGTCATCTTGGGAGATCCCAGACTCAAGAGGAGTCTGCAGTGTGCTGCAGCTGTGTGAAGAAGCCCACCTGGGTCTGGGCTGTGGGACGGGCAGGATGAAGGTGTTGGAGGTGGCTGGGCAAGGGCATCCAGGCAGGGCCAGGCCAGGAGAGCAGGAAATGCTGAGTCCTGGGAACACTGAGGGAAGCGCACGAGGTGCAGTCATGCTGGAGCAGCAGGAGCTGGAAGGCAAGGGGCAAGGTGACCTTGGGCTGCTGAGAGGCAGAGCGCACCCCCTTTTCCCAGGACAGGGGAGGAGAAGGGCACAGGAGTCCCTGAGCAAAAGGGTGCAGCAAAGACGCCCAGCACTGGCACACGCTGTCGTACCGACAGATCCTTCTGTCTTCATACTCTGGGGATGGTCTCTGAAGTTCACATGGGGCAGCCATCCAGCTTCTCACAGATCCAGTGGCATTTATCACCATACCAGCCTGCTCTCTCTATCCTGCCGCCTTTAATTGCTCCATAAGAACCATAACCTTGAAGTTTCTCACCTCTTCAAAGAAAGAGGCCAGGTAAGGACCCCAGACCATCCCAGCCCCTGCAAGTCCCCACCCATCTTACTGCAGCCACAGCTCAGGCCCCATTCCAGCCTGTCTGACCCATGCAGCGCCCTGCCTGGGTCTGACCCCACTCCTCCAGCCCATGGGGCCATTGAGCAGCCCCTTGATCATAGCCAGGCCACAGCAGGGCTGCCAGAGCCAAGCCCAGTCCATACAGGCAGCTCCTGGCACAGGCACAGCCTGGGATCAAGGCTCCTGGCAGCCTCCCCTGCCCACACTGCACAGATCCTGTCCTCCCACTGAGTGCAGCCCCTGCCCTGACCCCCTCCCCACACAACAGAGTGACAGGAGCTGAATGGGGCTCCCATGCCAAGGAACCGGAGCGCAGCTCACTCTGGGTGCAGAGTCCCATCGATCCACCTCCAGCCGCGACTGTCCCCATATTGCCGCAGACCAATCCAGTACGAGGTATCCACATTTGTGAGAAAGCTCTAGGGAGGGAGCAACCATTTGGAAACAGACCCAGACCTGGCCCAGAGCTGGAGGGCATGGGGCAGCTGGGGCCATGGGACTTCCCCATGGATGGGAAGCAGGAGGGGAACAAAGGAGCAGGGCTGTCAGTGGCAACAGCCCCCACAGCTCCCACAAGTACCCCCCCCCCCCCCGGGGTGGCTTCACACATTGAGGGCACCAACATCAGCTGCAGCTGCTCCTGGCGCAGCCCCTTGCAGGTCCCACTGCAGCTGGGGACCAGAGGCAACAGAGATGAGCCAACATGACAGCCAGCACAGCACCAGCCCCTCTGCAGAATTGCTTCTGCCCAGCCCCCTTGAAATGCCTGCAGGGAGCCTGTCCTGCCCTGCCCTGCCCCCAGCATCTCACTCCCAGGCAGGTTTTCTGATCCCCACCTCCACCAGGAACTGTCTTCCTGCTGCACCCCAGACCCCTCGGCCCCGTACCGGCATTGTCGTGCGGTCCCAGTCCCGAGGGATGAGGAGTTGGGAGGACTGTTGTTCACACTCGCCTTTGCTTTGTTCCCAGGTCTTCTCCTCCTTGGAGAGGAACAGGCACTTCCCACGATACAGCACCCAAGTCTCCGGGCAGCAGTCTGAGCACAGGAAGCTGCTGACACCTGCGCCCCTGCCAGAGCCAGTGCCAGAGCCACAGGCTGCTGCTGGGGGTGCTACGGAGCCCCAGGGGTGTGCATCCTCCCAGAAGCTGTCGGCTCTGCCCACAGCCCAGCCCTGGGAGGGTCACAATGGGAACCAGGCAGTGCCCAGGCCACGAGGAGAATGGAAGGTCCAAGGAAGCCAGGCCAGGATGCCAGGCTTCCTTCCCGCAGCAATGCCCCTGCCCACTCCCCATGGCGGGGAGGAAGAGCTGTCCTGCCTCAACTGCAAGGTCTAGGGGTGCCCTGCTTCCCTCCCTGCCCTGCCCTCAGATACCTCTGACCTGGGAGGGCCGTGCGGTGGCCAGAGCTCTCACAGCTGTGTTCAGCTGCTGCTGCAGGTTCTGGATCTTCCCCTGCGCCAACAGCAGATTCGCTTTGGCTTCCTGCAGCTCTTCCTGGCTGCGGTTCCACTCCTGTCGTGCCTGCACCAGCTCCTCTCGGGCTGGCTGCAGTTGCTCCTGAGCCTGCACCAATGCCACATCTGCCAGTCCCAGCAGCTGCTCCTTCTGCCAGTCTGCAGGAGTGGGGCTGTCAGTGCCAGGGCAGGACCTGGCACCCCCAGCTTGGCACTGCAGCCATGCCTTGGTGCATGGGCTGGCAGGAGCTTGGCAGGCACCTGCAGGCAGCTGGGCACTGGAGCCAGCTGGACACCAGGGTGCAAGCCAGGGCCCCTCTGCATGCCCCATCCCAAGGGCACTGGGTCTCCACAGACAAGTACTGGTGCAGGTCACCCCTGGGGACTTCTCCGTGGCTTGGGGACCTGTTCCCTCCCCCCAGCTCCCCTGCTTCTGTGCGGGTTCATGCTCTTCCCCCCAGGCCCAGGCAGCCCAAGTGTCCCCTACCACTACCCACATCCCTGCCCATCTCCTTCCCTTGCCACCCCCCCCCACTCCCTGCCAGCCCAGCAGGGCCCTACTCACAGAAGACCCCCAGGGTGATGGTGGTGACCAGCAGGGCCAGGCAGGCTGCCAGCAGGCCTAGGGGCAGGGGCAACACACTCCGCCGGGGCTCTGCAAGAGATGAGGTACCATGGGACCAGCACCCACAGCCCACACTGTCCCAGTGCCAAGCCCCTCCCACCCCAGCACTGCCAGCAAGTGGCTCTGCCAGGGCAGGGAGGGGCTGGGGAGGAACAAGATCCTCTCTCCAAACCCGCCCCAGCGCAGCCTCGGGCTGAGCCTGAGTGCAGGGGCAAGACCCTCTAGCCAGGACCCTGCGGGGCTGGTCCCAGCAGGAGCATCTGCACAGCCCCGTCCTCAGCCCCAGCTTGGGCTGCAGCCCATTTTTAAGCCTCCCTCAGAGGCAATGGGAAAATCCCTTCCTGGTCCATGTGTCCTCCAGCAAAGCCCCAGAGCCTGATGCAGCCACACCCCCACTCTGCCTTGTATCTTGGGCACAACAAGCAGAGTCCACCCCTCAGACCTCTCCCTATACAGCCAGAGCTGCCCGTCTGTGCTCCCCCATGAACTTCTCCCAGCACTGTTGATCTTCTCACATGTGAATGGGCTGCGAGCTCTGCTTCAGGCTCCTGCTGGCTTTGCACTCACCTCTGCACTGCTGGGCCCCGGGCCCCGCCAGCCCCTCAGCCACCGGGCTCAGGTAGGGGTTATCATAGATGCCGTCAGCCTTGCCTGGGGCTGCAGGGGCTGCAGACACAGGGGCTGGTCAGGGTGTGGGGCTGGGCCAGGTCTGCGTGGGGAGGGGAGCTGGATCCTACCTGCCTCCTCTGCCTGGTGGGTCGGGGTCCTTCCAGAGGGGACCTTGGAGAACTGTAGGGTCTCGTACATGCCGGCGGTGAGGCACAGAGCTGCTCACGGTACAGATGGCTCCTCCGTGCAGGACTGCTGGAGCAAGCACAGGAAGTGTTGGAGAATCAGTGAGAAGCAGAAGCGGTCTTGACCACAGGCGGGGGTGGCCAAAGTAGGCTGGATGAGGGGCCATGGCCCTGCCCTCCCTGGTACAGACATGCCTGGTGGGGGCTGGAAGGGAAAGTCAGGGGGCCAAGAGCATCTGGGAGGCCATGCTCATTCACCCCAGGCCCGAGAAGCTGCTGGCAGGGCTGGGGCTTCCCTAGGTACCAGGGTGAACCCACAGCCCCTTGGGCAACAAGACCTGAGCTCCAGAGCGCAGCTCTTCCTGCAACCCCTCTGCTGACTCCAGCCCCGGACCACGCCAGTCGGCTCAGTCTGATGGGCTTTCTCCTCCCAGAGAGCAAGACCCAGCAGCAACAATCTGTGAAGCAGACAGCCAGCGTCACACCTTGGCTGGGCTTGTACCTTGTCAACAGCACACAGGCTGCAATGATGGGGGTCTCCATGTCCGTGTCAGGGCCCTCCATGCAGAACCATCTTGTGTCCAAAAACTCCTTGCAGGCCCTACCCCTGCCCTGCCATCGAGAGCCATCTCAGCTGGGCTGGTGACAGAGGTATCCAGGCCAGGCAGACCTTTCCTGGCATGGCTTGTGCCAGCCCCTATGCCAGAGAGAACAACTCCAGGAGCCAGTCCCAAACCAATAACACCCAGCACCAGCTTGTACCCCCTGTGCCTTGTCCCCAGGCCTGTGGGACCAAAGCATGCTGTGCTGCAGAGACCCTGTCCCCAGGGGCCAGGACTGTGTTCAAATATCTAGATCTTCCCTTCCCTCCACAGCTGGACACCATCAGCCGCTCCCTGCAGCCAGGCTTTCTAGCTCCTGGGAGCTCTTTCCCCAACCCGCACCAGTTTCTAAGCCCCCTTTAGGAGTGTGGGAGAGCACAGGGCCCATCCCTTCTGCTGGTGTCTAGCCCTGCCAGCCATGGATGTTACCACAACATTTTTAGCTTCCTTTATGCAGTCCCCATGCTTCTCCTTCTGCTGGTCTAGTGTCTACATCCCCTTCCCCTGCCATGGGTCACTGGAGCCAAATCCTCTGGCCAGACATAGGGATCAGCACCATACAGGATCTCAGAGTACTTTATAGCTCTTTTTGTAAGAGTCTCCTCCCAGCCTCAGAAGACCATAAGCAGAGAAGAGCTGCCACGGACTGGGTCAGACCCCACGTCTTTCTTGCCCCATCTCCTTTCTCACACAGCAGCAGGGAGCAGAGGCTAGAAGGAGAGTGACTGCTTCTGAGCAGGGTTTTCCCCTGTTCCTTTCTCCCTTGTAGCCTCCAGCACTGAAGGTCTATGAAGCCCTGATTCAAAGGACATGCCCCTCACTCTCCTCCTCAATAGCAACTGGTGCACTTTTCCTCCAAGGACACGTCCAGTCCCCTGGTGAGTCTGGCTGCACTCTCAGCTCTCACCACATCTAGTGGCCATGAGTCCCACACATTAATGACCCAATGGGGGGGAAAGAACTTCCCTTTGTCAGTTTGAAAACTTCTACCTAGTTCTTGCCTGGGGGCAGAGTCAGTAAAAAATCCCTAGTGACTTCCTCTTCCCCCTATAGTACATTGTGGTTGACCTGGTCTCTGTTGTCTTCAGGACTGAGACTGGGCCACCTCCATCTGTGATCAAGGCCACTTCTGCTTCTCACTGATTCCTCGACATTTCCTGTGCTTGCTCCAGCAGTCCTGCAAAAAAGAGCCATCTGCACTGTGGGCAGCTCTGTGTCTCACCACCAGCATGCATGAGACCCACAGCTCTCCAAGGTCCCCTCTGGATGGACCGCGACCCACCAGGCAGAGGAGGCAGGTAGGATCCAGCTGGTACTGCTCCAGCCCACAGGAAGGGTCTTTTGGACCCTAAAGCTCTTCTGGCCTCTCTTCCAACCACAGACTTGGTTTACAATGAGAGATCGCCCCTCCAAGCCCCTTCCTAGACAGCATTGGATGGGTCTGTGTGAACTCAGGCCAACAGGACCTCAGGAACTGCACCCCAGGGCATGGAAGGGGTGGGCAAAGGGGACCTTGGAGCCCTTGGTAATGACACTGACAAAGTTGTGGGATACAAGTGGGGTCCAGAGGACAGGACAAAGGCAATGTGGAGCCCTTCTCTGGAAAAGACAAGAGGGGATCTGGGAATTATAGACCCATCACCCTCACCTTGATCCCCAGGAAGCTAGAGGTGCAGATGCTAAGGAAGGCCATGTGCAAGCATGTCAAGGAAGAAAGGCTGGTTCCCAGCAGCCAGCGTGGGTTTACTATGAACAAATTGTGTCCAACAAGCTTGAGCTCCTGCTATGGCAGAGTAAGTGCAGGGGTGGATGAAGGGCCTGCTGTGGGTGTCATGTGTCTTCACTTCAGCAAGGCTTTGGACAAGGTCCTGCATGGCCTCCACATAAATCAAGGGGAGAAGCGTGGTCTGCACAAAGCTACTACAGGGTGGGCAGACAACTGGCTCCTTCACCGCCAGCAAAGGGGTCGGTAGTACTGACCAGGTCTATGTCAGGCTGGCAGAAGGCTTCGAACAGAGCCACACAGGGGTCTGTCCTGGGCCTGGGGCTGCTCATCATGTCCATTCACATCTGGACACTGGCACAGAAAGCTTCAGGAGTAAGTTATGGATGACACGATGCTAGGAAGGGCTGTGAACACCCTGGAGGATGCAAGCACAGTGCAGATTTCGTAGATTTCATAGACATTCGGGCTGGAAGGGACCTCGGAAGATCATCGAGTCCAGCCCCCCGCCCAAAGGGCAGGACGTCAGCTGGGGTCATAGGATCCCAGCAAGATAAGCATCCAGTTTCATCTTGAAGGTGTTCAATGAAGGTGCTTGCACCACCTCCGGTGGCAGGCTATTCCAGACCTTGGGGGCTTGGACAGTAAAGAAATTCTTCCTTATGTCCAGCCTGAAACGGTTTTGAAGTAGTTTGCGACCATTCAACCTTGTCATCCCTTGGGGCACTCTGGTGAACAGATGTTCCCCCAGATACTGGTGGTCAACCCTGATAAACTTATAGGTGGCCACCAGATCACCCCTGAGCCTGCTAAATCTTATCCAGGCTAAATCTTATCCTGAGGCCCCAGGGCTCTCAGCCTGTCATCGCAGGGTCTGCTTCCCTGACCTCTGATCATGCGCGTGGCTCTTCTCTGGACTCTCTCAAGCTTCTCCACATCCTTTTTGAATTGTGGAGTCCAAAACTGGACGCAGTATTCCAGCTGCGGCCTCACTAAGGCCGAGTACAGGGGGAGAATGACGTCCCGGGATTTGCTTGAGAAGCATCTATGGATGCAAGACAGCGTTTTGGTCGCTTTACTAGCCGCAGCATCGCATTGCAGGCTCATGTTCATCTTGTGGTCAATGATGACCCCCAAGTCTCTTTCTTCCATAGTGCTAGCCAACATAGCACTGCCGAGCCTATAAGGATGCTGCGGGTTTTTTTTCCCAAGGTGGAGAACCTTGCATTTATCGGCGTTGAACACCATCAGATTCTTGTCCGCCCACTTGCTGAGCCTGTCCAGGTCAGCCTGGATCACCTGCCTGTCTTCTGGTGTGGATGCTTTGCCCCAAAATTTGGTGTCATCGGCGAACTTGGCCAGTCCGCTTCTGACTCCAGTGTCCACATCATTAATGAAGATATTGAACAGTATGGGTCCAAGGACAGAGCCCTGGGGGACCCCACTGGTCACAGGACACCACGATGAGTGACTTCCATCAATTACTACCCTCTGGGTTTGACCACGGAGCCAATTTTCCAGCCAGTGGATCATGGAGGACCCAAGGCGACAATTGGCCAGTTGCCCAGATGGTGATCATGGGATACCAGATCGAAGGCTTTTTTGAAGTCAAGATATATGACATCAATCTCTTCTCCCTTGTCCAGGTGATAGGTCACCTGGTTGTAGAAGGAAATGAGATTGGTCAAGCAAGACCTACCTGCAAGAAACCCGCGTCTCAGTGAGCTAGAAAGCTGGGCTGGATCCCCCCCACTGAAGCCAGGGCCCGGTGGTGGCAGAGACAGGCTAAAGTAGTGGCCAGTGTGGAACCGCCTCCTCCATGCTTTGGCTCTGTCCAGCCCCAGGGAAATGTCCCCAGGGAAGACTACCCCACTCCACCCTACCCTGCCCTGTCCTACTCCCAGCATCTCACTCCCAGACAGATTGCTAATCTCCACCTCCATCAGTCACTGCCTTCCTGCTGTCCCCCAGGCCCAGTCATGTGGCCCTAGTATCAAAAGGCAAGGAGCCAGGAGGATTTCTGTTTATAAGCTTCTTTGCTTTCCCCCCCCAGGCTTTCTCCTCCTTGGAGAGGAACAGGCACTTCCCGCGGTGCAGCACCCAGGTCTCTCCAGGCTGCAGTCTGGACACAGGCAGCAGCTCACCCCGCACCTGTCAGGTACCAGGGCCACAAGCTGGTGCTGGGGTGCTAGGGAGATCCAAAAACGTGGCCCTTCCAGGAGCCTTGAACTCTGCCCACAGCCCAGCCTTGGTGTGGACACGGAGGGATTCAGGCAGTGCCCAAGCCATGGGGCAGCAGGGGAAGGAGGGGATGGAGGGTCCAGGTGAGCCAGGCCATTAACTGAGGTTACCTCCCTCAGCAATGCCCCCAAAACCCCTTCATGAGACCTAGGCCCAGCAGTCACTGGAGGGGAAAGGCTGTCTTGCCCAAACTGCCAGCCCTGGGGGTGTCCCACTCCCCACCCTGCCCCGCTCCGGGGTACCTGTGTCCTTGGAGGTTTGTGTGCTGGCCAGGGCCATCTTAGATGTGTTTCACTACTGTTGTAGGTCCTGTGCTTGCTTTTGCACGTGCACAAGCATGTGCACAGACGACGCCCTGCGGCAAGTAACCCCTGGGCACATCTCCAGGGTCACTATGGCTCTTCTTTGGCTCAGGGACCTGCCCCCTCACCCATCTGCCCTTCCCAGAGGGTGGGGGGGTGGGGATCACACCTCTTCCCAGGCAGCCCCTCTGTGCCCCATGCTACCTGCACCCATGCCCATCTACCCCACCCCCTGCTCCCTGCCATGCAGCTGGGCCCTACTCACAGCAGACTCCCAGGGTCAGGGTCGTAGCCAGCAGGGCCAAGCAGGCTGCCAGCAGGCCCAGGGGCAGGGGCTGCCTGCTCCATAATGACTCTGCAAGAGATGAGGCGCAGTGCAAACATTCCCACTCCCTCGGCCTTTGCTGCCCCAATGCCTAAGCAAAGGGCCTGAGAAGAGGGGCAGCAGAGGGGCAAGACCCTCTAGCGAGGACCCTGAGGAGCTGGTCCCAAGCAGAAGCATTGGCACAGCCCAGCCCCAGCCCCGACCTGGGCTTCTCTGAAGGCGACAGCATCATGCACAGGAAGCTGCTGTCTACTGTTGGGACTCACAGGCGTCAGGCCAAATTTTGATATTTGTGCTTAGCTAAAATGTGGGAGCTTAGGTTGGACTGTGGTTGAGACTTGCACATGTTGAAAAGGAGAAGATGAAAAAATACGTTCCTGGCTTCAAAGAAATTGGGAAGTTAGCTAATAAAATTGAATAAATATAGCCTGGGGGAAAAGGAACAGTCAGAGGAAAACTTACTCACACGTAAGAATGAAAGATTACCACAGGATAGAAAATTCCAGTTAATGGTAACCAGAAGGGAGAGGGCCTGGGCAGGGGAAGGGGCATCCTGCAGATCAACACCTGGATGCACAGGTGGGGTTGCCAGCAGTGATTTGGCTTCTTTGACCATAGGATGATATTCCAAAAAAAAGGAATTCTGGGAAGAGGTGGGATCCACCTGACAAGGAGAGGGAACAGCATCTTCACAGACAGGCTCACTAACCTAGTGGGGAGGGCTTTAAACTAGGGTCACGGGGATGGAGATCAAAGCCCTGAGGTCAGTGGGGAAGTGGAGCACGTGGGGGAAGAGCAAGCAGGAGGGGGCAACAGGGGAGGTGTTATCATACTTCCTGAGAAAGAAGGGCAATCAACTAGTCACCTAGGGTGCCTGCACACAAATACACAAAGCCTGGGAAACAAGCAGGAAGAGCAGAACGTCCTTGCACAGTCATTACCTCTGATATGACTGGAATAACAGAGGCTTGGTGGGAACTTGCATGACTGGAGCACGGTCATGAACGGGCACCAGCTGTTCATGAAGGACAGGCAGGGGAGAAAAGGGGGAGGGGATGTGATGTGTGTAAAAGAGCAGTATGATTGCTCAGAGCTCCAGTATGAAACTGGAGACAGGCCTGTTGAGAGTCTCTGGGTTAGGATCAGAGAAGAGAGCAACAAGGGCGATGTGTGGTGGCTGTCTGCCATAGACCACCAGGCCAGGAGGAAGTGGTGGATGAGGCTTTCTTCAAACAGCTTGCAGAAGTTTCCTGGTCATTGGCTCTGGTTTTCATGGAGGACTTCAATTACCCTCACTTCTGCTACGAGGGCAACACAGCAGTGTGCAGGCAATTCAGGATGTTTTTGGAGAGTGTTGAGGACAACTGCTTGGTGCAAATGCTGGAGTAGTTAACTAGGGGCCATGCTCTTCTTGACCTGCTGCTCAGAAACAGGGAAGACTTGTTGGGGGATGTAGTAGTGGATGGCAGGTGGGGCAACAGTGACCATGAGATGATTGAGTTCAGGATCCTGAGGAAAGGAAAGATGGATTTTAAGCAGGCTCCTATGTATCAGGCATGTGACTGTGTGAAATGTCTACCTTTGATTAATTATTATAGTAAACTAGCAAATTGCCCATCAAGAATGATGGGCTGTCGGGGGAGGGGCAGGCAGGGACAGAGGCCCCGCTCCATCCCTGCCGTCATGGCAGCGCTCCACCGTGACGCTGCCACCGCCTTCTCTCCGAAACACTCTTGGAGCACTTGTTTCAGACAACCAATCAGAGCATGAATAAAGTATTACAGACAGACAGGCTAAGGCTTTTAAAATATTAGGTTATTTCTTTTCAATTGACTCATGTTTATGTTCATATGGACTTTGATAGGTGTCTCCTCCTGATTTACTTTTGTTTTGCCTCAGTGCTTCCCTTGATCTTCCAAGAACAACTCTTCAGGAAATATTTTTTTTTCCTGGATTTTAATCACCTTATTGATATGTTCTGGCTCAGTAGATATTGATAAGCTCCTCTTACTTCACAAGGTAATACAATCAAAATTGAGACTTTCTGAGTGATAACCAATAATGCATGGTTTAATTCACATGATGTTCCTCTTAATTATTGCTTGAGTTTCTGTCTTGATTTACACAACAACAAGAATGCTTTATCAGTCAACAACACCACTTTATCAATCTCTGGTCCTTTCTGATTGGCATTCCCCACACCCGATGCCCTATTTCTGGTGGAGTGGCCACACCAGCGGGGACAGAAGGCAGACTAGGAAAGCAGGCTAACTCCACTAACCTAGCCTGAAGCCCCAGCTATGTAAATACCGGGAATGGGGTGGATGGATGGGGGGACCGGAGGGTGTTTTCACTGGCATTCTCCAGTAGTGGATAATAGAGTGTGGGAAGGAGGAAGCAGCCACAAGCCAGTCGACATGAACGAATGTTGTTTCTTTTTTTCTTTTACACTTGAGCTGATGTTGTATGAGGGAAAGAGTGCTGACTAATTGATTTAGGACCTTATCAAGTAAGGGGGAAGAACCCCAAGCTGTACATATAGCATTACACTGCTGTGAAAGGCAAAGACATTGCATAGCTGCAGTTATTTGTTTGTTTTTTTTTCCTCTGAGTTAAGTTGTTCCTACCCCTGAGGCTGTGCCCAGACAAGGACGATCCCCCAGCCCTCAGGGAGAGGAATCTATACATATGATATAGAAAAGGAAAGTGCATAGTGTCCTGGGATTTGAGGATTGCCAAATGCATACCTGGCCTGTGCTGTTGTAGCAAGAAACCTTTTTGCCTGCCCCCCCCCCGGCCCCACCCCTCAAATGTGAAGCTCCTCCATATGGCAAAAGCCCCTTTTGCAGTAGTTGCCCCCTTTTGGGGATGCTTTCTCTTTTCTAGCTTTTCTTCCTTCCTCTCTCTTTTTCTTTTATTACGTTATTATTTTTATATAAGGTGTACATGTAGTGAAAATAGAGCTTGTAGATGCTTTTACCAATGTATTTTAAGTTTAAAAATAAGTTGTACCATGTAACAATGTTAGCAAGGGCAGGAATTTCTGTATGGAGCGGGTCCCTGAATAAATCGTGGTTGATAGTGTAACACAGTAGCTAGTCTGGATAAGCAAGTTAACAAGTGGCAATTAACACCTACATACCACAGACTAAGGAGAGGAAAGAATCAATACAGAGCCAGGAACTCCCTGAAACTTCACTGTTAAAGGTACAGAAGCCCCGGTTTGAACTAATCAATGCCGGAAACAGACCTTTGAGGCTGAAATACCCCCGGCTCAACCACTTCCAGAGCTCTATTCATCACAGCAGTGAATCAATCAAAATTCATCAATGGACTCCCAAGACCTCACATACCTGCAGACGTGACCCCTGGGGCTCACAGCTGCCATTCAGCACCTACCAAGAGGGACATCCCTCGTGGTCAATGACCCCTGGATTGGGTAAGCCTGAGAATTGGGGAGTCACCAAAGCCTGCCAAAGGGGGGTAAAAGGCAGGAATGACCCCCAATGGCTCCCTCTTTGACCTGACCAGCACCCTGCCTGTCCAGCCAGGAGGACCAGCCAGCAACCCCCTTCTGAACCAACATTGCACTGAAAGAAGCCTCAAATGGCCTTTGACGGTGGACTCCAGTGCTTGGGGATAGGTATATCTTGACACCGGTGCTTAGTGTTCATAACTAACTACTGAGTGTGTGTGTGCATGAATGTGTGTGTGTTTGAGGGGATCAGCACCAAGGTTTATGGTCTAACTTTTGCATCCATCCAATAAACTAGAATTTTATGAAGATCCTGTGAGTTGGTTCTTTGTAGCCAACATTATCTGGTGGAGAACACAGGTAAAATTCTAAGATTATTGATGCATTGTGGTGATTGGGGATTTGTAATTGTCTCCTCATAGAACCCACATCCACAAAGGAGTGGACATTTGGTTATAGTCACCCAAGGGGGTGAGCTTTGGTTATATGCCTGATCTGCAGGACAGGGGAGGGCCACATCTGTGAGGGAGTGATAATTGGTGAGGAATTCCTGTGAAGAGTTGGGAGTGTGAGGGCTCAAGGAAACGGACTCTCGAGAACTGTTTGTTTTGTTTCATTTGGTTGTCATTGTCTGGAAAGTGTCCCTGGGGAGCGGGAGGGCTCCGAAGTGTGTGTTTGTTTTGTTTTGTTTTGTTTTGTAGTTTGGGGGTAAGGCTTCAAGTACGGTGAGGAAAATGTCCCTGTTTAGGAAAAGGGCCCCTAAAGTAGGAGACCAAGAGGCTAGGTGGGTACGGAGGGAGGAAATTCCCCCCCGAAGGTTGGACCCAGTCCATGGAGGGTGGATGTGTGCACCCCAGGCTTCTCCACAGGGGACATGGAGGACCAAGTTGAAAAATGCTGCCTTTGTGAGAGACCCTCGGCTTGGTCTGGCTACTGTAGCATGCTGTAAAAACAGCAGTTGAGGAAAAAGCTCAGCAAGCCTCTGAAGTTGAGGAAAGGGAGGAGCAAATCCAAATTCTAAAAGATAAATGCGTCCAATTGGAAACCAGTAATCAGACTCTAAAGGCGTTGTCCCAGAATTTGGAAAACGAGAATGAGCAATTGAGAAAGATAAATCAAGACAATGCCCGACAATTGGAATTATTGGACCAAGAAAAGGCTAGCCAGGAGCCTTGCAAAATTTGGTAAAGACAATGGCTAAAGACAAAGCTGAGAAGGGAGCCAAAGTAAACCATGGCCCCTGTCTAAATACCATTAGCTGCTTGAAAAAGGAGCTCCAGGAGCTCAGCCTGCAATTAGCAGCTGTCATCCGAGGAGACCAAGCCTGGGATCCAGACATCCCCTTTGATCTGGGAGGGATTTGGGGTGGGGAGATGTGGGAAGACCCAGAGGACACAGGGGTTCCCTTCTCTAAAGACCCTAAGTCTGAAAAGGAGAGCACCCTGGTACCTGAGGTGAGTGCAATCACATGGACCTCGGTTACTTGGGATGCAGAAGGCAACCCTAGGGAGACCATACAAGTGACAGTTCCCCTTAGTGAAGCTGATCTAGGTGCCCTGGGTAAGACCCTGTGATCTGCTAACATTAGGAATTTGAGACAGTGGTTGCAGAAATCCCTGAATGTAGTGGAGTGTGAAACCCTGAGTACCTGTGAATGGCACTGCTTATGAAGGGCTTGTGCCACCCCAGAGGTTCAGGCAGCAATGAGCCCTGAGAGTGGCTTTCGGGTAGACACTATTCCCCAGAGTGTAATGGATTTGGGAATTAATCTAGGGAGAAAAATGTTTAAGGGACAATTTGGGGCAAGTCACCAGACCCCTGGGGAGCCTGTGAGGGACTATGTAATCCGGTGTGTCATGTTGGCGCTGCTGTCAGGGTTGGTGCTGCCTCTCAACAGGGCAGGCCACTGGAGACATGATATAAGAGATGCAGATAACTCCCCGGGGTTTTGGAAAGAGGTGCAGGATGGCATGCACCAGTCTATCATTGGGCTAATGGGGCCACTCTGAGAAGCCCAGAATTATGCTCTGAGGAAAGTCCTAGCCCAGGCTCAGGATGCAGAGTGATTAGTTGGACAACAACGGGGGGCAATTGCAGCCACCCAGTTCAAAGAAAAGCCCAATGGCACACTGAGTTATGTGGTTACTTACTACAATGAGAGCGCGTACCCCAAATCTGACAGGAGGGGTGGGGGGTCCAAATCAATGCCCCAGCCCGCACTGGGTTAACTCAAGAGTAACAAGGGAAAGAGAGGGGGACAATGGGATTCAGGCAGCATTTAATGCAGCACGGGGAACCCAAAAAAAGTGGAATGGGAAGCCTCTGGCCAAGCTGCTTGTCAGGATGGCAGAGCTGAGCGCAGCAGGAGCAGCACCTTCCCTGTCTAAAAGAATTGCAGCCTCAGCACCGGTCCCTGAAGGGCACTAATGAGGCCCCCATGGCAGGACCCATGAGCAAAGCCCAGGCTCATGGGAAAAGTTGGGGATCCTAGATTGGGATCCAGGAGGGAGACCCAGAATACCCATTACAGTGAGAACCCAAGGGCATACCAGTGCACTCCTGGATACCGGAGCTGCACTAAATGTATTTGGAAGAAAATGGGACCTGAAGCAGTTTGAAACCAATCAGATTATATTCCGGTCCTTCACGGGGCAGGAAACAGCCAGAGTTGTGTGTAAGGGGGTAACTGCATATATCCAGTTCCCAAAGGGACCCCAAGAGATCACTATAGATGGAGTTCAACAAGAGGGCTCCACTGAACAGTTGATTCTGGGAGCCAGCCCCCCTGTTCAACTGGGAAGGCTGGATCCTGGATCTGGCCAATGCGCTTGTGTGGCAGATCGGGGGGCCCTTCCCACCGGGGTATTCAGCACAAGCTGCTGAAGTGACAGCCATAGGGAACGCCTTGAACAGCATAACCCACCTGAAGGGAAACTATGGATCTACACTGATTCAAACGTCTGCTAATGCTCTGCTATGTTGGGTATACAATTGGAACAAAGCTAATTGGCATACCACTAATGGCAAGGGAAATTCTCAAAGGACTGATTGGCAGGCAATTTGGGAATGAATTCAAAGATATCCATCCTCACTATGCATTCATCATATTAAGGGTCATCAAAAGGCTGACACCTTAGAAGCCAAAATGAACCAATTAGCATATGCTGCAGCAAAGAAAGGGGCATAAGGAGGATATCTCAGCAATACATACCCGGTCCTCAAGCCACCAAAACAGGAAAATTCAGGAGGAGGATGCTGTTCATCAGGGAACTGGGGAGGTTAGATGGGTGCCACCCCTAGATTACAGAGAGGAAATTATTAATGCCTGTCATAGGCTCAGACATGAAGCACCCAAAGTCACTACAGCCAGGGTGCAGGAGATTGCTTACTGGCCAGGGATGTCTAAAGATGTCAAGGAGTGGGTGCAGAACTGCTTACGCTGTGCAAGGGAGGGAGCAAAACCAAAGGACATGGGGCTACTTCTCCATCAGAAGATAGTGGGCCCATGGCAATGAATCCAAATGGATTATGTTGATAAGCTTCCCCACACAGCCAGGGGAAATGAGTATCTGCTGGTGATCATAGATTCCTTCAGTGGATGGGTCGAAGCATTCCCCATGCGTACCCACACTGCTGAAGCCGCAGCAAAAAAGCTGTGGACAGAAGTAATATGCAGGTTTGGAGCCCGTAAAATTATTGACTCAGACCGAGGTCCCCATTTCACTGGGGCTGTTGTTGAACAGCTGCTGCAAGCCTTAGGCATCAGGCAGCAGTGGCACATCCCTCACCACCCTCAAGCATCTGGGCAGGTAGAGCAGATGAATAGGACAATTAAGGAGTCATTAAGGAAGGAGGTAAATCAAACAGGTACGGAATGGGATCTTAAACTTCCTTTGATCTTAGCTGCTCTCTGGAGCAGAAACCAATGAGCCTATCTTCAGGAAAGGGAGGAAAGTGGATCCCACAAACTACAGGCCCATCAGCCTGACCTCTATCCTGGGGAAGGTCTTAGAAAAGATTATCTAAGAGGCCATCCCTAATGGACTGGCCGACACCAACATCCTGAGGGATAGCCAGCATGGGTTTGTTGCAGGTAGGTCTTGCTTGACCAATCTCATTACCTTTTATGACCAGGTGACCTATCACCTGGACAAGGGAGAAGAGATTGATGTCATATATCTTGACTTCAAAAAAGCCTTCCATCTGGTATCCCTTGATCACCTTTTGGCAAAACTGTGGCCTTGGGTCCACCACGATCCACTGGCTGGGGAATTGGCTCCGTGGTAGGACCCAGCGGGTGGTGGTTGATGGAAGTCAATCGTTGTGGTGCCCTGTGACCAGTGGGGTCCCTCAAGACTCTGTCCTGGGGCCTACACTATTTAACATCTTCATCAATGATGTGGACATTGGTGTCACAAGTGGACTGGCCAAGTTCGCCGATGACACCAAACTTTGGGGTAAAGCATCCACATCTGAGGACAGGGGGGTAATCCAGGCAAACCTGGACAGGTGCAGGAAATGGATGGATGAGAACCTGATGGTGTTTAACAACAAAAAAATGCAAAGTTCTCCACTGAGAGGAAAAACCTGCAGCATGCTTATAGGCTCAGCAGTGCTACGCTGGCTAGCACTATGGACGAGAAGGACTTGGGGGTCAGGATTGACCACAAGATTAACATGAGTCTTCAATGTGATACCATAGCTAGTAACACAACCAAAACACTGGCTTGCATCCACAGATGCTTCTCAAGCAAATCCCAGGACGTCATTCTCCCGTTGTATTTGGCCTTGGTGAGGCCGCAGCTGAAGTACTGAGTCCAGTTTTGGGCCCCACAATTCAAAAAGGATGTGGAGAAGCTTGAGAGAGTCCAGAGAAGAGCCACGGGCAGTAAAGATTTACAGATTTACAGTAAAGATTACCAGATGATTAACAGACTTGCTTCTCACTCCTGACCCACAGTACCCCATATCCTGCCAGGGTGCATGTGGACCCCCTCTCTGGGCTGTAAACCTCACACACACACCCTCAGCCCCCCACATCTTCACAAATAACATGCCACCCCCGCCCCACACACACACACGTACACACTTCAAAAATAGCATCTCATGATTTACATGCCACTCTCTTGATTTTTAAGAGTTTGTCTCAAGATATTTAGCAAGGTGGGTTTGGCAGCACTGCACACCTGAACCGGCTGGAGGTAAAAAGGAGACTGACAGCCTCAGGGCAGCTGCACCAGCAGAGACAGGGCAGGGTCTAGGTCCAGCAGCTCGGGGAAGGCTGGGAGATTCTCTTTGGTTCGTTTATTGGTCTGTTTTGTTTGCATGGAGATCACTTCAAAACCTTTGCAAGATAAGGGGCAAGGGGGGAAGGAAGCCTGGGAAAAGTAGAGCAAGTCAGAGGCTTGGTCCAGCCAAAAGCTGAGTTGCAGTTTATTTCATGGATGACTGATATTGCCTGGGCCAGGGTGGGCATGGGCCGCCCTACACCAGCCAGGAAGGGGCCATGGCAATACCAGAAGTGGCTGCAACACTCCCAGAAGTGGCCGCAGAGCTCCCACTCCCTGGCCAGCGCTCACAAGGGGGGCACCAGCGCTCCCGCCTGCCCCCCATACCCGTTGCCTAAGCGGGAAGAGCTGGCTGTCAGGGGGTGCATCAGTGCTTTCACAGGGGGCACGTGCACCCCCATGTACACACTTCAAAAATAAGTGCACCCCTACACATTGCCACTGGCTGTTGGTAGAATTAGAGGCTTCAGTGGTGGCAGAGGAAGCTGTGCCCCAACTGGCTCCATGATACATGGCTACCAGCACCATACAGGAGTCTCTGCAGGGCCTGAAGGTGAAAGATCAGGACCTAGCTGTGGAGGTAAACCCTCACAGAGACCCAGTGCCATCCCAACCAGAAAAATTACAGGGCCTACATCTGGACCCCAGCCAGGGTATTGACAGGAGCAGAGCATGGACAGGACCAGATGGTTCAACACCAGTGCCCACCCACAAAGAAACAGGCACCATCACAGCAGGCTTGTCCATGCCCAGAGCCACTCTGACACCCACAGAGTACCAACCCTGCCACCCATCTCTGCAAAAGGCTCAGAAAGGGCTTCAGGAAGAAAGTAGGTTCTACCGAGATTTGAACTTGGATTGCAGAATTCAAAGTCCAGAGTGCTAACCAGTACACCATAAAAACAGGGAAAGGACACTGCCAGCCTTGAACTCATAATCTTGGGGTTCCCAAGTCATGAGAGCAATCTGGAGAGATTGGCCTATTTGTGACCTTGCATTTACTTGGGCTTAAAGTCCATTAATTCCCAACTGGCCACCACTGAAGGGCAGCAAGGGACAGAAGGCCACAACTGAATGCAGGGGACAAAAAATGACAAAAGGAAAAGTGCATGTGGGTCAGAAAGGCGAAAACAAGTTCACCCTCGGGTGACACCAAGCAGAGCACCCCAGACAGTGCTCACCAAGTCTCAAATGCTGCCAGTGGCTACTGCCCAGTGATGCTCTGGTCAGAGGTGGGACCGGGGGAAACCCAGGAAAATGGCCCCATGGTCCCCAGGGACGCAAAGGAGGTTGACCAGGAGGTCCCATGCATTGGTGGGCCAAGGATGGGGAGTACAAAAAGAAAAAATGAGGGGAAAATTGCAGCCAGAACCTCAGTAAGAGATTATGGAGGAGGAGGTGCAGGGGCTGCAAGCTGGCAGACTCACGAACATGCGCACCAGGGTCTCCCTCTGCCCACAGAATGGGCACGTCAAGGGTCAGTAGAAACCATGCCAGATATATGGCCGTAGTGACGACCCTGTGAAGGAGCCACCAGTCTAGGTCCCCGGTGGCAAGTGGGCTTAAGGTCAAAAAGAGACTTGGCCATTGGGGTCTGTTGCCCCCCCCGCCCTCCATTGAGGATGTCCTGCCTCTTGATGTTTCAGTGGGATGTGAGGGTGGTATAGTGGGTTGTACAGTGGATGAGAGTGTAGAGCTAGTGACCGTGGGCCATGGAAAAGCAGGCCGGCCATGTGTCCACCAGCTGACTAAGATGGTAGAGTGGGGAGTGCTAGAGGGCCTACCAAAGCATCTCCACCAAGCCAGGATATATGGGGGGACAGGGACCACCCCTATGCATGACTTGCTCTAGATGGGCAAGGACATCCACAGCAAAGGCATCTTTCACCTCCTAGACTGGGCACAAGCCAAACCCATGTGCACAGCCAGTGCACCATGGTCTATCCACTCCCACCAGTTGTGGTCCAGGAAGTCTGATCTGGGTGAGACCCACCAGGCCATCCTCTGGTGCACCCAGGGTGACACCATCATTGAAGCTGCCAGCTAGAAATTCCACAGCAGCTGCTCATCAAGCAGGTCATCACCCAAGGCCAAGTCTTGGCACATGGAAGGGTGTAGAAATAATGCCAAACATAAACAGGACCAGCTGGTTCCACACCAGTACCTTTCCACAAAGGGGCAGGTACCACAGCAGGTTGGTCCACACCTAGGGTTGCTCTGACAAAGGCACAGCAATGTCACCTACAGCATCAACCCTACAAACAGCTTCCACAGGAGGGACAGGAAGGGCTTCAGGGGAGAAGGTAGGTTCTGCTGAGACTTGAACGCAGATCACTGGATTCAAAGTTGAGCGTGCTAACCATTGCACCACAGAACCAGGTGGAGGAGAGCACCACTGCCCACCCCAAAGGGAACAGGCACCACCACAGCAGGCTGGTGCATGCCCAGAACCATTCTGACACCCACAGAGTACCAGTCCTGGCACACCCACTGCTGCAGGAGACGCAGGAATGGCTTCAGGCCAGAAAGTCAGTTCTACTGAGATTTGAACTCAGATTACTGGATTCAAAGTCCAGAGTGCTAACCGTTACACCAGGTGAAGGAAGGAGCCAGCCTTCAACTCATAACCTTGGGCTCCCCAAGCCACAACACAGAGACCTGGAGAGATCGGACTATTTGAGACCAGCATAGATGGGCCAGAACCACCAAGTTACGTGAGACCATCACTCAAGGACAGCAACTGGAGCTAATGGTCCCAACTGGTTACTAGGGACAACAAATGACAAAAGGGAAGTGACAGTGGGGTCAGAGGGCCAAAATAAATGCACACTCAGGAGACACTGAGCAGAACACCTCAGACAGCGCCCACCAACTTTCAAACACTGCCAGAGAGCCAGCGGCTACTGTCCAATGGTGCTCTGCTCGGACACGGGACCAAACCATATGCAGGAAGAGAGCTCCACAGTCCCCAGGGACCCTCCGGCCAAAGCCTCCTTCCTGGCTACACAAATTGCCAGCTTGGCCAAGGCGAGCAGGAGGTTGACCAGGAGGCCCTGGGCCTGGGTGGGGCCATGAATGAGGAGTGCAAAAGTAAACAAGTGCAGGGAGAAGTGCAGCCAGAACCTCAGCAGGAGGATCTGGAGGAGGAGGTGCAGAGGCTGCAACCTGGTGCACTCCAGGACCAGGTGTGCCAACGTCTCCCTCTGCCCAAAGAAAGGGCTGTCTTGAACTGAGCCAGATACATGCCTGCTGCAATAGCTCCATTAAGGTCCTAGATCACTGGTGGCATGTGGGATCAGGGTGGAGTACAGACTGTGCCCTCAGGGTCCATCGGCCTCACCCTCACCTAGGATGTCCCGCCACTTGGTGTCCGGGCGGGATGCAAAGGCAGCATGATGGGGCATGCAGTGGACAAGAGGGTAGAGCCAGCACCAGTGGGCCGTGGAGAAGTGGTCTGGCTGTGTGTCCTCCAGCCAACTGAGTTGCCAGAGCAGGGAGCGGTGCAAGGCTGGACAGGCCCCACCAGCAGCTCCAACGGGCTCAGGGATGTGGGGGGCAGGGATCACCCTTGCACAGGACTCACTTTAAATGGGCAAAAGCATCCACAAAAAAGGTGGTTTTCACCTCCCAGACTCAGTGCAAGCAGGATGCCCACTCCGTGGCCAGACCCATGCACTGGGCCAGCACAGCGTGGCCTACCCACTCCCACTCAGCGTAGTCCAGGAGGTCTCCAATCTGGGTGAGCCCCACCCAGGCCACCCTCTGCTGCACCCAGGGTGACACCATCGCCAAGACCACCAGCTGGGGCTTCCACAGCAGTGGTTTAGCTAGCAGGTCATTGCCCCGGGCCACCCGCAATGGGAACCGGGAGGTGGAGCTCCTTAGCCCCCAGGGCCTGAGGAAGTCTTAGCAAAAGACCCCTGTTTTGTTCTCTAGCTCATGCAGAGAGAAGCAATGTTGGTTGTATCAAAGCCCTCAGAAGCAGCTATCCACCAACTGGGTCAACACCACATGGATACTAGGACTGGGATGGGTTGGTATCGACCTGGAAGGGTGTGGGCAGTGGGGTCCCACAGGGCTCGGTCCTAGGACCGATACTCTTCAATGCCTTCATCAGCGACTTGGACGAGGGAGTGAAGTGTACTCTGTCCAAGTTTGCAGATGACACAAAGCTATGGGGAGAAGTGGACACGCCGGAGGGCAGGGAACAGCTGCAAGCAGACCTGGACAGGTTGGACAAATGGGCAGAAAACAACAGAATGCAGTTCAACAAGGAGAAATGCAAAGTGCTGCACCCAGGGAGGAAAAATGACCAGCACACCTACAGCCTAGGGAATGACCTGCTGGGTGGCACGGAAGCGGAAAGGGATCTTGGAGTCCTAGTGGACTCCACGATGAATATGAGCCGGCAGTGTGACGAAGCCATCAGAAAAGCTAATGGCACTTTATTGTGTATTAGTAGATGCATGACGAACAGATCCAAGGAGGTGATACTTCCCCTCTATCGGGTGCTGGTCAGACCGCAGTTGGAGTACTGCGTGCAATTCTGGGCGCCACACTTCAAGAAGGATGCGGATAACCTGGAGAGGGTCCAGAGAAGGGCCACTCGTATGGTTAAGGGCCTGCAGACCAAGCCCTACGAGGAGAGACTAGGGCACGTGGACCTCTTCAGCCTCCGCAAGAGAAGGTTGAGAGGCGACCTTGTGGCTGCCTATAAGTTCATCACGGGGGCACAGAAGGGAATTGGTGAGTATTTATTCACCAAGGCACCCCCGGGGGTTACAAGAAACAATGGCCACAAGCTAGCAGGGAGCAGATTTAGACTGGACATTAGGAAGAACTTCTTCACAGTTCGAGTGGCCAAGGTCTGGAACGGGCTCCCAAGGGAGGTGGTGCTCTCCCCTACCCTGGGGGTCTTCAAGAGGAGGTTAGATAGGCATCTAGCTGGGGTCATCTAGACCCAGCACGCTTTCCTGCCTATGCAGGGGGTCGGACTCGATGATCTATTGAGGTCCCTTCTGACCCTAGCATCTATGAATCTATGACTGTACAAGAGTCTGCAGGGCCTAAATCCAAACATTAGGAACTTACTGTAGAGGCAAACCAAGGTCTGTCCTCCTTCTGTAAAGGGAGGCTACAGAATATCACAGAAGACCCACTGCTATCCCAACCAAAAGAAGTCCAATACCTGTCACTAGAGCACAGCCAGAATCAGCAGGGGTACAGGCACAGTGTTGAAATAGTGCCAAGCACTTCAATAGCACCCAGAGTGCAAGCCCTATCAACATCCTCCACAGGAAGCACAAGGAATAAAACTGGCTCTACTGAGATTTGAACTCAGATCACTGGATTCAAAGTCCAGAGTGCTAACCATTACACCATAGAACCAGGTGAAAGTGATAGCCATCCTTGAACTCATAGCCTTGGGCTCCACAAACCACCATAGGGATCTGGAGAGATTGGGTTACCTGGGAAAGCTGTGGCAGACAAAGTTTTTTTGGTAGACCTATTTCTTGACTTGGTCCGTGGACCTCAGCCCACTAGTTTCCTGTGGGCTGCCACTGTTGGGGAGCAGTGGGATCCAAGCCAGCAACTGATTCTGGAGGACAGAAAATGAAAAAAGCAAGTGACAGTGGGGTCAGAGTGTTGCAATTAACAATAGGGTGCTTAGTGCTTAGGAAGACTGACACGACACTTCCATCCATAATAAGCAGAAAGGCTTTATTAACTAAACAATAAGCTATATAGGAAAATGACAGGTAGGCTATTGCAATCTACAAACAGAACAAGCTATAATCAAGTTTAGTATATTTCTAGCCATAATAGTGGTTTTCTCACCAACATGGGCAAGGAAGCAGTCCTGATCTTTGCAGCCTCTCACCAGGTGTGGATCCCTCACGGAGGGTGGTCAGCTGGGAGCAGGTTATGATGGGTCAGTGTGGTGTTTCCCTTCTGAGATGAGCGCGCCTTGCTGCCAGCTCCATCGTTCTCTTTTACTCATTCTTCAAAGCATATTTTTCTTGCTGGGTGGAAGATCAGGGTCCAGACAAAGTTGACAGTGTAGAGGTCATTGTCCTTTGGTTGTGTTGTAAATGTTAGCCGTTTGCTAGTTGTGGGTGAAACTGACATGTACAAAAGCCCTTGATCGCTCTGGAGGTTTGTCATTTGCTTAACTATAGTGTGGCTTGATTGCTCGAGCCCAGCACCCTAAACCAGAGGTATACCACTTGAGTTAAATGCAGTAGGACTTGATTACTTGACTTGCGGACCTTAGACCTTGAATTGCGAGGCACTGTATAAATTGTTGTGATTACAGGGCGGAACCCAAAATATTTTCCAACTGTTACAGACACCTAGATCGGTGAGGGGTCTGATAACAAGGAAGAGGCAATCACATTGAAAGGGGAACTTATTCATAATCAATTTAGAGTAGTTGGGCACGGGATGTACTTGATACGAAAGTCAGAGATGAGATTAACTGCATTATGTTCAGGTGGTCCCAGTCATGAGTTTACATTCTTGTGCAAAAGGGCACTGATATTATAATTTAGTCATTTCAATACTGCACATAGACCCAGACAAGCTCAGTGTCCAGCGCAGAGGGTTAAAATTAGTGCACCCTCGGGGGACACCAAGCAAAGCACCCTGGCCAGCGCCCACTGATTGCAAAGGTAGCCAGAGAGCCGGTGACTACTGCCCAGCAGTACTTTGCTTGGATGCAGAATCAGAGCAGGCACCGGAAACAGGCCTCACAGTCTCTGGGAACCCTCCTGGCCAGAACCTTCTTCCTGGTGAGCCAGATGGCCAGCTTGGCCAGGGCCAGGAGGTCCCAGGCCTCGGCCTATTTGGTAGATGAGGCAGTGGGCCTAGCCCACTAAGTACAATGTGGCTACCACTTCTGGGCAGCAATGGTATCCTCATTCACCAACAGATTACTTGGGACAAATAATGAAAAAACAGGGCGTGCTCATGCAGGTCATAAGGCCAAACAAGTGCACCCTGGGGGGACACTGAGCAGACCACCCTGACCAGCACCCACCAGCTCTTGAAGGCAACGGGAGAGCTGGCGGCTACCACCCAGTGGTGCTCCACCCAGATACTGGACTGCAGGACACCCAGAAAAATGTCCCACAGTCCCTGGGAACCCTCCCGGCCAAAGCCTCCCGCCTGGTGATCCAGATGGCCACCTTGGCCAGGGCCAGGAGAGGGTAGACCAGGAGGTCCTGGGCCCTGGTGGAGCCATAGATGGGGAGTGTGAAAAGAAACCGGTGTGGGGAGAAGTGCAGCCAGAACCTCAGCAGGAGGATTTGGAGGAGGAGGTGCAGGGGTTGCAACCTGGTGCACTCCAGGACCAGGTATGCCAGGGTCTCCCTTTGCCCACAAAATGGGCATGTGTTGTGGGCCGTCTTGAATCATCCTGGTACACACCCATTGCAACAGCTCCATGGAGGAGCTGCCAGCCTAAGTCCCCGGTGGTGCGTGGGATCAGGGTGGAGTACAGACTGTGCCACCCGGGTCTGCCAGCCTCACCCTCGCTGAGGGTGCCCCGGCACTTGGTGTACAGGCGGGACACGAGGGCAGCGTGATGGAGTGTGTGGTGGACGAGTGTGTAGAGTTGGTGCCCATGGACCATGGAGAAGCAGACTGGCCACATGTCCTCCAGCCACCTGAGATGATGGAGCAGGGAGTGCTCTGGGGCCAGCCAGAGCATGGGCCCCACCAGCAGCTCCACCAGGCTGGGGAATACGGGGGAGGAGAGGGCCACCTTCACACAGGACTCACTTCAAATGGGCAAGGGCAAGGTGGCTTTCACCTCCTGAACTAGGCACAAGCATGACACCTGGTCCACAGCCAAACTCAAGCACCGGGCCAGCGCCAGCGGAGCCTATCCACTCCCACTCATCATAGTCCAGGAGGTCTCTGATCCAGGTGAGACCCACCTGGGCCATACTCTGGTGCACCCAGCGCACCTCCACCACCTCCACCACCAGCTGGGGCTTCCACAGCAGCAGATCAGTCAGCAGGTTTTTGCCCCGGGCCACCCGCAATGGGGATCTGGAGGTGGAGAGCAGCCTCCAGGGCTCTGAGGTAAAGCACCAGCAGCCTCGTGTGAGACTGAGCCCGCTCAGGTAGAAGAGGTGTTGGCATGGAAGACTGGTGCCACCTTAGTCAGGGGGGGCACGTGCCCTCCAAGCAACCAGTCAGTGATGGAGGGGGCCCGATCATGCCAGCTGGGAAGTGGCTGCGGTGCTCCCAGAAGTGGCCATGGCATTCCCACTCCCCAGCCAGTGCTTGGAGTGGGAAGCACAACCTGAGAGGGGGTGCACCAGTGCTCTCAAGGACTGCACATGCACCCCTGTGCATGCCGTATGCATCGCCACTGGCTGCTGGTCTTACCAGAGCCCCTGGAGGCAGCGGAGAAAGGCGCACCCCAGCTGGCTCCGCACTGCATGGCTGCTGGCACCGTACAGGAGTCTCTGCAGGAGACAAATCGGGCTCTTCCCCAACTCCCATAAGGGGAGGCTCAGGAACCTCGCAGTGACCCAGTGCCATCCCAACCAGAAAAGTTACAGTTGGGTATTGAAATTGTCCCAGAAAGGAGACAGAGCCAGGTGGTTCAACACCAGTGCCCACCCCCAAAGGGTCAATCACCACCACAGGAGGCAGCAGTCCATGCCCAGAGTCACTCTGACAGTACCAGCTCCTAGAGCACCAGGCCTGCAAGAGGCACAGAAAGGACTCTAGGGCAGAAAGTTGGTTCTACTGAGATTTGAACTCAGATCACTGGATTCAAAGTCCAGAGTGCTAACCATTACACCATAGAACCAGACAGAGAAAAGTAGCTTCCTAAGCCATGACAGGGATCTGGAGAGATTGGCCAATTTGTGACCTTGCATTGACGTGAGCTTAAAGCCCATTAATTCACAACTGGATGCCACTGAAGGGCAACAAGGGACAGAAGGTCACAATTGAATGCGGGGGACAAAAATGACAAAAGGGAAAGTGCGTGTGGGTCAGAGGACCAAATAAATGCACACATGGGGGACACTGTGCAGAGCACCCCAGACTGCACCCACTGACTCTCAAACGCAGCCACAGAGTCAGTGCCTACTGCCCATTTGCACTCTGCTTGGAGATGGGACCAGAGGAAGCCCAGGAAAATGGCTCCACAGTACATGGGACTCAGAGGAGGTTCACCAGGAGGGCCCAGGCCTTGGTGGGGCCATGGATGGAGAGTGGAAAAAAGAAATAAATGCGGGAAAAATTGCAGCCAGAAACTCAGTAAGAGATTACGGAGGAGGAGGTGCAGGGGCTGCAACCTGCTGAACTCCAGGGATGTGTGCCAGCATCTCCCTCTACCCACAGAACAGGCATGTGTCAAGAGCAGTCCTGAACCGTGCCGGCACACACCCATTCCAACAGCTCCATGATAGAGCCACCAGTCTAGGTCCCGGGTGGCCCATAGGACCAGGGTCGAGTACAGATTCACCACTGGGGTCTGTCAGCCTCACCCTCGCTTGTATGTCCTGCCACTTGGTGTCTGAGCGGGATGCAAAGGCAGCATGATGGACCGTGTGGTGGATGAGCGTGTAGAGCTGGCAACGGTGGGCCGCAGTAAAGCGGACCGACCATGTGCTCTCCAGCCTGCTAAGGTGGTGGAGCAGGGAGTGCCCTGGGGCGTCCCGAAGCATGGGCCCCAACAGCAGCTCCACCAGGCTGGCAAACACAGTGGGGTGTGGACCACCCTCATGCAGGAATCGCTGTAGATGGGCAAGGGTGTCTACGGGCAAAGTAGCTTTCACCTACTGGACTAGATGTAGGCAGGGCACCCACTCCATTGCCAGATCTATGTGCTGGGCCAGCGTGGTGGGGCCTACCCACTCCTGGCTGGTGTAGTCCAGGAGGTCTCCGATCTGGATGAGACCCACCCAGGCCATCCTCAGCCATGGCCAGGGTAGGTGACTTCTGGGCGACAGTGATCATCGCCTGCTGGAATTCACCATCCAGCACAGGGTTTCAAGGGCCTGCAGCAAGGCAGTAGCCCTTGACTTCAAGAAAGCCAACTCCAATGAGTTGAGGAGTTTGGTAGGAGGGGCACCGGGGTCCTGGAGGGTAGGGGAACTGGGTGTCCAAGAAGACTGAAAAAAGGCCAATGTGGTTACCATTTTCAAAAAAGGTACGAAGGAGGACCCGGGCAACTATAGGCCCATTAATCTTACTTCAATCCTGGGGAAGCTCTTTGAGAAAATTATCCAGGAGCACATCTGTGAGAGACCAGCAGGGGGAAGGATGCTCAAGGGCAACCAGCACAGGTTCATTAGGGGCAGATCCTGTCAGACCAACCTGATGGCCTTCTATTACCAGGTCACAAAATCATTGCATGCAGGTATCACAATGGACGTAGTCTTTTGGACTTTGCCTTCAACACTGTCTCCCACCCCATTCTCATTAAAAAGCTAGGGGACTTTGGCATTGATGCCTATGCAGTCAGATGGGTCCCAAACTGGCTGAGGGGCTGCACCCAGAGAGTGGTGGTGGATGGGTCATTTTCAGCCTGGAGGGATGTGGGTAGTGGAGTCCCCCAGGGCTCGGTCCTTGGGCCAGTGCTGTTCAATTTCTTTATTAGCAATTTGGACGATGGGGTGAAAAGCAACCTGTTCAAATTCGCTGACTACACCAAAATTTGGGGCAAGGTGGGCATGCTAGAAGGGAGGGACAGGATACAACTGGACCTGGACAGGTTACAGAGGTGGGAGGATGAGAACAGGATGGGTTTCAACACTGGCAAGTGCAAGGTGCTGCACCTGGGCAGGAAGAACCAGCAGCAGACCTACAGGCTGGGAACTCCCTTCTTGTTGGAGGCAGAAAAGTGCGGAGGCAGAAAAGGATCTTGGAGTCATTACTGAGGCCAAAATGAACATGGGCCAACAGTGTGGGGATGCGGTGAGTAAGGCTAACCGCACCTTGTCATGCATCCACAGATGCATCTCGAGCAGGTGCAAGGAGGTGATCCTCCCCCTCTACGCGACACTGGTCAGACCGCAGTTGGAGTACTGCGTCCAGTTCTGGGCACCGCACTTCAGGAGGGATGTGGACAGCACGGAGAGGGTCCAGAGGAGGTCACCCGCATGGTCAGGATCAGGGCAGCAGGGCAGGCCCTACGAGGAGAGGCGACGGGATGTGAACCTGTTCAGCCTCCACAAGAGAAGGCCTAGAGGGGATCTGGTGGCCATCTATAAATTTACCAGGGGCCCAGTGGGGAATGGGAGAGACCCTGTTCCCCCGATCACCTCCCAGAGTAAAAAGGAATAACGACCATAGGTTGATCGAGTGTAGGTTCAGGCTGGACATTAGAAGACGCTACTTCACAGTCAGGGCAGCTAGGATCTGGAACCAACTTCCAAGGGAAGTGGTGCTGGCTCCTACCTTGGGGGTCTTTAAGAGGAGGCTGGATAATTACCAATGTGGGGTCATGTGAGCTCAGTATTCTCTCCTGGCCTTGGCAGGGGGTTGGACTTGATGATCTACTTAGGTCCCTTCCGACCCTACATCTATGAATCTATGATGCCGTCGCCGAGACCGCCAGCTGGGGGTTGCAGAACAGTGGCTCAGCAAGTAGTTCTTCACCCCGGGCCATCTGCAATGGGGACCTGGAAGTGGAGAGCAGCCCCCAGGCTCTGAGGAGGTCCTGGTGAGAGACCAGCAGCTCCCCCAAGCCCCGTGCAAGACCAAGCCTGTGGTGGCAGGATTGCTGCTGGTCATATCAGAGCTCTCAGAGGCGGCAGAGGAAGGTGCTCCCCAACTGGCTCCACGCTGCATGGCTATCAGCACCGTACAGGAGTCTCTGCAGGGTCTGAAGGCAAAAGATCAGGACCTGGCTGTGGGGACAAACCAGGCCCTGCCCCACCTCCCACAAGGGGAGCCTCAGGACCCTCACAGCAACCCAGTGCAGTACCAACCAAAAACATTACAGGGCCCACCTCTGGAAGTGAAAAGGTGCCTGAGGACAAACACAACCAGGTGGCTCAACACCAGGAACAGGCACCACCGCAGCAGGTTGCTTCACGCCCAGATCCACTCTGATACTCACAGGGTACCAGCTCCCAGGGAAACCAACCCTGCCACACACCTGCACAGGAGACACAGCAAGGGCTTCATGGGAAAAATGCTGGCTCTACTGAGATTTGAACTCAGATCACTGGATTCAAAGTCCAGAGTGCTAACCATTACACCATAGAACCAGGTAAAAGATGCTGACAGCCTTGAACACAGAGCCTTGGGACTCCCCAAGCCATGCCAGGGATCTAGAGAGATTGGGTTGCCAGGAAAGTTGTGGCAGGAAAAGTTCTTTGGGTAGACCTATTTATTGAAATGGTCCGTGGACCTCAGCCCACTAGTTTCCTGTGGGCTGCCACTGTTGGGCAGTGGTGGGATCCAAGCCAGCAAATGATTCCAGGACAAAAAAAATATTTAAAAAGGGAGTGTCATTGGGGTCATAGGGTTAAAATTAGTGCACCCTCAGGTGACACTGCACAGAGCACCCCAGCCAATGCCTAACCAACTCTCGAAGGCAGCCAGAGAGCCAGTGGCTACTGCCCAGCAGTACTCTGCTTGAATGCAGGACCAGAACAGGGCCAGGAAACAGGCCTCACAGTCCCCAGGGATTCTCCCAGCCAGAGCTGGTCCTACTCTGCAAGGAGCACACCATCGGTGTACAGACAGGACCAGCCACCGCACCGGCTCCCCGAGCACCAACGTTGCCACCGGCCTCCACAGGATGCCCCGGCAGGGCTCCAGGGTAGAAAAACAGACTCTACTGAGAGTTGAACACAAATTACTGGATTAACAGTCCAGAGCCCTCACCATTACACCGTCGAACAAGGCGGAAAGGGGCGCTAGCCTTGAACTCATAACCTTGATCTTGCCAAGCCACAAAACAGGGATCTGCAGAGATTGGCCTATTTGTGATCTTGCGCTTACATGGGCCTAATTAACAACTGGTTGCCACCGAAGTGGTGCGCTGGTCAGAGACAGGACCGGCGGAAACCCAGGAGCCCACAGTCCCCAGGGACACGGGGGAGGTTGAGACCTCAGAGGAAGGCTCGCCCCAATTGGCTCGACGCTGCATGTCTACCGGCATCGTACAGGAGTCTCTGCAGGGCCTGAAGGCAAAAGATCAGGACCTGCCTCACCTCTTGCTAGGAAAGGCTCAGGACCCTCGCAGAGACCCAGTGCCATCCCAGCCAGAAAAATCTCAAGGCCCACCAGGGTGTTGAAATGGTGCCAGAGCAGGGACAGGACCAGCTGGTACTGGCCCCAAAAACAGACAGGCACTACCAGAGGACAAAGGTCCCAGACCACCAACTCTGCCACTCATCTGAGTAGCAGGGACCTCAGGGGAGCAAGGTGGTTCTACTGAGAATTGAACTCAGATCACTGGATTCAAAGTCCAGAGTGCTAACCATTACACCACAGAACCAGGTGATGGAAAGAGCCAGCCTTGAGTTCATAACCTTGGGCTGCCCAAATCACGACAGAGATCTGGCCGAATTGAAAACTTGGGCCATGGGCCGTAGCCCACTAAGGCTCTGTAGGATGCCGGATGCCACGGCTGGACAGCGGCAGACTCCAAGTAATCAACTGATTGCGGGGGACAGCAAATGAAAAAAAAGGATGTACCAGTGGGGTCAAAGGGATAAAAGTAGTGCACCCTGGGGGGACACCGAGCAGAGCACCCCGGCCAGCGCCCACCAACTCTCAAAGGCAGCCAGAGAGCCAGCGGCTACTGCCCACTCGTTCTCTGCTTGGATACGAGAACGGACTAAACCCAGGAAAAAGCCCCAACAATCCCCAGGGACCCTCTTGGCCAGAGCCTCCTTCCTGGTAAGTGAGATGGCCAGCGTGGCCAGGGCCAGGAGGAGGTACACCAGGAGTCCCAGGCCTTGGTGGGGCCACGAATGGGGAGTGCGAAAAGAAACCTGCATGGGGAAAAATGCAGCCATAACCTCAGCAGGAGGATCTGGAGGAGGAAGTGCAGGGGCTGCAACCTGGAGCACTCCAGGACCAGATACACCAGGGTCTCCCTTTGCCCACAAAATGGGCACGTGTCAACGGCCATCTTGAACCATGCCCGTACACGCCCGTCGTGATGACTCCATGCAGGAGCCACCAGCCTAAGTCCCCGGTAGCATGTGGGATCAGGTTGGAGTGCAGACTATGCCACGGAGTCCATCGGCCTCGCCCTCACCAAGGGTGTCCTGCCACTTGGTGTCCAGGCAGGACACAAGGGCAACATGATAGAGCGTGTGGTGGACGAGTGTCTAGAGTGGGCACAGTGGGCCATGGAGAAGTGGACTGGTCACGTGTCCTCCAGCTGGCTGAGATGATGGAGCAGGGAGTGCTGCGGCGGGGCCAGCTGGAACAAGGGCCTCATCAACAGCTCCCCCAGGCCAGGGGAAACAAGTGGGCAGGAACCACTCTCACTCAGGACTAGCTCTAAATGGGCAAGGGCATTGACCGGCAAGGCACCTTTCACCTCCTGAACTAGGCGCAAGCAGGACGCCTGCTCCGTAGCAAGACCCATGCATTGGGCCAGCACGGTGGGGCCTACCCACTGGTGTAGTCCAGGAGGTCTCGAATCCAGGTGAGCCCCACCTGGGCCATCCTGTGGTGCACCCAGCGTGATGCTGCCACCAGGACCGCCAACTGGGGCTTCCACAGCAGCAGCTCAGCCAGCAGGTCATCGCCCCGGGCCACCCGCAACGGGAACCTGGAGGTGGAGATCAGCCCCCAGGCCCAGAGGAGGTCTTCGTACAAGACTGGCTCCCCAAAGCCCCATCCGAGGCTGAGTCCATGCAAGTAGAAGAGGTGTCGGTCATATCAGAGCCCTCCGAGGCGGCAGAAGAAGGAGCAGCCCAAGTGGCTCCACGCTGCATGGCTACCGGCACCGTACAGGAGTCTCTGCAGGGTGTGAAGGTGAAAATCAGGACCTGGATACCCAACCTCTCACCAGGGGAGGCTCAGGACCCAATGCCATCCCAACCAAAAAAAAACCAAAAAAACCAGGAACCACTTAGAGTATTGAAATGTTGCTAGAGCATAGACATAACCAGGAGGCTCAAGCCCAGTGCCCAAGCCCAAAGGAACAGGCACCACTACAGTCACTCTGACACCCACAGAGTATCAGCTCCAAGATTACCAAACCTGCCAGCTATCTCCACAGGAATGGCTTCAGTATACAACATTGGTTCTACTGAGATTTGAACTCAGATCACTGGATTCAAAGTCCAGAGTGCTAACCATTACACCACAGAACCAATCAAAGAGCAGCTTTGAACTCAGAGCCTTGGGCTTTCCAAGGCACAACAGGATCTGGAGAGATTGGGTTGCCTGGGGAAGCCGTGGAAAGAAAAGTTCTTTGGGTAGATGTGATATCTTTTATTAGAGCAACTGAGTAGCTAGAATAAAGTTCTTTGCAAGCTTTCAGGCACAGTCACCCTTCTTCAGGCACAGGAAGTCTCTGCTGTTCTGAGAGTCCAAGGAATTAAAGAAGCTAAAAGTGTGACCGGAGGTCAGTGAGAATATAAATAAGTGGAAATTAGGAAAGCAAATGGTCCCACCGGGGCTCTGCAAGAGACGAGGCACTTTGGGACCAGCCCCAGCACCTGCAGCCCCCGCGACCCCCACACCATGGAGAGGGCAGGCGACCTGGAGCCCTCACACCCCAGCACTGCCAACAAGCATCTCTGCAAGGGCAGGAAGGGGCTGGGGAGTAACAAGATCCTCCCCCTGCACCCACCGCAGCCCTTCCTGCCTCCACTGCAGCCTTGGTCTAACCTCAGTGCAGGGGCAAGGCCCTGTACCCAGGACCCTGCAGGGCTGGTCCCAGCAGAAGCATTGACATAGATAGCCCCATCTCCAGCCTCTGCCTGGGCTGCAAGGAAGGTGGCACCATTGCACACAGGAACCTGCTGTTTATCAATGAGCACGTGAGTGTGTCTGAATGGATGAGTGTGCATGGTGCCTCCAGCCCTGCCTGTGCTCACACCCACACTGCCCAGCACCTCTCTGCAGTTGGCATCCAGTGCCTCTGAGGGTGGCAAAGGAAACCTTGATGCCTGCAGCAACTGGGGAGGGGGGCACACTCCTTCCTGGGCCATGTGGCCGCCAACAAAGCCCTAGAGCCTGGGGCAGCCACACACCCAGCTCAGCCCTGGGCCTGACAGTCCCTCCATCACCTGCCCCCTCCAACATCTGATCTCGGCCCTTGCAGTCCTATTTCACACCTGAGCCAGCGGTGCACCCCTGGGAGAGCGCTATCACTGCTGGGGAGCCCCGGGCTGGGCAGGGGATGCCCTCGCACTCACCTCAGCACTGCTGGCCCCCGTGTCTGGCTGGTGCCTCACCCACCAGGACCAGCTGGAGGGTCTCGTCAGCACTGTCGGCCTCACCCAGGGCTGGGGGCGCAGACACAGGGGCTGATCAAGGTGTGGGGCAGAAGCAGCTGGTGGAGGGGTGCTGGCTCCTACCTGCCCTCTATGCCCAGGGGGTCATGCTCTTTCCTGAGGGGGCCTTGGAGAAACAAAGTTTGGCGTACATCACACTCTCACCCAGCCTGGCCACTCGGCTGCTGAAGTGGCTCCCGTGCTTCTGGGGCTGGCGCTGCACATCCCAGCAACAGAGGAGCATCAGCCAGAAGCAGAAGTGGCCTTGACCACAGGTGGGGGGGGTCAAACAGGGCTGGATGTCTGGGATCTGGGGCTCATCGCTGAAGGAGAGGGGAGGGGAAAAAGACCCTCCCAAAGGCAGAACCTGACCCCATTACTGCTCACGGGTGCCTAAGCACAGGGCAATGTCCCCCAGACAGACCCCTGCACCATCTATGCCCTCCCATACTCGGGGAACAGATCTGTGGGTGCAGTCACTAGGGACCATCACAGTTTCTGCAGCAAGGCTGAAGCGTTGCTGTCACTGAGATCGTCCAGGAAATGTGTGATATTTCCTGACACATGAAGGTCATGACATCGGCCACGGCCTATGGTTTATCTGGTCTCGGCTTTATCGAGTGCTGAGCTGATGCTGCGACTGCTTCTTCTCCAACCTGGAGGAAGGGTGCTCTGTGCACCACAGGTCCTCTCCCCATCTAGAGGGGTCATCTAGCCCCAGAGCGCACCCCAAGCCCTTTCCTAGGCAGCCGGATGGGTCTGAATGCATCCAGCTCAGCAGGGCCTCAGGAGCTGTGGTCAGCCTGGAGCCTGGAGTCTGGGCTGGGGAGCCGATCACTGATGGGGCAGAGGGGAAGGACCCTCTCCAGGGCAGGATCTGCCCCCATCACTGCTCACAGGTCCCTGGGCATAGAGCAGCCTCCCAGCACAGAAGTGGAGGAGGAATCCCCACAAACGGACCCCTCACTCCACAGTCCATGCCCTCCCATCCGCACCCCCATCCACACGCCACATGTCTCTGCACACAGTCACTAGAAAATGCTGCATGGCCTGTAGCAGCGCTAAAGCCTCGCTGCAGCTGAGATGCACCAGGAAAGGTGCAAGATCCCCCACGGCTGGAGAATGAGCAGCTCTCTGCTTTTCCTGGGTGTTCAGCTGAGGCTGCCGCTGCTACGTCCCCAGCCTGGAGGGTGGGCCCCGTGTGCCCAGAAGCTTGTCCGACTTCTGTCCCAGTGATGCACCGGCAGAGCTGCTCCACCACAAAGCCCTTCCAAGCAAGGACATCACCACAAATCCTTTGCTGGACACTTGTGATGGGGCACGAGGGCCTGGCAAACTCTATCCCAGGGGATGAAGGAACTGTCAGAGGAGACTGCAGAGGCCCAGGTGACAGTATTTACCAAGTCCTGGGAGAGGAGTGAGGTACCCAAGGACAAGGACCCTGCGGGTCAGACTTGATGATCTATTGAGGTCCCTTCTGACCCTAACATCTATGAATCTATGAATCTAAGAAATGGGCCAACCCAGTGCCCCTCTTGTGAGGGTGCAAAAGGGGGCCCTGGAAGCTACAGACCGTCCAGCCTGAGTCCAGCCCTGGGGGTGTCACTGGAGCTAATGCTGAAGATGCCCATTGGCAGCCCCTGGAGGGGGAACAGCTGAACACGAGCGGGCACCAGGGGTGCACCGGGGTGGGTGGCTCCAAAACACCGTTCCACAAAGGAACGCCACCGGGTGGGTTGTGGGGGTGGGACACAATGGACACTGTCGATGTGGACCAAGAAAGTCCCTGGACAAAATCCCACAGGACCGTCTCAAAAGAGCCCTGGAGAAGTGTGGGCTGCACAGAACTCCTGCCAGGTGGAGAGAGCCCCGGGTCCATTGCCAGCAGCACAGGGGAGCTCTGAATGGGTCCATGTCGGCGTGGCTGGAGGTTTGGAGCAGAGCCCATGGGGTCTGTCCTGGGCCTGGTGCTGCACACCACGTACTGGGCATGTGAATGTCGACACAGAAAAATTCTGCAGCAAGTTTGCAGAGGACACGATGCTGGGAAGATGCCAGAGGATAGGAGCACACTGCAGATGGGTCTTGGCAGCCTGGAACACCAGGCTGGAGCAGAGAGGACGAAGAGTAACAGGAAGACCCTCATCCTAGGGCAGGAGAATGAAAAGCACCACATGGGAAAGAAGCAGCTAGGGGCCAACACTGCTGAGGGGCCTCATGGACTTTGGTAGCATCCTTGGCCCCCAGCATCCCCAGCACCAGCAACGTGCTGCAGAACCAGTAGCGGTGGTGTGGACTCCCCCACTGGAACGACAGATGTCAGCTGCAGGACGCAGAGGTGCCGCCCGGCGCCTGCCAGGCCCCAGCAAGAGCCCAGGGTGCAGCTCTTGGTCTCCCACGTCTGATGCCAGCCACGGACTGGGGCAGAGCCTGGAGGCAGCACAGACCTGCCAGCGGGTATTTCCCTGGGGCCATTGCCCCAGAGACGTGGGAAACAGCTGCATTGTCCAGGAGGGTCTGGGACCTCTCTCGCTGTCCGTGGTTGCACAGGGCTCTGCCTGGGACAGCAGCACCACGACCCCTGCCCAGCCCTAGCCCTCGGTCCTGCCCACAGCAAGACGGTACCAGAAGCAGCAACCCCATCAAAGGGGGCCTAGACTCCAGGCTCCTGGGCTGGACACGGGGTCTCCCTGCCAGGCTAGGGCAGTAAGCCTAACCCCCCTGGGCAGTGCCAAGGCCTGGGTGCTGGGAGGGGATGTGCCGAAGTGCAGGGAAACACTGGAGCAGCACCGTTTCCCTGCACTGACAGGAGCCGTAAGGTGAGGGCTGGGGCGCCTGCCCTGCCAGCAGCACAGCTCGGCCCCTGGACATCTGCTTGCCCTTTCCCCGGCTGCCCCAGCCCCAGCCCCATTAGGGACATGCTCTCACACTCCCAGATGCATCCCGGCCTCAGGCAAGGGGCCATCTCCTGCACTCCCAAGGGGGCAAGGGAAATGGGTCTGGGCTGGCTGGCTTCTTAAAGGCCTGGGGGTTTTGGTGCCAGGAGGAACCGCAACTGGCAGGGCCCGCGCTGCCCCTTTCAATGCTGCATGCTGCCCTGCTGCAGGAGCTCCCCTGGCCTGGAAGCCCGAGGCCCCCACCCTGCCCCTCTCTGGGCTGCCAGACTCCTCGGCCCCTTGCTCAACGCTGCTCTGGGCTGCCAGATACTTCCAGGTCCATCATTTGGCCCCTTCCTAGGTTCTCTGACCTCTTGGCCTCTCCATCAGCCCCTGTCTGGGCTGCCAGGTCTTCTGGTCTCACTCTAGACCCATCTCTGTGCTGGCGGATCCTCTGTTCCCTCATGTGGCCCCTCTCTGGACCCCGGGGGTCCCTCCCTAGTCCTGGTCCTGCTCTGGGCAGCTGGACCCTCCTCATCCCACTCACTCTCTCTCAGCCCCTTCCTGGGCCTCTGGTCCCTTCTGCTTCTTGTCTTGCCTCTCCCCTGCCTGGGCTTCTGGACCGCCCGGTCCTGCTCCTACTTGGCACCCACCTGGTTTCGCTCTCTCTCTAAGCCCCACTCTGAGCCTCTGGACCCTAGACTCATTCATGGACCTTTTCCTGGGCCTGAACCATCTGGCCCTGCACTTTCATTTAGATCGGGTTGCGCTCCTCGTGCCTTTCCCCACCAAGGGGTAACTAGCAAGGCAGTGGGGGCTGGTGTTTTAGGGCACCCGACTCACCCTTCCCTGAGGCTTGGCGCTCGTGGCAGTTTCTAGGGGCTGGTCCACCACGCACAGTCCCACTGCCGTGACCCCAAACCCCAGCAGTGTGCAGGTTTTGGTCCTACCCAGGAGCAGGTTAGGTCCTGGCTCCCATCCGCAGAGCTGCGCTGTCCCTGGCCAACACCCCTGGCTACCAGCTCCTTGGCCCCTTGCTGATGTCACCCCTCCATGCTGCCTTGGCCCTGGCTCCCTCTCTCAGGCCCTGGTCTCACTGGCTCTCGTGCAGCCCCTTCTTGGCTTTGACCCCTTCCTCTCTGGCTTTTGGCTAACCCTGGACCTTCAGCCTCTTCTAGACCCTGGCCCCACCTAGGGTTACTTGAGAACTGTGGCTGCCTCCAGCCTTTGGCCCCCCTCCGGGCCCTGGCTCTGCTAGCAGGCCAGTGAGATTGTACTGGGGTCAGGTCTCCGGCCACCCGGCCCACACACTCTTGGATCAACTCTCTCAGGCTCCTCAGCGTGTCTCTTCAGGCCTTGGTGCACGTGCACATGATTTATCTAAATGTCACTTCAACTGCATCTGATTTAGTTGCCCCTGCTCTCCACAGACACAGTATAGGTTAATTCAATCATGTGCATTGAGTTATGTACCTCATAGCACCACTGGATGGTGCTTACATGCCACAATGTTTTTGTACTGAGTAGATTCGATTCACATACTTTGAATGCTTATGCTCTGTGGGGGGTTATTCTACATATATACTGAATTTTAATTTAGCTTGAATTAGTTAGTTTTAATTCAAGTATTCCAAAGGCTAAATATTTAAGCTTTAAATAAATAAGTGAATATTAAAAGCTTAAATAGTTAACTTTAATTTAGCTATGCATGCATGTATGCAAGCAATGTAAAGTTAAATCTTTCCGTCCTGTAAAGATTAACATTTATTTGCTTGCTATTCTGAGCCTGGTTTCTTCTTGGGAGCAGGGTGGGGAAAATGGCCATCTCACCATTGTTTGTGGTCAAGGAGCTACTTGACTTCACAATGGTAGCCATTACCAAGTTGATCGCTCACTAATTGCTCCCATGTGCTAGCCTTCCAGTTTCTATCTATTTGCTTGTGAAATTTAAAGGCTGTGTAGGCATTCTTATTTTGGCTGTAAGCGCCTGTATTTCTTGTTATCATAAAGAAAAAATTATTGTGGGTTGTTAAATTTACCCTTACACTAAGGTATAGCAGAACAGTCTGAGCTTGCAGAACGTGTCATGAGTCCTGGCAAAGAGCTAGCAGTTTCAATACATGTTATACTCCAAATTAAGCTTGGCCTTGAAGCACACCACCCCCCACAGCCCACCTCCACCCCAAGGGTGATTGCTTGGAGGAAGAGAGGGAAACCTGGTCTAGAACAACACATTGCCTGTCCCATTGAAAGTGCCCCTCATTCAAAGGATGATCAGAGCCCACATCTTGCACTGTCACCCTCATAGGTGCTTTAGGGACCTTGCAAGGATCCTCCCTTGGAGACAGAGCCTTCCCACAAGTCTGGAGTGAGTCCATGAGCCTAAATTCATCCCGAGTTTCATGGCATGAAATCACATTCTCCACTCCCTCACATGGCTGTAAGGCAGCAGTAAGTCTATGGTCACCAGTGAGGTGCAGGACCAATTATTAGGGCTACACTGCTATGGCGAGCCCCTACCAATAACAGGGGTGAATTCAGCAGCTTTTAGGTATTAGGAGAGATGGCACAAGAGGCAGAAGTAGCAGGACATACTCCCATATCACAGCCTGAAGGCTTCCCAGGTGCTGCAGTCCATCAACACACCTGTTCCGGCCGTCAGCTGCACAACCATGGGGCAACTGCCCCTCTATGGGGCATCATGCAATCCCAGGGCCCTGCAGACAAGAGGAGGCAGACGCAGCTGTGCCTGAGGGGCTGTCTGCCCCCAATCATGTCCGGAGACACAGGCAGCAGTACCTTCCCGTGGTTGGGCATGGTAAGGAAAGCCCGGTTTCGCTGGCCGTACTGGTGTCAGAACTCATTTAGGGCCCTGTGGAACCAGGGGTGCTCCATGGTGCAGTCTCCTGCTGGTTGGTGCATACAACGCCCCCCCCCCAATGGTCTCAGGAGGTGACCTGCAAAATACTTTATGAGACGGGCCGTTTTGGACTCCAGTTCAGTTGCCAGCTTGCAGATCTGGCTCATGTACCGTGCCCGCAGGAACAGGTGGATGGTCTGGCACCCCCTTGCCCTCGGTCCGTTTCTTCTTGTACAGGGTCTTCCTTGTCCCCTTCTCCATTCAGGATCCCCAGAAAGCTACACACACGGCTCTCTGGAGTGTGTGGTTTTGCTCGTGTTGAGCTTGGCCCCAGCTGCCGCTTTGTAAACCCGTGTGTGCCACAGGGCTGTTTCTACAGCGCACTTATTCCAACACAGGATGTTCAGGTTGTCCATGTTGGCTAGGAGCTTGGCCATTTTTTTATTTTTTTTTTTTTGCTTTCTCTGGGGATCTGGACTCTGTGCATCCTGGGGTCCTGCCTAATGCACCGAGTCAAGGGTTCAACGGCGCAGAGAAAAAGTATTGGGGAGAGCAGGCAGCCCTGACTGACGCTAGCGCAATTTGCACGCTCAAGAAACCATTGACCAGCACCTCGTTGCTCACATGTGTACAGCATCCTTATCCAGCCAATGAAGGTCAGGGGGACACCCATTCACTTCAGTGTCTCTAAGAGAAACCAGTGTGACATTTTCATAGGCACCTTTCATAGGCACCGCCACCTTTTGTCCCGTTCCAGCTGGCGCGCACCTCTCAGCTGCAGCAGGGCCCCGTGGATCTGGTACCGCACACACACACACACCTGGTTCTCATGGATGATGGCACCTAGAACACAGACAAAAATCACCCATCCAAGACTTTGGCCAGCAGTTTATAACTGAAGTTCAGGAGGGCGATGGGCCTCCAGTTCTTCAATTCCTCCTACAGACCCCTCTTGTGCAAAAGGGTCACAATGCCCCAGTCCATCCCCGGCCCAAGACGGCCCTCCTGCAGGTGCTCTGGAAAGAGCTCCATCTGGTCAGGGCCCACTAGGTCCCAAAAGGCGATGTAACGACTCCTTGGGCGGGCCGTCTGACTCAGGAGTCTTGCCATTCTTGAATCCCCGGAGGGTCTGCTCGACCTCCTCCAGTGTCCACTGTTGCTGCTCCTTCTCTCCGAGGGCCTGGGAGAGCTCCTGCAGGCACTGGGTCCTCCAGTCGTGCGGTGTACAGCTCCCTGTCGAAAGTGGCCACTGCATTTAGCATGCCTTCCCTCAACCGGTGCTCCGCTCCTGCCCCATCTCTCAGGCACGTCATGGGCTTCTCTTTGCTCTTGTTTAGTCTGGAGAAGCAAGCAGACTAGGCCTCCCCCTCCTCCACCCAGTGGGTCTGATCCTTTTCCTGGCCTCCTACCAGTACCAGGCACCAAACTGGGCTTTTGCCTCCCGCATGTCCTCCCTCGCATCCCAGCCCATCGCCACCTACCAATGCAGGACCTGCAACTTACGGGTCAGGCGCTCGTGCTGCCGTCTGAGGAAGAAAGCTTGTCGCTTGCTGGCCTGCTGGAAGAAACCTTTGGTCCCGTCGTTGATGCTGGCCCATCACTCTGTTTTGGGTACAGGCCCTTGAGGGTCCTCCAGCCTGCATAGCACTCTCCGAAACAGCGCTGGGTCTTCTCCTCTTCCAACAGACTGGAGTTTAGCTTCCACACCTCTGTCCTGTTCCAGCTGTCCTCCCATTTCAGCCTGGATTGTGAGGAGGCTGTGGTCCGAGACCCCGATCCCTGACCGCAGGCAGGCGGCTTAGTCCTAACCAAGGGACCCGACTGGTCAATGCTGGAGCCAGGACCCAGATAGGGCTCAAAAGAGCCAGGGGCCCACTGCGAGGGACTCCCACAAGAGCAAAAAATCTCAGGGTCCCGACTGGCCTGAGACAGGGCCAGGGCTTAAAGGCAAGTCGAAGGTCCCAGGGAAGGGGCGAAGGGGATAGTGGAATTGGCTGCCTGAGGTGCCATCTGCAAGGCTTGGGCTGCAGTGTAGGGGTGGAACAGAGCCGTGGATACCCCCCCCCCCAGTATTGGGGTGCATAATGGGCAGCCTCCCACATCATTATTACATCAAGGTGTGGCAAGCGAGAGGTGTGTGGCTGACCTGTGGACAGGGGGCAGGCCGGTGCTTGCACTGGGCATGAAAGCTTGTCCCCGTCACAGGGTGGACTGGCGCGTACACACACACACACACAGAAAATTGTCCCTTCTGCTTCCATGGCAGCTTGTAGCATCCTGCCTGCAACTATTTCTCCATGCTTCGGGGGGGGGGGGGTGCATGGGGTCTCCTCTCAGCAGGGCTGTGACCCCAGTAGCCCTCATGTCATCCGCCCCCAACCACAGGGCTGCTCTGTGCAGCCAAACGGTCTGCCTGTCGTTGTTCCAAGGTCTGGCAGATCTGGTCCCATTTCCCTTGCCAGGGAGGTTTCCAACATTGACTGAAGCAAGATGGAGCCTCTCCATTTTGCTGGTTGTATAGCAGCGGGGAAATGCAGCTTTCGCTTTCCCTCTCGCAACCAGAGCCTCTAGCCTACATCTTTTGTGTTCATACATCTTAGGTAGCCATTTCTTCGAGCCCCATTTTGCTCTATTCCTGGAGAGCACGGGGGTTTTCACTCTCAGGTGTTTTTCTGTGCTCGCCTCAGCTTGTAGATTATTTCCCAGACTCTTATCTCCAGATTCCTGCTCGGACTCGGGGGCCCAGAGCTTGGAGTTTCCTCCTTCCCTTGGGGCGGCTCTGCCTCAAGGGTTTCTTCATTCACCTCCATTACTCCTTCTGATCCCCATCCTCACTGCTTTGCTCCTTTGCAGGGCTTGGCCGGGAACCTGACTCTTTAGCCAGCTCTTTCAGCTGCCTAAAGGTTTCTTCCACTTCTTGGCCTCGAGTAGGGGCCTGTCTTTGGGCTGCCTTCTTCCTTCCTTTTTTTCTCTTGCTCTTCTTCCTCATAGCTAACTTTTTCAATATTTCCCCAATACAGAGTGTCAGAGAGCATTGAGAGGACATTGTCCTCCTCCTCTCCACTGTCTGCATTAGCTTTCTCCCAGGGACACGTCTTAAAACGGGTGACCCTCCTCCCCACCGAGGTTGCAGCGCCATGCCTGCCCACAGGCTCCTGTTCTAGTTCCTTTTCCTGGCACATGGCACAGATCTCTACTTTACAATCTTCTCACAAATGGCCCTCCTCTCCACATCTGCAGCATCGCTTGGGTTACTCCCCATAATTAAAAAAAAACACCAAACCCTTGGCAGTGGCCGAGGGTCAGGGCTGGTGGCAAATGCTGCAGTACTCCTGGTTTATCTGGGGCACATTTCAACTGGACCCTGGCTATCCAAGCTCCTGTGTAGATTCCCCCTCCGTCTTTTTCCTCCTTAACAGACCCCACCGATTCACAGTGTCTTCCCAGCCAGAACCGAATGTCTTCCTCTTCCATTTCTGCAGTGTAAAGCTGCAGTTTTACAGTCCTTTGCCTCCATGCATTTCCCAGGGCAGTTAACAAACAAACAAACAAACAAACAAACAAACAAACATTTAATTAGTCTGGGATCCTGCTCTCAGAGGTGGTCCCCGAAATTCAACCTGGAGGCAGGGTTTCTGAAGCCAGTCTCCCAGTCTGAGGCGGAGCCCAGGTAAATCATGCAAAGCTAATCAGCCTCGTTTACCTGCAGTAGATCTCACAGCACTTGCATCCAGAGAGGAATTCTCCAGGCATGTTTGGGGAAGCTCGTGGGGTGCTTCTGGCTGTCTGTTACCCGGATCCTGACAGGATACGCTCTCCTGCTCAGGTCTTGCCACTGCTCGTCTTGCTTCAATTCCTCCAGAGGCTGCAGCCCTCCTGGCTGCATCAGCACAGCTCGTCTCCAGGTGAGCTCAGATGCCAGGAGTCCAAAGGAGAGAGAAGAGACACCTGCCCCTAGCACAGGTGCCGGGGCAAATGATGAGGGGGCCAAACTAAAAAGCAAGCCAGACACCACCGCACATACCTCGCCCTGGGAAGCCCGCCTTTGTAGTCACAGGACATTGCCTGCCAGGTAAGTTGTGCAGAGTGGTTGGGGCAAATCCCATGATACATCAGGCAGCAGCCAAGGAAACTCGCTCCATTCTTGGCTAGAAACTCTCTCATACCCATCACTGAGCCCAACGCAGTGCGTCTTCTCTTCTTGTTTTATTTTCCTTTGGAGACTGTCTCTTTCTTGCACGTGTGTACAGCACCTGGCACAATGCAATCCCACCCATGGCTGGGGCTGCTACATGCTCCTGCAGGAGCAATACTGATCGTATCCGAGCTTGACACTGGCATCAAGGGGACTGAGAAATGGGAGAGGGTTTTAAGGAACACTTTCAAATAGGTCAGAGCCTTCCTTTAGTTGAAGTTTTTGTGGCTTTGGGTTTTTCCTCCACTTTTTCATCTTTCTTCTCATTTCCTCAGCTTTAAGCAGGTCCCACATGACCTCCTCACACACAGCTTGGAGACACGCAAGTTGAGCAGAGCTACAGCCAGGTGCAGAGACACCCGGCTTACAACCCACCAGCAAAGGGGACTGCAATGACCTGGAGGGATGTGGGCAGTGGGGTTCCCCAGGGCTCGGTCCTTGGCCCCACACTGTTGAACATCTTCATCAGTGACTTGGGCGAGGGGCTAGAAAGCACCCTGTTCAAATTCGAAGATGACACTTAAGATGTGGGGTGAGGTGGGCACGCTAGTAGGAAGGAATAGGCTGCAATCAGACCTAGACAGGTTACAGGCGTGGGCAGATGAGAACAGGATGTGTTCAACACTGACAAGTGCAGGGTGCTGCACCTGGGGAGGAAGACCCAGCAGCATACCTACAGGCTGGGGAACTCCCTTCTCGTCAGCACAGAGGCAGAAAAGGATCTTGGAGTCATCATTGATGCCACAATGAACATGGGCCGGCAGCATGGGGATGCGGTCAGGAAGGTCAACTGTACCTTGTCGTGCATCCACAGATGCATCTTGAGCAGGTCCAAGGAGGTGATCCTCCCCCCCATGCGACACTGGTCAGGCCGCAGCTGGAGTACTGCGTCCAGTTCTGGATGCCGCACTTCAGGAGGGATGTGGACAGCATGGAGAGGGTCCAGAGGAGGCCACTCGCATGATCAGGGGCAGCAGGGCAGGCCCTACGAGGAGAGACGACGGGACCTGAACCTGTTCAACCTCCACAAGAGAAAGCTGAGGGGGATCTAGTGTCCATTTACAAACTAATCAGAGGGGACCAGCAGGCATTGGGGGAGTCCCTGTTCCCCCGAGCACTACCGGGGGTAACAAGAAACAATGGACACAAGCTGGCAGAGGGTAGGTTCAGACTAGATATCAGGAGGTGCAACTTCACTGTCAGGGCAGCTAGGATCTGGAACCAGCATCCGAGAGAAGTGGTGCTGGCTTCTGCCCTGGAGGTCTTTAAAAGGAGGCTGGACAAACATCTGGCCAGGGTCGTTTGACCCCAGCACTCTTTCCTGCCACGGCAGGGGGGTGGACTAGATGATCTCCCCAGGTCCCTTCCGACCCGGCCAACCATGAATCTATGAAACTATGAGGCCAGGCGACAACCTGGACCCACTGGCCCTGTAGAAGCCATCAGGGCAAGTCAGCCTGTGATCAACGGCTCACCTTGCAAGCAGCTCAGCTGTGTGAAGCTGCTGGAGAAGAGGACGGGAAGTGCTGTGGCGTCAGCCAGCAGCAGAAGGTGCCTCAGCTGTGGGCAGGGACAGCCAAGCATGGCTGGATGCTCAAGCCCTGCCTTTGCCTCTGGTGGTCACAGCTCGGCCTTCCCCGGCACCGAACGGCCTGGCGGGAGCTGGCAGGGGAGGTTCTGGGCCAAGAGCATCCTGGAGGCTATACCAGTTCGGCCCAGGCCTGAGAAGCTGCAGGCACGGCAGGGGCTACCTGGTGCAGGCTGCAACTCCACCCCCTGCACGAGGAAACCCACCATTTGTACAGCACACAGAAAACCCAGATCCCTGCACAATACCGGGATGACAGGTGAGTGTGTGGCAGCGAATCTGGGACAAACGCTGTCCTGAAGTCAAGTAGCTTGGGGCCAGGACTTGCTGTTCACATTTTGGGACTGTCCTGCCCAATTAGGGATGGGCAGTCACCCTACATCTGACAGGACACTGGGCAAGAGGGACCTGTGCTCTGACCCAGCGCATGGCAGCTCTGGTGCTCATGTCTGCTGGGACATACTCGGAAGGAGAAAACCTATGCATGGTTCACAAGATAAACCCAGCAATCTCCAACAGGTATCTAGAGGGTCACAGACGTGTTGCCTTGCTGTGGTCCCAGGTCTTTGCAACAGGAGATTTGCTCTCATTTTGTACAGACAAGAAGCAAATGAAAGCACAGAGCTGGTGTTTTTTGAGGGGGCCTGGAGCCAAAACCTGTTGAGAACTACTGCTCTAACCCATGCTGCTCCAAGTTACCTTTGTGCGACTGAGAACAGCACATGAGACTGTCCTAGAGCCCTAGAGGAGTGGGGCTGGAAGGGAGCTGCAGAGCTCACATCTGGTCCAAGCCCTGCCTGAGGCAGGATCAGCCCCATCCAAACCATCCCAGACAAACCCCATGCCCAACCTCTGAGCAGCATGACACCGTCACCCTGCCACAGCCCCAGGCATCACACCCAACCCTGCCCCAGGGAAAGCAGAGGGGCCACAGGGGCCAGCATCCTGCTGCTGCAAAGGCGGTTAATACACACCCATGAGACCTCAGGGTGAGGCCATGTCCCCGCTGCGGAGGAAGGTGAAACCCCTGCCAGCTGGGCCAATACGAGCACGGGCAGGATCCCTGTCTGCCCCCAGTGCAGTGTTGGTCCGAGCTGGAGCAGAGAGGCAAAACCTTCTAACTAGGACGCTCTGGCTTTGGTCCCAGCAGGAGCATCGGCACAGCTCCATCCCCACGCCCCGGTGTTTCACCCCAGATCACGGGGAGACCACGGGAGGAGCACTGCAGCCCACAGCAGGTGGATGTTGGAGAGCACTGTGCTCTTCAGGGGTAGGAAGCAAAGCTCCACAACCAGCTTGGACAGGAAAGATTTAAGTAGCAAGGCCAGGGCAGGCATGAGCTGCTTGTGCTGCATTGGTGAGTGCCATGCACAGCCTGGCTGCATGAGGGGCTGGGGTGGGAGCTCCCAGGGACTGAGCACTCCTCCCTCCTGCATCGGCACACACTGGCCAGGGGGAGCCCACCAAACATCAGTGAAAGGGATGAGACATTGCTTCTGCTCTAGCCCATGTTGCTGTCAGGCCAGGAGGTCAGCATGCATGGGGGCAAACCTCAGTCCAGCTTCCCAGCCTGCAGGGTGGGCATTTCCTTGCCTGCCCTAGTAAAAGACCCCTCGGTGGGATCTGACCAGCTCAGACGGCCCCAGGCTGGCAGAGGTGAGGACAGTGGGAAGGCGTGCTCCCCACTGCAGTCCTGTGGGGAAATCCTGCACCCTCCATCCTCTGCAAGGGCCCTGGGTCAGCTCCAGGTCCAGCCCCAGGCTCCTCCAGGGGCTTGGGATCCCTGGTGCCTCCCTGCCCTGCTGGATCAGACAGCCATGTCCCTCAGGGACACCCAGGCCTCTTTGCCCCTGAAGACAGATGCTGCAAGCCCCGGCGGGTGGGTCCTGGGGCTCCCGTCTGAGCCAGACCAGCAGCTTTATGGCCAGAGTGGGGAGGGGCACATGAAGTAGGGCTGCCATATTTCCGGTATCAAAAAAAGAGGACAGCCATTGGGGGTGGGGAGGAAAGGAGGAAGGGGTATACGATTGTGCAGGGGAGGGGGGCAGTGAGGAGAGAGGACATGTCCAGAAAACCCAGACATGGTGACCCCAACATGAAGCAGGGTTAAATTAGACCATGCTGGGAGACTTTGCATGGTAAGGGGTCAACATCAATACTTGTCTGCGTGGCTCTGACTTGCACAAGAGGGCTGGTGAGCAGGAGCATGGCTACAAGCCAAGATACCTGGGCTCTACCCCTGCTGGGGGGAGATGGGAGCCGTGCATGTTGGGATGCTGTAAGATTGCAGATTGCTCCGTTCATCTCTGTGGAACAGACTGAAGGTACCCTAACGAGCACAGCCCGGCATGACCCTCTTCTGAAGTGGCATCACCGAGACTCAGAGGGTACTTAGCATGAGATAATGAGCTTTAACATGCCAATGCTTGCATTTTAAAGTGCCCTTGGCATGGTCTAAGTGCAACATGCAACTACATCCAGAGTTAAGCAGGGCTGGCCAGGCCCTTGGGAAAGTACATCTAGTCCAACACCCCACCAAGGGCAAAATCAGCTCTGTCCAAAGCATTACAACCAAGCGTGTGCCTAACCAGCTAACAACATGGCATAAGCAACCCCCTTGCCCAAGAGCCAGGCAGTCCCAGAGAGCAGCAAGAACAGCCTTACTTGCCACAGAAAGATTGGAGGCCAGGGGCACGACTAGTGTCCCAAGGCTGCCAGGACAGAAAGGAGCTGTGAAGATTCAAGACAGAGGAAGGGACCCCTGCCCCCCCAAGTCCATACCACACTGACCAAGGGGTAAAGTTTCTTCCTGTCCCCAAGGCAGCATCGCTCTGACCCCGAGCAGAAGGGCAAGACCCTCTAGCCAGGACTCTGGCTTTGGGCCCAGCAGGAGCATTAGCAAAGCCCAGGCCCCATCCCCAGCCTGGGCTGCAACCAACACCAAACACTGCAGAGGAAAGTGAGAAGTCTCTCACCCCGTAACAGCAGGAGGGGAAAAACTCCTTCCCAGCCCATGTGTGATCTGGCAGAGCCCTAGATCCGGGGCAGCCACACACCCCCATCTGCCTCGCAGCCTCGCCACGGCAAGCAGAGCCACCCCTCAGCCCTCTCCCTGCTCAGCCAGGACTGTCTTTGCATCTCCTCCAAGCCCTTATCCTAGCACCTTTCATCTCCTCTCATACCCAAGCTAGTGATGAGCTCAGCTTCCTTCCCCTGCTGCCGAGAACAGCCCTCTCCAATAGTCATTGCTCTGGGCTGCAGAGCTGCTCCCAGTATCTTCCAGCCAGCCCGGGGCAGGAGTAGCGGTGCAAAACATCCCTGGCCTCCAAGAATCGCTGTTCCCAGTCTCAGCACCGCCCGAGTGCTGCTCCCCCTAGAACAACACTTCTACAGCCTCTTCTTGGACACCTCCAATAACGGGGGTCCCGCCACCGCCCTGGGTGCCAGGCCTATGTCTGGGGCAGAGGCGGTCACCAGGCAAGGGAGTCTAAGGCAGGGGTCAACCAGAAATGAGGAGAGAGGCAGGTCCTCAGCAAGCAGGACCTGGGGCGCAGGAGACCAGAAGCAACAGGTGAAGCCAGGACATGAGGATCAGAGCCAGGTTCTTACCAGAAGTCAAGTCGCTGCGGTCATGTTGGGTGAGGGTGCTGGGGAGCCACAACTATGTCATATTGAATGAAATAGTTTGAATGTTTGTAAAGGTTGCCCCATTAGCCAGTTTCAGGAAGAAGATAAGATTTATCTCCTTATCTAGTTCTTTGTTTTGGGGACTACGTGCAAAAGGTCCTGACTTTGCTTAAAGTCTTAATTTAAATTTCATCTTTTAGAAGTCTTTTACAAAGAGAGCAAATATCCTGAATTCCAAGAGATCAAACCCTGAGGCCTTTTGACCAGGTTGGTAAGAAAAGGGCATTTGCAGTGATATGGAAGTTTCCCAAAGGTAATTTAAAATGCTCAACAAAGGTAAAAGAATCTGTTGAGTAAGATCCGAGCCCAAATTTGGGAGCAGTGATATATTGAGTAGGAGGAGCACACTGATGGCAGCTCGCTCAATAAAAACGGTAACTTACTGTCCCAATTTGGAGGTGACTATACTTGTAGAACAACGAAGGAAAAATGGCAAGTATAGCCCGGGTCAGACTGATCACCTGAACCACCCTCTCCGTGAACACGAATCTCTTAGTTCACGCTGAAGCCGTGGAGCACCTGAAAGGGACTGAAGGAAGGGGACTTAGTCCTATCACTGCTGAGGCCAGCCTATTGAATTGTATTGCTGAGCCCATTTCATTGAACCGTACTACTGAGGCCAACCCATTAAATCGTACTACTGAGGAATGAAACCATATTTTGGTATTTGGCTTCTTGGAATTCTAGGATTGTAAGTATAATATGAAAAATAATAGTATTGATTCAAATTTAACTTTTAGTTGTAATTGTAGTTGTTTTTGTAACACTAATTCTTATAGTATTGTTTGGGAAGGAAGTGCATTCGGAGCATTGTTTCTGATATATGTAATTATTGTGTTTTTAATGTTTGTGGTGTTTCTTAAAGCTAAGCAGTGTTATATACGTAGCAAAGAGTTTTAAAATAAAATTGTGTTGTATAAATTAAGTGTGTAATCATTGTGAAATCGTGCAATCAGTTAACTACTCCCCCAGCCAGTGCATCAAAACGAATCAGTAAATTGTGTGGGATTTTCTCTATTCCATAACCCACTAGAGACAAACTACAGCCAAGGCAGCAGCCAAATCAGGCGTCAGGAACAGCAGCACCCCTGACCCCATGGCTCAGGAAAGGACTCAGGGCAGGTGGGAGACGATTTATAGCCCGTCCATCAGGGGCTGGTACCTTCCATTGGTTCCCCAGGTCACCTGGTCCCAATTGGGCACCTTATGGTGGGGGGTCCAGGCTGGGCTGAGGGGGCTGGTTCAGCACCTGCTGTGTGATGCTGCTGCCTGTGTCTCTTTCTGGAAGCCATAGGGCCCTGGGTTCAAATCCTGCCAGCAGGGCTCTTGCTCTGCTGTTTTACTGCTCTAACAGCAAAGGAGCTCTTCCAGAGACCTGGTCTGCACCCCTTTGCTGCCCCTTCCAGCTGTGTGCCCTGCTCTCAGCATCCCCAACACTTCCCCTTGGGTGTTTGGGCTTCCAGGTGCAGCCTCCTCCTTTCTTCTGGTGCTGCAGTCAAGTCTAAATTGGGAATTATCGGGCCACCCACACCAAGCTTTGGGGCAAAGCATCCACACCAGAAGACAGGCGGGTGATCCAGGCTGACCTGGACAGGCTCAGCAAGTGGGTGGATGAGAATCTGATGGTGTTCAACGCCGATAAATGCAAGGTTCTCCACCTTGGGAAAAAAACCCGCAGCATCCTTATAGGCTCGGCAGTGCTATGTTGGCTAGCACTATGCAAGAAAGAGACTTGGGGGTCATCATTGACCACAAGATGAACATGAGCCTGCAGTGCGATGCTGCGGCTAGTAAAGCGACCAAAACGCTGGCTTGCATCCATAGATGCTTCTCAAGCAAATCCCGGGACGTCATTCTCCCCCTGTACTCGGCCTTAGTGAGGCCGCAGCTGGAGTACTGCGTCCAGTTTTGGGCTCCACAATTCAAAAAGGATGTGGAGAAGCTTGAGAGAGTGCAGAGAAGAGCCACGCGCATGATCAGAGGTCAGGGAAGCAGACCCTACGACGACAGGCTGAGAGCCCTGGGGCTCTTTAGCCTGGAAAAGCGCAGGCTCAGGGGTGATCTGATGGCCACCTACAAGTTTATCAGGGGTGATCACCAGTATCTGGGGAACGTTTGTTCACCAGAGTGCCCCAAGGGATGACGAGGACGAATGGTCACAAACTACTACAAGATCGTTTCAGGCTGGACATAAGGAAGAATTTCTTTACTGTCCGAGCCCCCAAGGTCTGGAACAGCCTGCCACCGGAGGTGGTTCAAGCGCCTTCATTGAACACCTTCAAGATGAAACTGGATGCTTATCTTGCTGGGATCCTATGACCCCAGCTGACGTCCTGCCCTTTGGGCGGGGGGCTGGACTTGATGATCTTCCGAGGTCCCTTCCAGCCCTAATGTCTATGAAATCTATGAAGCTGGAGGGTGGTGCCGTAGCCTGGGACATCTGGGGGTCACGTGTTTCTGGGAGTGCACTGGGCGTAGGACCATCTCCCACAGGCCCTGGCACTCCCTGGGCTCCTCCTTCTACTGTGCTGGGGGCAGAAGCCAGAGCTGGGGGTCCGCTCCCCACCACCCAGCCCCATGGGGGTGGAGCGGATGGGCTCTGGCCAGGCACAGCACGAAGCTGCCTGAAGCATGGTCCTAGTCCTGGGCACAATGGCCGCGGCCAGGCTCTGACCCACCAGCAAGCCCTGGTGCTCTAGTAGGACTATGCTGCAGTCCTGCGCCACGACAGGTGCCAGCAGAGCCCCGTAGCCACAACTCCTGGTGCAAGTGTAATGGCAGGGATGCCTCGGCACCATCCAGGTGGGAGAGAATGGGCACTGGTCCCTGCCGGCTGGAGACACTGCCCCGTGCACCTTCCTGGGGGACCCCATGCCCCACCTCTGAGGTGACGGGCTGGGGTGGCGGCTCTGTCCATCCAGCCTCAGGTCACCTCAATCACCATCTAGGAAGCCAGCACGGGGGTCCTGGATCAGGGCAGGGCTAGAGGTGGGGGTGGGCGGAGGTCTTGTGGGGAAGGTGGGCTCAGGGGACAGGTGTGCACAGAGGAGGGGCTCACAGCCTGCGTGTTGCCTCTCTCGACTGGTCTTCCAAGGGTGGTGGGAGCAATGCGTACAGCCCCGGGCGTGGGGCGGGAGGGGGATTAGGGGTGTGGGGTCCCAGTGATACGGCAGCTACTGGGGGAGGCCTGTGTGCAATAAGGCGGCTGGGGTGCCCCTGCCCCGGCACTCTCTCCACCCCACACACTGCACTGGTGCATGCAATTGCTGGGGTTTAATAATATGCCCATGACGGTGAGCAGCACAAAGAGCAGTAATATATCCTGGCTTCTTTACAATGTTCAGTAAACCTTCCTATCCCATGATGCGTCCTGCCTGCCCTGTGCCCGGGGCACAAGAAGGTCCCCAGTACGAAGCTCCATGGGGATGGGACACATGGGGGGCACAAACAGGCCTGTGGTGGGGGGCTGTCCCCCTGGTCTGCGCAAGTTCCTGGGGGCCAGTACCTGGCACCATGGAGGTAGCAACCCGGGGCTGCCAGGACCCCCTGGCTGGACTCGGGGGCCCCTCCTGCCCTGGCTGGGCACGGGGGAAAGGGACAGCCTGGATCGGGGAATGGGGCTCTGCCTGTGGGCCCTGCCTAGGGGGTCCAGCAGCTGGGCTCCGGTGTAGCTCGGGGGTCCTGGGAGCATCCAGGAATGTCTTGGCTGGGAGGATGTGGTTGGGGCTGGTCCTGCTGTGAGCAGGGGGCTGCACTAGATGACTCCTGAGGTCCCTTCCAGCCCTCATGTCCTACGCGTCTAGGATCTCCTAATGCCCTGGCCTGGTCCTGTCTGCCGGGCAGTTTGGGGAGCAGGCAGTGCCGAGTCCGTGGCACTGTGCGGGGATCACGCTGGTGCAGGTTGGAGCTGGTCCCTGGAGCCACTGGAGCTGAAGGCAAGAGGCAGGGTGGGGGGCAGGCGGAGCCAGCCTCAGACGCACGCACGGCGGGCGCAGGGTCCAGTGGATGAGGGCAAAAGAGGACATGAGTCCCTGGTGTTGCGATACTGCAGGCACGCGCTCCTGTCCTCATGGGACCCTCCCACAGTCATAGCCTGGGGTCGGCCTGTGCGGCTCCCTGGGGGCGGCCAGCCGGCTTCTCGCAGACCCAGGGGCGCCTGTCGTCGTACCAGCCTTCTCTCCCGATGCTGCCCCTTTTTATTATTCCAAATAACCCATGACCTGTTGCACTCTCAAACCTGCAATGACAGAGGCCATGTCAGGGCCCCCAGACCAATCCAGCCCCCGCAGGGCCCTGCCCGCCTGGCTGCAGCCTCAGCCCCAGCTCCGATGCAGAGGAGCCCACGGCCAGCCTGACCTTGCACCAATGCCCAGCCAGAGCCCCCGTCGAGGCCCACGCTGCAGTGGGCTGACAGGAAGATCCCCACACCCCGGCCCTGGTGCTTGGGAAGGGGGTGCAAGGCGTTTCTGGGCTAGGAGCTCGGTGCCAGCTTACGAGTACGGGGTGCCATCCTCCCACTGCCACAGTTCTGGCTCAGTCCTTAGGTCCCATCTCCACCTGAGTCCGATCCAGTACGAGGTCTCCAAGTGGGCAAAAAAGCTCTGGGGAGGCGACCACGGCAGTGAAACGGTGCCAGGGCAGGGAGACCCTGATGTCCGGGTACGGTTCCCAGAGGGGCCCCAGGCAATGGGGCCGACCCACGGGACCGGGAAGGGGCAGCAGAAGGGGTGTCAGCTGCCCCAGCCTCCAAGGCCTCTGAGCTGGCAGGAGTTTTCCAGCCTTTCTTCCTCCCCTCCAGCCTGTTTCTTCCCTTCAGCTGCCCCAGGCTCTGCCCATCCCCTCTCCCCTCCCGCGGGACGGAGTACCAGGCTCCTCCGGCACCAGCCCTGCCCGACCCGACCTGACCCGACCTGATGCTCTCCGTGTGCCCCCTCCCTGCCCCCACCAGGCCCCACCTTCCCACGGCCTCCCCAGCCCCAGGCCCGTACTGGCATGGTCCTGTGGTCCCAGTCCCGGGTAATGAGGAGGCGGGAGGACTCTTGTGCACACGCCTCTTTGCTGTCCAACCAGGTCTTCTTCTCCTTGGAGAGGAACAGGCACTTCCCACGGTGCAGCACCCAGGTCTCCGGGCAGCAGTCTGCGCATAGGCAGCCGCTCGCACCCAAGCCCCGTTCTGTGTCCCTGAGCAAAGGTCTCCCTCCCACCCGCGGGTGCCCAGGGCCTGCTTTGTGCAGGTCAGGAGGGTCCCGGGTGCAGGCACTGGGCTCTGCGGTCAGGGCTGGGCTCTGAGCATGGCTCTGTGCAATCCAGGAGTCCCTGCCCCCCACCAGCTCCCAACCCAACAATCCCCACACACACAACCCCCAGCAGCCTGGTTTGGGCCCCCAGGGTCTCTGGGAATCGCCTAACCCTACCCCAGGCACCTCAGGCACCCGGCACCAGGCATACCAGGCATACCGGGGCTGGTGCATAAGCCTGGGCATTGCCCCCTGCTCCCCCGCCAGCCCCAGGGGTCCTGGCTGGTGCTGCCTCCCTTGCTGGGGGCTACCTGTGACCTGGCAGGGCCGCACATCAGCCAGGGCTGTGGCAGTCTTGTTCAACTCCTGCCGCAGGTCCTGAGCCTCCTCCTGCGCCCACGCCAGCGCCGCCTTCGTCTCCTGCAGCTCCTCCTGGCTGTGGTTCCCCTCCTGCCAGGCCCTCATCAGCTCCGCTCGGGTCCGTGCCAGCTCCTCCTGCGCCTGCACCAGCGCCGCACCCGCCTGCCCCAGCCGCTGCTCCTGGGCACCCGCCTGCTGCCACAGGCCATTGCGCTCGGCCGCGTGGGCAGCGGACACCTGCTGCAGCCACTGGCCCTGCTGCCAGTCTGCGGGCAGGGGGCTGTCAGTGCCAGGGAGGGGCCCGGCACCCCTGGCTGGATGCTGTGCCTGGGCAGGAGCAGGACCGCTTCCCTGCTCACACCTCCACCCAATCCCCAGGGCCACAGGCACGCACAGTGCAGCCAGCAGCAGGCCAGGGCATGGGCTCAGGGTCCTGACCCCTGCCCATGTCCCCTCCCCTACTCCCCTTCTCCCTGCCAGCCCTACTCACAGCAGACCCCCAGGGCGATGGTGGTGACCAGCAGGGCCAGGCAGGCTGCCAGCAGGACCAGGGGCAGGGGTCGGGCGCTCCGCCGGGGCTCTGCAAGAGACGAGGCACTGTGGGAGCAGCCCCACCACCCGCAGCCCCCACGGCCCCCACGCCAGCAGGCCTGAGACACCCCCCACCCCAGCACTGCCAGCGAGCATCTCTGCAAGGGCAGGAAGGGGCTTGGGTGTTGCAAGATCCTCCCCCCACACCTGCCCCAGCCCTTCCTCCCCCACTGCATCCTCGGGCTGAGCCTGAGCACAGGGGCGAGACCCTCTAGCCAGGACCCTGCAGGACTGGTCCCAGCCGGAGCATTGGCTCAGCCCTAGACCCGGCCTGGGCTTCAGGGAAAGTGGCAGCATCGCACACAGAAAGCTGCTGTCTATCAACGAGTGCATGAGCGTGTCTGAATGGGCGAGTGTGCACGGTGCCTCCGGCTCTGCCTGCACTCAGACCCACGCAGCCCAGCGCCTCTCTGCAGCTGGCACCCAGCACCTCTGAGGGCGGCAAAGCAAACCCTGATGCCTGCAGCCACCAGGGAAGGGGGAAGACTCCTTCCAGCCCATGTGGCCACCAGCAAAGCCACATAGCCTGGGGCAGTTGTGCACGAGGTGACTCAGAGGAGGGTCAGGCAGCCTGGGAGCAGGGCTGGGGCACTGTTGGTGCAGGGAGGAACATCCCCCTCTGCCCTGCAGCCTGGGCACAGCAAGCAGAGCTGCCCCTCAGCCCTGGGGAGGACAGCCCCTCCATCCCCTGCCCCCTCCATCCTCTGATCTCAGCCCCTGCAGTCCTATTTCACCCCTGAGCCCGCTCTGCACCCCAGGAGCTCTCTGCATCCCTGCTGAGGAGCCCTGGGCAGGGCAGGGGATGCCCCCACACTCACCTCCGCATTGCTGGACCCCGCGCCCGGCCGGCCCCTCGCCCATGGGGCCCAGCTGGAGGTTCTCGTAGGTGTCATCAGCCTCGCCCGGGGCTGCAGGGGCTGCAGACACAGCGGGTGGTCAGGGTGTGGGGCTGGGGCTGGTGCTGGGGCAGGGACAGGCAAGGAAGGGGTGCTGACTCCTACCTGCCCTCTGCACCCGGGGGGCCACACCCCGTCCTGGGGGGACCTTGGAGAACCGCAGGTCGGCATACGTCACACCCTCACTCATCTCAGCCGTGGAGCATGGAACAGGTCCCGGGCTGCTGGGGCCGGCGTGGCGTGGTGTGGCGTGGTCGTCCTGGCAGGAGGGAAGTGCCAAGGCAGAAGCAGAGGCAGCCGCAACAGCAGGTGGGGGCAGCCAAGCATGGCCATGGCTCTGCCATTGGCTCTGGCAGCCGAGGCCGTGCCCTCCCCCTGGCACAGGCAGGGCTGGGGGGGGGGGGCCCAGGGGCTGGGCTTTTCCTGCACAGCACCATCCTCAGGCACTGGGGCACCAGGGGCCCCGGGGTCACTCACACCAGCATCTAATTGACTCCCCTTTCCCAAAAAGGGACTGGGCACGTGCTGGGGGGAAAGGGGCATGGGGAGCTATGGGGCAGGGAGCGAGGGGCACGGCCTCTGCATCAGACCTGCCTGGACCTGCAGTGCTGGAGGCTGCAAGGGAGAGAAGAACGGGGAAAAGCCTGTCCAAGACCTGATCACTCTCCTTCCAGCCTCCACTGTCTGCCATCGTGTGACACCAGAGATGGGGCAGGACAGACCTGGGGTCTGAGCCAGCCCAGGGCAGCTCTTCTGTTCTTGTGAGGCACCCGGCACAACACCATCGACAGACACTGCACCACGGGCCATGGGCAACACACAGCACATCATGTTCCTGCACTACACCCTCACAACGCTTTTTTTTTCCAAAACAGCACATACACATACACACACAAACATCCTCCCACACTTATGCATGAACGCACAATAACAGAAAAGCATCATACACACGAGGTGAGCGGACTGGAACTGCACATGACCAGCAACATCGGTCTGAGCTGCTGCACCGTAACGCTTCTCCTTCCCCCATAGGTTCCATAACTGGATCATTGCTGCAGCCAGGTGCGCACAGACTTTTGCACACACCGGGAGCCATGGAGGGACCAAGGCAGGGGCCTTGCTTGGGACCTTCCCACCATCTTGGAGCCTCCTCACAGCTTTCCTGGTACCAGCTCTGGGCAAGGGGACCCCACAACCCCGAGTGCCTCTGGGTGCTGAGAGCCAGCCTTCAAGCCACAGCCCCCTGCACTGTGTTTAGGGTCACGAGGGACCCTGCAGCTGGTTTGGCTCGGATGGGGCTTTGCCCTTCCTGTCTATGGGGCCCTTGGAGATGGGGAGTCGGGCAGGCCACAGGGCACGGCAGTTGTGCACGAGGTGACTCAGAGGAGGGTCAGGCAGCCTGGGAGCAGGGCTGGGGCACTGCTGGTGCAGTGGGGAAGCAGGAAACACACCACATGCCACACGGCCTGCACTCAATCTGGTTTCTGCTATTTCGGGTGTGGAGAAATCAGGCCCCGGTCTGCCTCACTGCAGTAAGCAGGCAGCCCACCCCGCCCTGTAGCCTTCTCCATCGAAATCAAGAACGTCTCCGCCAAACTGCACCTGTTTATCACACTAGGTCTGGATGCACCTCAGTTGCACCGAAGACATTAGACCTGTGAGTTAGTCGGGTCTAATCAAAGAGACTTACTGATGCTTCTGCTTTGTTTAGGTTCTTTTCGTAGCTGTGTATCAAGTTTGCCTTTGAGAAAGGGGGATATAGTAGTAAGGGTTAACTCCCTTACTAAAGAGCGATGTCATCCACAGGAAAGGATCAGTCATTTTTGGTCGGGTTCATTGTTACAATAAAGGCTGAACGAGGACAAAGAGTCTCCCAGCTTCTCCCTACGATCCAGAATACCAGTCTGCAGCCCCCTGCACCAGGCCCACAGGCCCTGCTGTTCCAGCCCCAGTCTCGTGGGGCCTTGGGGCAGGTGTCTCTGTGCCGTGTGCCCTGCACCTCGGGGCTGGATGGTGCCTGGCTGGCTCTTTAAGGCCCAGAGGGCAAACCAACCTGGCTCCGTGCTCAGCTGTAGAAGCTGGTTGCTGCCCTTGTGTGAGCAATTAGCTCCCGCCTTCCCCACCCTCCTCACCACCACCCAAAGCATCACCTGCCCCAATTTAAGCAGTGTCCCTGTTGGGCTCAGAGCCCAAAATGCTGGCACTGGAGCCTGAGGGACTCACCATCACCACCCCTCAAGCAGACCCAGATGAGACCGGCCCCAGACGGTACTGGCAGCTCACACCCTGCCCCACAGCTCAGCTGGGTAGCACAGACCTGTCCCCCGAGGACACTGCATGCCTTGGTCATAGCAGCACATATGTCACAGCAGACCGGTGCTCTGCCGCTCCCACCGCACCAGCACCTCCGTTCCAGGGAGGCAGGAAAGGGAGCTCCTGCTTCCAGCCAGGCACTAACACCGCTGTGCTCTGGGCAGGCGTGCATGGCTGTGGTCGTGCACACCTTGCCTGGTGCTATTTCAATGACAGGGCTCCTCTGCAGACACCGTGCACGTCTGAATAGGGAATAACTCCTGGGGGCAGGGGAGGGAGTGATCACGGTATGTTGGCTCTTGTAAATAAGTATATTTATGGACGGAGGATCTAGGATTTTGAAAATGAGGGTGCAAATGGTGAGGTGCGTCACCACATCTAACACAACACAGATTTTTCTCCAGCTAAAAAGAAATGAGAAGCTTTACTTGTACAGCCAGGCCAGGGCTGGGTTATTCAATGTAAGACTGGAGCACAAAGAACTAGAACTTCCTTGGAAAGAGCTAAGAACAGTCTGCAGGGCTGTGAAATGGGAGTTACAGGACCAGGAGCAGCCAGCAGACAGCAGCATGGCAGGACAAAGGGCAGCTGGATTGATGGACATCTGGGCCGTGAGCGAGGAGAGAGGGTCGCTAGCACCGGTCGAATGGAGAGAGATTACTAGGAGTCACGGACACAACGAGGAGCCGTGAAGTCAAGTGGGCTGGGGCATAGTGCTGTCACCCAGATGAAAATAAGAAACACGAGTGTGGTCATGGTTAGGAAGTGGAAAATATGTCATGCCACATGCCACAGAGCTTGCAGTTTATCTGGTCTCTGTTGTCTTCAGAGTTGAGCTGACGCTGCAGCTGAGACATCTCCCACCCACAGCATACGCCCTTTGGGCCCAAAAGCTTGCCTGGCCTCTCTCCCAGCCATGGACTTGGTCCACAACAAGAGATCACCCATCAATGCCCTTTCTAGACAGTGTCTGACAAGTCTGTGTGAACTCAGGTCACCAGGGCCTTGGGGACTACACCCCGGGGCACCGAAGGGCTGGACAAAGGGGACCTCGGGGCCTTGGCAATGACACTGACCTAGTTGTGGGACACAAGTGGGGTTCACGGGATGGGACAAGGGAAACGTGGAGCCCTCTCTGGAAAAGACAAGAGAGGACATAAGAAATTATTGACCCATCACCCTCGCCTCAATCCCCAGGAAGTTACTGGAGCAGATGATAAGAAAATCCATCTGCAAGCATGAGGAAGAGGAAAGTCTGATCCCGAGCAGCCAGCATGGGTTAGACACCAACAAATCGTCTCCAACAACCTTGATCTCTTGCTACGGCAGAGTAACTGCAGGGGTGGATGAAGGGCCTGCTGTGGGCTTCGTGTGTCTGCGCTTCAGCAAGGCTTCAGACAAGATCCCACATCAACTCTTCATAAACCAATGGGAGAAGCCTGGGCTGCACAAAGCTGCTATATGGTAGGTAGACAACTGGCTCCATCGACCCAGCAAAGGCATCAGTCAGTCAGACAGTGCCCATGTCAGGATGGCAGAAAGGATCGAGCGGAGCCCTGCAGGGGTCTGTCCTCGGCCTGGGACTACTCAACATGTCCATTCACGGTCTGGACGCTGGCAGAGAAAGCCTGTGGAGCAAGTGACAGATGACACAACCCTGAGAAGGGCTGTGAACACGCTGGAGGACGTGACTGCAGTGCAGACAGATCTCAACAGACTGGAAAGCCGGGCTGAAGCTGATGGGATGCAGGTCAGTGTGGACAAGTGCACGGTGCTGCCCTCGGGAGGAAGGGTCACGGACACAGGCACAGAGTGGGTGAGACACGGCTGGGGGCAGTGCTACGGAGAAGGACCTGGGTGTCCAGGGAGGTCCCAGACCCAAGAGGAGTCCGCAGTGTGCTGCACCTGCACGAAGAAGCCCGCGTGGGTCTGGGCTGTGGGACGGGCAGGATGCAGGTGCTGGAGGCAGGAGGTGGCTGGGCAAGGGCAGGGCCAGGAGAGCAGGCAGTGCTGCGTGCAGGGAGCGCGGAGGGAAGCGCGCCAGGTGCGGCCGTGCTGGAGCGGTAGGAGCTGGAAGGCAAGGGCCAGGGTGAGCTGGGGCTGCTGAGAGGCAGAGCGCAGCCCCTCTCCCCCGGCCACGCTCCTGCGTGGGGGTGCAGGGCTCCCGCTGCCAGGGGAGGGGGCGGGCACAGGAGTGCCTGGGTGCCAGTGTGCAGCGAGGGTGCCCAGCATGGAGACGCGCTCTCCTACTCACGGAGCCTCCTGTCTTCATGACCCGGGGACGGTCTCTGCGGCTCACCAGGGGCAGCTGGCCGGCTTCTCACAGATCCAGCGGTATTTCCCATTCCACGGGCCTGAGCTGTCTAAGCTTCCCTCTTTAATTACTCCATAATAACCAGACCATGGCATTTTCTGCTCTCTACAAAGACGAAGGCCACGTCAGGGTCCCGAGACCATCCCAGCCCCTGCAAGGCCGCACCTGTCCAGCTGCAGCCAGGGCCCAGGCCCAATTCTGGCCAGTCTGACCCCTTCAGCACCCCGCCCAGGCCACAGCCCCCGCCCCCAGCCCACGAGCCCTGCTGACAGCTCCTTGCTCCTGGCCAGGTGCAGTGGGGCTGCCAGAGCCAAGCCCAGTCCATACAGGCAGCTCCTGGCACAGGCACAGGTACAGGCACAGCCTGGGATCCAGGCTCCTGGCAGCCTCCCCTGCCCACACTGCACGGATCCTGCCCTCCCACCCAGCGCAGCCCCTGCCCTGACCCCAGCCCCATGGCACATCCTTGTGCAGGGGCCACAACCAGAGCTGAATGGGGCTGCCAGGGAGCTAGCTCACTTTGGGTGCGGAGTCCCGTCGATCCAAAACCACTGGTCCCAGGCGCCCTTACGCCGGAGCCCAATCCAGTACCCGGTGTCCGTGGTGGTGAGGAAGCTCTGGGGAGGAAGCGACTGCTCAGAAACAGCCCCAGGCCTGGCCCGGAGCCAGAGGAGAGGGGGCAGCTGGAGCCATGGGACCTTCCCGTGGATGGGCAACAGGAGGGGAGCGGGGGGGGGGCAGGGACATGTGTGGCACTAGCCCCCCCCAACTCCCACACCTGCCCCCCAGGAGTCTGCACACATTGAAAGCATCCACACTGGGTCCAGCTGCTCCCCAGCCCCAGCCCTCGTTGGGCCAGCTGTATCTGGGGGCTGGAGGCACCCCCCCCACCCCCGCACACTTTGGCTTGTCCCAGCCCCAGGGAAATGCCCCTGAAGAGGCTGCCAACCCCATTCTGCCCTGCTCTGCCCCCAGCATCTCGCTCCCTCACAAGATTTTTGATCCACCCCTCCACCAGGCAGCTGCTTTCCCGCTGCACCCCCACGCTACATGCCCGTACCGGCATCTTCGTCTGGTCCCACTCCCGGCCACGTAGGATGAGAAGCCAGGAGGATTCCTGTTCACACCACTCTTTGCTGTCCTCCCAGGACTTCTTCTCCTTGGAGAGGAACAGGCACTTCCCGCGGTGCAGCACCCAGGTCTCCGGGCAGCAGCCTGGGCACAGGCAGCCGCTCACACCCGCACCGCTGTCAGGGGCAGTGCCAGGGTGCTTCTGGGGCTGCTACCTGGATGTGGGCCCTTCCAGGAGCCACTGGCTCTACCCACAGCTCAGCCCTGGGGCAGATGTGCTGGGTACCAGGCAGTGCCCAGGCCAAGGGGCAGTGTAACAGAGAGCCAGAAGGGTTCTGATGCTTGAGGAGAAACGAGTAGCAGGCAGAGCTGTCTACAACAAAAACAGTCACCCCGGGGAAGTGGCAGGAGCAAGAAAGTCTATCACAGAGTTGGTGACTCTGTGATAATCCAGCGAGGAAGAACCCGCTTGGGAAGCATGGGCCCTGCTGCAGCAGTGCGGCCAGCCGCAGTAAGCTGCACGGGGGCTAGGCAGCAAGCATGCTCGCAAAATACCTGCGGCAGCTCGGGGAGCCAGGTGCCGAGAAGAGCTGAGACAGACCAGGAGTCCAGAGGCCTGAGAAGGGCGAGACAGCAGCCAGAGGCCCAGCGCCCAGGAACAGTGGAAACAGACACAGGGACCCAGCGAGAGCCAAAACAGACTAAGTGCCCAAGGGGGGCCGAGACAGGGCCTGGGGCCTACAGCCCAAGAGGGTGCAGTCATAGTCGGATAGGGTGAGACTAGGGCTGGAGCCCAGAAGCTGGGTCCAACACGGTGAATCTGTGCTCAGCAAGAGAGCAGGGGTGGAGGCCAAGTGACCGAGGTCCCGAGAAGGGAAACCAGTTGGACGGGCAACATCTGCGGTGAATGTGCGTGGTGTAAGGGGCGGTTGGAGCCCCGTAGTTCACTCTTAAGGCTTACAGGTGTCCTGGGCATGGACAGGCTGAGAGTGACCACTCAGCTTAAGGCAGGATGGAGACCAGCAGTGTCCAGGAGGGGCTGGCTGGCTATTAGACAGACTGAGGCTGGCACTAGGACCCTTGCGCAGCCTCCCTTTCAACCCAGTAAGTACATCAGGGTGTGGAGGGTGAGAAGGACGGGAGGGTACGCTGGAGGCAGAGTGGGGCATGGGTTATGGGGACACGGGGTATCACAGCCATCCCTGGGGCACATCTGGGTTACATGCAGCAGGGGAGGGGAGGACGGGAGGTCTGGAGTTGCCAGGCCAGGACACTGGCATGCCTTCTCCTCCCAGGGTGATACTCCCACCCTCTCCATATGGGGCCTAGGCCCAGCTCTGCCTGGGGGCTGTCCCACCCAAGCTGTCAGCCCTGGGGGTGCCCCGTCCCCCATCCTGCCCTCCCCGGGGGTACCTGTGACTTGGCAGGACCTTGCAGTGGCCAGGTCTCTTGCAGTCTTGTTCAGCTGCTGCTGTAGGTCCCAGGCCAGCTTCTGCGCCTGCTGCAGGTCTGTGGTGGTCTTCTGCAGCTCCATCTGGCTGCGGTTTCCCTTCTCCCTCTCCCGTGCCAGCTCTGCTTGGGTCTGTGCCAGCCTCTCCTGGGCCTGCGCCAGCACCGCACCCGCCTGCCCCAGCCGTTGCTCCTGGGCACCCGCCTGCTGCCACAGGCCATCGCGCTCGGCCGCGTGGGCATGGGATGCCTGCTGCAGGCGCTGCCTCTCCTGCCAGTCTGTGGGGACAGGGCTGTCAGCACAAGGGCCATGGCCTGGCACCCTGGGTTGGGAGATGCAGCCAAGGCAGGGGTAGGACCCCCCTGTTCACACCTCTATCCAACCACGCAGGGCCCCTGGGACAGTGCAGATGGCAGGAGCCTCCCAAGGCAGTGCCAGGGCACAGGCATGGGCTGGCAGGAGATGGGCATGTGCCTGCAGCACGCAGGGCACCTTGCACTGCCCCCTCTCGGGGTGCTGGCCCCAGGGCTGGGTTTCTCCAGAGGACCCCCCAGTTGCAAGTCACCCCTAGAGACATCTCCACAGTCACTAAAGATCCTCCTTGCCTCGGGGACCCACCCCCCTTCCACCCGCTGCCCTGTCCCTGCAGGTAGTTCATGCCCCTGCCCCAAGGCCCAGGCACTTCCGTGTCCCCCACACTGCCACCACCCCTGCCCACCCCCCACTGCCCCATGCTCTCTGCCAGGCCAACTCACAGCAGACCCCCAGGGCGATGGTGGTGGCCAGCAGGGCCAGACAGGCTGCCAGCAGGGCCAGGGGCAGGGGCCACGCGCTCCACCGGGGCTCTGCAAGAGACAAGGGGCCATGGGACCAGCTCCAGCACCTGCAGCACCCTCAGCACCGCCAGGGTCCTGCTGCTGGGAGGGCAGGAAGGATGCTGTGACCAGGGCCAGACTAACCCTTTAGTGGGCCCTAGACAGACAGACTCATGGGCCCCAGGCCGGCTGGGATCCCCCTCCCCACCCCAGCACTACCACTTGCGGGGAGCAGGGCTCGAAGCCGCTCCTAGGAAGCAGCTGCTGCCTCAGTGACACTAGCGAAGGGGAGGTGAAGGGAAGGGAAAGAAGGCAGATCAGGCCATTTGTGCCAGCGGCGTGGAGGGAAGGACCAGGGGCCCCACTTCTCAGGGCCCTAGGCATTGCCTATGCACTAATCCAGCCCTGGTTGTGACCGTGCACTGGGGAGATCCCAGGTCGAGGCCGTGGCCCCACTGCAGAGGAAGGCAAACAGCCCCCACCCCATCCAGTACCAATGTGACCAAGGGAGAAATTCCTTTCTGCCCCCAGTACGGTGTCAGCCTGACCCAGAGCACACGGGCAAGACCTCTAGCCTAGACCATCCTGGGTTACCCCAGCAGGAGCACTGGCACAGCCCAGTCCCCATCCCCACCCAGCCCGGGATGCACCCAACTCCTAGCTGTTGAGGAAGGACCCCCACCCCAATATCTGTAGCAACAGGAATGGGAGGGGGGATTCCTTCCCAGCCCCATGGGGTCACCAGCAAAGCCCTGGAGCCTGGGACAGCCACACGTCCCCAGCTCTGCCCTGCAGCCTGGGCACAGCAAGCAGAGTCCACTGATCAGCCCTCTCCCTAAACAGTCAGAGGTGCCCATCCATGCCCTGCAATGAACTTCTCCAAGCACCTTGAATCTTCTCACGTACCCCAGCCAGCTGTGAGCTCTGCTTCAGGCTCCTGCTCGCCTCCGCGTTGCTGGGCCCCGTGCCCGGGCGGCCCCTCGCCCACTGCACCCAGATGCAGGTTCTCGTAGGTGCTGTCGACCTCATGCATGGCTGCAGGGGGTGCAGACACATGGCTGGTCAGGGTGTGGGGCGAGGGCATGACCAGGTGAGGAAAGGGTGCTGACACCTACCTGTCCCCTGCACCTGGGGGGTTGCACTGTGTCCCAGGGCGGGCTTGGAGAATTGCAGGTCGGCGTATGTCACATTCTCACCCATCATGGCATAAAGGCACAGAGCAGCTCGTACCGGCACACAGGAAATGCTGCAGTATCAGCAAAAAGCAGAAGTTTCCTCCACCCCAGATGCATGCAGTGAAGCACGGCTCCAGCCCCATCATTGGCTCCAGCAGCCACAGCCCTGCCCTCCCCCGGCTCAGACATGGCAAGGCAGGGCGCCGGGGCTGGGGTGTGCTGAATGAAGAGGTGGTGGAGCTGGGCCTCATCCTGGAGCAGTTCCAGCCCCAAATGCCTTGTAGTGGGTTTGGGAATTGCTCTGCTCAAACAGTCCTAGTTTTATAGTTGGTCGGGTCGGAAGGGACCTGAGCAGATCGTCAAGTCCGGCCCCCAGACTTTCACTATAAGTCCTTTCACTCTAGGGAGTTATCTATTTCCCAGGCCCAGTGGCCTCTCAGGACTCAGCAGAAACCCCCCATCTCACCCAAACATGACCCTAATCCACACGTGGCTCGCCAGATAGGAACATGAAGAATTAGCATCAGTCACAATGACCAGCTGTAACTTGGTGAAAAATCCCCGGTTTTGGTGGAATAACCAAATTAGGAGACTGGGACTGACCAAATGAAGACACTGGCAAATGACCAAATTAAGATGTGTGAATGTGACATGTTTAAAGAAACAAGGGATTACGCTGACAGGTCAGAACATGAACAGCCTGATGGAAACAGAAAAACTAATGTACAGTACCCAAAAATGAAGAGTCACCAGGAGAAAGTGAATACAAAAGGAGGAATCCCCGGGTGACAGTTTGCTGCATTTACCCCCAATCTCCAAAGTGATTGATGTCCTGGTTGGAGCAAGAAGCATACGATGGTGTTCATGTACCGCCAGACACACCGTCTCCTTGTGAAACGCTAGGACTGGTAAATAAATAGGACTGTGTAGTCATTTGGCTTGCTTTGCTTGCATTCATCTTATTTACTATCACTGTCTATCAATACAATTTGCCTGTTATCAAATGAAAGGGCTCAAGGTCAGTCATTGAGAAAGGTTCTGCTTGCCTGGAACAAGGCATCAAGACAAGAGGAGACCTGGGGAATTATACATCCATCGCCCTCACCTCATACCCCAGGAAGTGACCGAGGCAGGTGTCAGAACCAAATCAAATTGGTGTCCATGTCACAATAGACCGCATGGAGCCATTACCCCAAATTTGGTCACGTTCCACCTCATTAGTTATTCCTACCTAGCAGTCCATTATTGGCCACTCCGGACATATAAAAGTTCATGCAGCTTCCGCCCAAGTCAGAGACCTCTGAGCACGTGGCAGAGTAACTATGGAGAACTCTGTAGCGCGATCGAGGAAACTTGGCGGACTGATCACCCACCAATATCTCCCTATCACCGGGTCCTCCTGACGTACCCCCGGTATCCTGCAGGTTCCTTTTCATTCATAAACTCGTTAACTTGTAACTCGTTTTGCTATCCGTGACAACGCAAGCAAGCTACCTCGAGGCCTGCGCTGCCATTCCACGTGGCGTAAGTAAAAGCAATCTTTTAAAATCAATAAGCTGTCTCGCCTCTCCATCGCCAGCCCGCCTGACGTCCGATTAAATTAGCGATCCTCTGGTCAGCTCTGGCCACCTGAGACAGCAGGCACTAGGGAAGGCCTGTTGCAAGCATGTGGAGAAGGAAAGGCTGTCCCAAGCAGCCAGTGTGAGTTTACTATGCACAGATTATGCCACCAAGTGTGGTCTCCTGCTATGACAGAGTAACTGCAAGGATGGACAAAGGGCCTGCTGCGGGTGTCATGTGTTTGCACTTCAGCAAGGCTTTGGACAAGGTCCTGCAAGACCTGCTCATAAAACCAGCGGGAGATGCATGGGCTGCACAGAGCTCTTATGTGGTGGGCAGACAACTGGCTCCATCGCTGCCAGCAAAGGGGTCGGTAATTCTGACTGGGTCCACATCAGGACAGCAGGAGGCTTTGAGCAGAGCCCCACAGGGGTCTGTCTTGGGCCTGGGGCTGCTCATCGTGTCCATTGACGGTCTGGAGACCAGCACAGAAAGCTTTTGGAGCAAGTTGCAGACAAGAAGATGCTGGGAAGGGCTGTGAACGTGCCAGAGGGCACGAGTGCAGTGCAGATGGATCTCAGCAAACTGAGAAGCCGGGCTGGACCGACAGGATGCAGGTCAGTGCGGACAAGTGCATGGCGCTGTCCTTGGGAGGAAGGATCACGGACACAGGCACAGAGTGGGTGAGACGTGACTGGGGGCAGTGCTACAGAGAAGGACCTGGGCGTCTCAGGAGGTCCCAGACCCAAGAGGAGTCTGCAGTGTGCTGCAGCTGCATGAAGAAGCCCGCGTGGGTCCAGGCTGTGGGACGGGCAGGATGAAGGTGCTGGAGGTGGAGGTGGCTGGGAAAGGGCAGCCAGGCTGGGGCAGGGCTGGAGAGCAGGCAGTGCTGCATGCTGGGAGCAGGGAGAGAAGTGCTCCAGCTGCGGCCGTGCTGGAGCGGTGGGAGCTGGAAGGCAAGGGGCAGGGTGAGCTGGGGCTGCTGAGAGCCAGAGCACAGACCCTCTCCCCCGGCCATACTCCTGCGTGGGGGCACAGGGCTCCCGCTGCCAGGGGAGGAGAAGGGCATGTGAGTCCCTGGGCACCAAGGTGTAGCGAGCGTGCCCAGCATGGCCATGCATTCTCGTACTCATGAAGCCTCCCGTCTTCATACTCCAGGGTCGGTCTCTGCAACTCTGCGGGGGTGACCAGCCGGCTTCTGAAAGATCCAGCGGAGTTCATTGTTATGGAGTTCATGCCCCTTTAATTGCTCCAAAAGGACCGTAACTTTTAAAATTCCAACATCTGCAAAGACAGGTGCCATGTCAAGGCCCTCAGACCATCCCAGCCCCCACAAGGCCACACCGCTCTGGCTGCAGCCAGTCCCCAGGCCCCATTCTGGCCAGTCTGACCCTTGCAGCCCCCTGCCTGGGCCACAGCCCCCGCCCCAGCCCATGTGGCCGGCAGACTGCTGGAGGGCAGCCCCTTGTTCCCAGCCAGGCTGGGACTGCCAGAGCCAAGCCCAGTCTATACAGGCAGCTCTGGGTACCAGCACGGCCTGGGATTCAAACTTCCCACATCCTCCCCTGCCCACACTGCACAGATCCTGTCCTCCCACCAAGCACAAGCCTGCCCTGATCCCCCTCCCCGCGTGAAATGCACAACAGGAGGTGAATGGGTTTCCTAGGCCAAGAAACTGGAGTGCGCATGGATGTGGTTGTGAGTGCCTTGTTTGGTACTATTTCAAGTGACGGGGCTCCTCTGGGGACCTTGTGCATATGTGAATAGGGAATAATTCCTGGAGGACACAGTATGCCGGCTCTGGCACATAAGCACATTCATAGGCGGATCGAGGATTGAAAAGGTGGGGTGGGGGTGCAGTGCATCACTACATCTAACATAACACAGATTTTTCTGTAGCTAAAAAGAAACAAGAAGCTTTACCAAAATGTCAAGGCCGGGGCTGTATTATTCAGAGTAAGAGTGCGGCCAAAACAAATAACACGTCCTTGGAATGAGTCAAAAACAGTCTTCAGGGCTGTGAAATAGGAGCCACAGGCCTAGGAGCAGTCAGCGGATAACAGCATGGCAGGACAAAGGACAGCTAGACTGATTAGACATCCAGACCATTAGAAAGGAGAGAGCTTTGTTAGCACCGGCAAAGTGAAGAGAGATTAGCAGGAATCACGAGGCTGACAAGGAGCGATGAAGTTAAGTGGGCTGGGGCACGGTGCTGGCACCCACCTGAGCATGAGGAACATGCATGTCATCGCAAGTGAGGAAGCAGGACACGTGTTACATGACACAGAGCTGGTATTTTATCTGGTCCCTGTTGTCTTCAGAATTGAGATGAGGCTGCCGCTGAGACAGCTCCAGCCCACGGGAAAGACCCTTTGAACCCAAACATTCCTCTGTCGTCTCTCCCAGTCACGGACTTGGTCCACAATGAGAGATCAACCCCAGCAAGCCCCTTCCTAGGCAGTGTCTGACGGGTCTGCGTGAGCTCGGGTCAGCAGGGCCTCAGGAACTGCACCGAAGGGCTGGACAGGGGGACCTTGGGGCCTCGGCAATGACAATGATGGAGATGGGGCACGCAGGTGGGGCCCAGAGGACAGGAGAAGAGCAACGTAAGGTTCCTCTCTGGAAAAGACAAGAGGGCACATGTGGAATTATAGACCTGCCGCCATCACCTCAATTCCCAGGAAGTTACAGGGGGAGATGCTAATTGAAGGCCATTTGCAAGCATGTGGAGAAGGAAAGGCTGGTCCGGAGCAGCCAGTGTGGGTTTACTGTCAACAAATTGTGTCCAACAAGCTTGAGCTCCTGCTACTACAAAGAAACAGCCAGATCCGTCTGTGCTGCGCTGCTGCGGGCACTTCAGCAAGGCTTTGGACAAGGTCCCCCACGACCTCCTCATAAACCAGCTGGAAATGCATGGGCTGTACAAAGCTACTACATGGTAGACAGAGAGCTGGGTCCATTGCAGGCAGCAATGGGGCCAGTAATTCAGTCTGGGTCCATGTCAGGACTGCTGGTGGCTTCAAGTGGAGCCCTGCGGGGGTCTGTCCTGGGCTTGGGGCTGCTCAACGTGTCCATTCATGGTCTGGATGCCGGCACAGGAAACTTGTAAGGAAGTTACGGATGACACGACCCTGACAAGGGCCGTGAACACGCTGGAGGGCACGAGCACAGTGCAACACAGATGGACTCGACAAACTGAGAAGCCGGGCTGGAGGTGACAGGATGCAGGTCAGTGTGGACAAGTGCACGGTGCTGTCCTCAGGAGGAAGGGTCACGGACACAGGCACAGAGAGGGTGAGACACGGCTGGGGGCAGTGCTATGGAGAAGGACCTGGGCATCTCGGGAGGTCCCAGATTCAAGAGGAGTCTGCAGTGTGCTGCGCTGCACGAGGAAGCCCGCGTGGGTCTAGGCTGTGGGACGGGCAGGATGCAGGTGCTGGAGGTGGAGGTGTCTGGGCAAGGGCAGCCAGGCTGGGGCAGGGCTGGAGAGCAGGCAGTGCTGCGTGCAGGGAGCGCGGCGAGAAGTGCTCCAGGCACGGCCGTGCCGAAGCGGTGCAAGCTGCAAGGCAAGGGCCAGGGTGAGCTGGGGCTGCTGAGAGGCAGAGTGCAGCCCCTCTCCCCCGGCCATGCTCCTGCGTGGGGGCGCAGGGCTCCCGCTGCCAGGGGAGGAGAAGGGCACAGGAAAGTGACAAGATGCAGCGAGGGTGTCCAGCATAGGCACACGATCTGGTACTTACAGAGCCTCCTGTCTTCATACCCCAGGGTTGCTCTTTGTGGCTCCCCGTGGATGGTCAGCCTTCTCACAGATCCAGGGGAGTTCATCCTCCATCCAGGCTAGTTCACTCCTTATGCTGCCCCCTTTAATTGCTCCATAAGAAGCATAGGTTATAGGTGTCCAACCACTGTAAAGACAGAGGCCATGTGAGGGCCCCCAGACCATCCCAGCCCACGCAAGGCCCCACCGCTCTGGCCGCAGCCAGTCCCCAGGCCCCATTCTGGCCAGTCTGACCCCTGCAGCCCCCAGCGGGGGCCACAGCCCCCACCCCTGACCATGCAGCAGGCAGGCAGCCCCTTGCTCTTGGCCGGGCTGCAGCGAGGCCGCCAGAGCCAAGCCCAGTCCGTACGGGCAGCTCCTGGCACAGGCACAGCCTGGGATCAAATCTCCCCACATCCTCCCTCGCCCGCACTGCACGGATCCTGTCCTCCCACCGAGCACAACCCCGACCACCACACGACAGGCGTGACAGGAGATGAATGAACAGGGCTCCCAGGACGAGGAACCAGAGTGCAACTCACTCTGAGTATTCGGTCCCATCAATCCAAGTCCACCGGCCCATCGTTTTCCAGTCTCTCCGGAGCCCAATCCAGTATAAGGTGTCCATGGTGGTGAGGAAGCTCTGGGGCAGGGAGCGACTGCTCAGAAACAGCACCAGGCCCGGTCCAGAGCCAGAGGAGAGGGGCAGCTGGGGCCGTGGGACCTCCCCGTGGATGGGCAGCAGGAGGGGGACGGGGGAGGTAGGGTCATCTATGGCACCCCCCCCCCCCCAGCTCCTGCACCTGCTTCCTGGCAGCTGCAGACATAAAGGGCAACCACATCTGTTGCATCTCCTTCCTGGTCCCAGTCTCTGGAAGGACCCCGGAGCAACCAACACCAGGGAAATGCCCGCCCTGCCCTGCCCTGCCCTGCCCTGCCCTGCCCTGCCCGGCCATCTCACTCCCAGGCTGGATTTCCAATCCCCACCTCCCGCTGCTCCCCCAGGCCCTGCTGCCCCATACCGGCATCTTCATCTTGTCCCAGTCCCAGAGGATGAGGAGCTGTGCAGATTCCTGTTCACACCACTTTTTGCTGTCCTTCCAGGTCTTCTTCTCCTTGGAGAGGAACAGGCACTTCCCGCGGTGCAGCACCCAGGTCTCCGGGCAGCAGTCTGCGCACAGGCAGCCGCTCCGCTGTCAGGGCCGGTGCCAGGGCCACGGGCTGCTGCTGGGGGAGCTACCCAGCCCCAGGGACGTGGCCCTCCCCACAGCCATCAGCTCTGCCCACAGCCCAGCCCTGGGGCAGACGCAGCGGGAGCCAGGCAGTGCCCAGGCCGCGGGGCAGCAGGGGGTGGGGGGTGGGAAGTCTGGGGGAGCCAGGCCAGGACACCGGTGATGTCCCCACCATCTCCCCGCGGGGCCCGGCCCCAGCACTGCCTGCAGGGAAGGGCTGTCCTGATGCACTGCCAGCCCTGGGGGTGTCCACTTCCTGCCTTGCCCTGCCCCTCCCTGGGGTACCTGTGACCTGGCAGGGCCATGCACTGGCCAGGGCGCTCTCAGTCTTGTTCAGCTGCTGCTGCAGGTCCCAGGCCTGCTCCTGCATCTGGCCCAGTTGCACCTTGGTCTCCTGCAGCTCTGTGTCCCAGCGGTGCAGCTCATCCTGGCTGTGGTTCCCCTCCTGCCAGGCCTGTGCCAGCTCCGCTCGGGTCCGTGCCAGCTCCTCCTGCGCCTGCACCAGCACCGCACCCGCCTGCCCCAGCCGCTGCTCCTGGGTGCCCACCTGCTGCCACAGGCCGTGGAGCTCGGCTGCATGTGTGTGGGACGCCTGCTGCAGCCGCTGCCCCTGCTGCCAGTCTGTGGGTGCGGGGCCATCAGTACAAGGGCCAGGACCGGGCACCTCCAGCTGGGCACTGCGGCTGCAGCAGGGCAGGACCTCCCTAGGCTCACTCCTACCCCCAAACCACCCCCAGCCATAGGGACAGTGGAGCCGGTGGAGGCCTCGCAAGGCAGAACTAGGGCACGGACACAGCCAGGCAGGAGCTGTGCATGTGCCTGCAGGCAGCCAGGCACCAGGCACCAGGGCTAGCCGCGTACCAGGGCACCAGCCAGGGCCCCTCTGCACCTCCTCTTCCCACGTGGGCTGGCCCTAGTGCCGGGTCTCCCCAGACTGGTGCAGGTTACCCCAGTCACTATGGCTCCTCCTTGGCTCAGGGACCCACCGCCTCCCCCCAAGTGCCCTGCCCATGCAGGGGTTCACACCCCTGCCCCCAGCCCACGCATCCCCACCACTCCCTGCCAGCGCAGCAGGCCCCTACTCACAGCAGACCCCCAGAGCGATGGTGGTGACCAGCAGGGCCAGGCAGGCTGCCAGCAGGCCCAGGGGCGGTGACCGCGCTCTCCACAGGGGCTCTGCAAGAGACGAGGTACCGTGGGACCGGCCCCAACACCTGCAGCCAATGCAGCACGGCCAGCATCCTGCTGCTGCCAGGGCAGGAAGGACATTGTGACCGTGCACTGGAGAGACCCCGGGCACAGGCCACAGCCCTGCTGCACGGGAAGGCAAAACCCCCCGGTCTGTACCAGTCTGACCAGAGGAGAAATTCTTTTCTACCCCCAGTATAGCATCAGTCTGACCCTAAGCAAAGGGGCAAAACCCTCTAGCAAGGACCTTGCGGGTTGGTCACAGAAGAAGCATTGGCACAGCCCCATCCCCATCTCGAGCCTGGGCTGCAGCCAACACCCAGCTGCTAAGGAAGCAAACAACCCCCCCTCGCATCTGTAGAAGAGGAAGGGGGGAAATTCCTTCCCAGGCCCACGTGGTCACCAGCCAAGCCCCACGCCTGGCGCAGCCACACACCCTGACTCTGCCCTGCAGCCTGGGCACAGCAAGCACAACCCACAGCCCTCTGCCCACACAGCCAGAGCTGCACATCTGTGCCCCCCCCACCCCCCGAACTTCTCCCAGCTCCTTAAATCTTCTCGCACACCTGACCCAGCTGTGAGCTCTGCTTCAGGCTCCTGCTACCTCACACTCACCTCTGCGCTGCTGGGCCCTGCTCCCGGCCGGCCCCTCGCCCACTGCGCCCAGATGCAGGTTCTCATAGCTCCCGTCAGCCTCGCCCGGGGCTCGGGGGGCTGCAGACACAGGGGGTGGTCAGGGGGTGGGTCTGGGCAGGACCAGGTCTGGGCAGGAGAGGTGCTGGTTCCTACCTGCCCTCTGTGCTCGGGGGGCTGCGCTCCATCCTGGGGGGGCCTTGGAGAACCGCAGGTCCGCGTACGTCACGCTCTCACCCATCCCGGCCGTGGGGCATGGAGCAGGTGCTGAGCTGCTGGGGCCGGCGCGGCGCGGCACGATGCAGTGTGGTGCTGCGTCCCGGCAGGAGGGAAGTGCAGAGCATCACGCAGAAGCAGAAGTGGTCCCAACAGCAGGTGGGGGCGGCCAAGCATGGACACTGCCCTGCCATTGGCTCTGGCAGCTGGGACCCTGCCCTCCCCCTATGCCAACAGGGCTGGGTTGGGGGGCAGAGACTGGGGTGGGTCCAGTTGGCCAGGGTTTAATGGCATGGCCAGGTGCTGGAGCCAGGCTCATCCTGCACTGGGTCCAGCCCCCTTCACCATCTTCAGGCACCAGGCGCTTCTCGGGTGCCTACACCAGCATCTAGTTGACTCCCCCATCCCAAAAAGGGACTGGACACGTGCTTGGAGGAAAAAGGCATTGGTCGCTAGTGATCAGGGAGTGAGGGCACGGCCTCTGCGTCAGACCTGCCTGGACCTGCAGTGCTGGAGGCTGCAGGGGAGAGAGGAACGGGGATCAACCCCGGTCAGACCCCATCGCACCCCTTCAGCCTCCGCTCTCTGCTGTCGTGTGACACTGGAGACAGGGTAGGGCCAGGGCAGCTCTTCTGTTGTTGCAGGGCACACGGCACAGCACCATCAACAGAGACTGCACTGTGTGCAATGGGCAATGCACAGACATCACGTTCCTGCACCATACCGTCACAACACCAAGTCAGGAGCCTTGCTTGGGACCTTCCCACCACCTTGGAGCCTCCTCACAGCATTGTCAGTACCGGCTGTGGGCAAGGGGACCCCATGGGGCTGAGCCCCAGTCCTCAGGGCACAGGCCCCTGTGCCGTGCCTAGGGTCATCAGGAACCACAGGTCCCTGCAGCCGGTTCGGCTCCAATGGGGCTTGGCCCCTCCTGGCTATGGGGACCTCGGAGATGGGGGCACTGGGTCACCCTTGCCCAGGCCACAGGGCGCGGGTGTAGTGGGAAACACCCCACGTGCCACACGGCTTGCACTTGATCTGGTTTCTGTTGTTTCAGGACTGAGCTGAGGCTGCAGCTGCTGCAGCTCCAGCCCATAGGAAGGGCCCTTTGGGCCCAAAAGCTGGCTGGGGCTGGGGGACAGGGGCTGGGGGCCAGGGGCCAGGGGCCAGGGTTTGGGGACAGGGGCTGGGGGACAGGGGTTGGAGGACAGGGGCTAGGGACAGGGGCCAAGGGTTGGGGGACAGGGGCTGGGGACAGGGGCTGGGGCCAGGGGCTGGGGCCAGGGGACAGGGGTTGGGGGACAGGGGCTGGGGCCGGGGGACAGGGGCGGGATCCAGGGGCCGGTGGTTGTTGGCTGGGGCTGGTGGCTAGGGGCTGGCATGGGCTCTGCCAGCTCGGGGGAAGTGCTCCGCTCCCCACATGGCCTCAGGGGGTGTCCCGCAGTGCCCAGAGCCGGCAGATCCTCACTGGGGCAGGCAGTGGCTCTTCCCCAAGGTGAAGCAAGGCAGGGATGGAGGCTGGGGTGGGCTCCGCCAGCTCCAGGGAAGTGCTCCACTCCCCGGCCCTGATGCAGGGGAGCAGACCACTTCCCTGGAGTCAGCGGTGTCCGCACCAGCCCCCGGCTCCAGCCTCTCCTGGTGCAAGGCTGCACTTTTAGTTGTGTGCAGGCACACACCTTAGAGGGAGCCTTGGTCCTGCAGTCTAGCCCTGGGGACCAGAGAGAGGCGTTCCTGGCAGCAGGGCTGGAGTGACACTGGAGCCTGGGCACGCACCCCTGGGTGTCTGAGGAAGGGACGAAGGGGAGGTAAGGAGGTCCCAGTCGCTGGGAGCAAGGCCAGACCTCAGAATAGGGCAGAGTCTGGGGCCAGTGGTCCCAGAGCCCAGAGAGGGGCAAGTGTCAGCAAAGACAAGGAGTCCGAATGGGTCACTGGCCCAGGAGTGGGGCCAGGGCCCAGAGTTTGGCCAAAGCCGAGGAGAGCCACAGCTGGAGACTGGCAGGACCCTGGGAGACCAGGAGTCTCGACTGGCTTAGGAGCTGGGCCAGGACCCACAGAGAGGGGCCAAAGATGCATCCATAGCCCAAGAGGGGCAAGGAGACCCTGTAGCCCAGCGGAAAGGAGTATGATCCACAAGGCAAGGGCATGGTGCAAAGGGGAGGTTGCAGCCACCTAATTGGCCCTGAAGGCAATGAGCAGGGACATGTGTGGTCATGAGAGGAAGAGCACGTTTCGGAAGCCCTGGAGCAGCCTCCTTTTATCGAAAAGAGAGAGACATGCAGCGCGGCAGGGAATGAAGGGGCAAGTGCCCAAACAAAACAAAATGGATAAGGGCTGAGGGGACTCCAGGGCACTACAGCCATCCCCGGAGATAAACCCGGTTACATCCCTGCACGACTCCTCATAAACTAAGTAGAGCAGCATGAGCTGCACAAAGCTACTGCACGGTGGGCAGACAACCGGCTTCATCGCCGCCAGCAAAGGGGTCAGTCGTTCTGACCGGGTCCACGGCCGGACGGCAGGAGGCCTCGAGCGGAGCCCCACAGGGGTCTGTCTGGGGCCCGGGGCTGCTCAACGTGTCCATCCACGGCCCCGCGGCTCTAACACGACACTGGGAAGGGCTGTGAACACGCTGGAGGACGTCAGCGCAGCGCAGATGGATCTTGACAGACTGGAAAGCCGGGCTGGAGATGACAGGATGCAGGTCAGTATGGAAACATGCACGGCGCTGTCCTCGGGAGGAAGGATCACGGACACAGGCAGAGTGGATGAGACGCAGCTGGGGGCAGCGCGGCGGGGAAGGACCTGGGCATCTCGGGAAGTGCCAGACCCTGGAGGAGTCTGCAGTGCGCTGCGCTGCACGAGGAAGCCCGCGTGGGTCTGGGCTGCAGGACGACGGGCAGGATGAAGGTGCTGGAGGTGGAGGTGTCTGGGCAGAGGCAGCCAGGCTGGGACAGGTCCAGGAGAGTGGGCAATGCTGCGTGCAGGGAGCAGGGAGGGAAGCGTGCCAGGCACGGCCATGCTGGAGCGGCGGGAGCTGCAAGGCAAGGGGCAGGGTGAGCTGGGGCTGCTGAGAGGCAGAGCAGGGGAAGGGAAGGACGCACAAGTCCCTGGGCACTAGGATGCAGCAAGGGTACCCAGTGCCAGCACGTGCTCCCATACTCACAGGGCCTCCTTTCTTCACACCGCAAGGACAGCCTCTGTGCCTTCCTGTGGGCGGCTAGCCGGCTTCTCACATACCCAGTGGTGCTTGTGATTGTATGAGCTTTCTATACTGCCCCTTCTAATTACTCCATAATTACCATTTCCTTTAAGTTTCCAACCGCTGCAAAGACAGATGGACCACGGCCTTTAAGTTTCCAGCTGCTGCAAACACAGATGCCCCCCAGACCATCCCCGCCCCTGCAAGGACCCACCTGTCCGGCTGCAGCCAGGGCCCAGGCCCCATTCCAGCCAGTCTGACCCCTGCATCCCCCTGCCTGGGCCACAGCCCCATCCCCAGCCCACAGGGCTGGCGGGCAGCCAGCAAGCATCCCTTTGGTCCTGGCCAAGCTGCAGCGGGGCTGCCAGAGCCAAGCCCAGTCCATGCAGACAGCTCCTGGCACAGGCGCAGCCTGGGACCAAGACTCCTGGCGGCCTCCCCCGCCTGCGCTGTGCGGATCCTGCCCTCCCACCGAGTGCAGCCCCGACCCTGATGTCCCTCCCTGTGCACCACGTAAAAGGAGCTGAACAGGGCTCCCAAGATGAAGACCCGGAGCGCAGCTCACTTTGGGTACGGAGTCTTATTGATCCACATCCACCGGCCCCTGCTCTTCTGGAGCCCAATCCAGTACGAGACATCTGTGTTGGTTAAGAAGCTCTAGGGGGGGAACGACCACTCTGAATCAGCCCTTGAGCCCCACCAGGCAAGGAACAGGAGAGGCACCAGCCCCCAACCTCATGCACCTCCCCCTGGCAGCTGCAGACATCAAGGGACACTGAATCCCTTGCAATTGCTTTCTGACCTGGGCCCCTTGCAGGAGCCTGGAGCAACCCAGCCCCACGGACACCTGCCCTTCCCTGCCCTGCCCTGCCTACATGTGGTTCACCCTGGCAAACCCCGCTCCTGGCATCTCGCTACCAGGCAGGTTTTCCAATCCCCGCCTCCACCAGGCACCATCCTCCCGCTGCACCCCCAGGCCCCGCGGCTCCATACCGGCATCTTTGTCTGGTCTCGGTCCTGGTCCAGGAGGATGAGGAGCTGGGAGGATTCATGTTCACATCTCTGTTTGCTTTGCTCCCAGAATTGCTCCTCTTTGGAGAGGAACAGGCACTTCCCATGGTGCAGCACCCAGTTCTCCGGGCAGCAGTCTGGGAACAGGCAGCCGCTCACACCCACCCCGCTGTCAGGGCCGGTGCCAGGGGATGCTATGGAGCCCCAGGGACACCGGCCCTTCCAGGGGACGTCAGCTCTGCCCACAGCCCAGCCCTGGGGCAGGTGTGGTAGGAGCCAGGCAGTGCCCAGGCCAAGGGGCAGTGTAACACAGCCAGAAGACTCCTGTTACTTGAAGAGGGAAGAGTAGCAGGCAGAGCTGGCTACAAGGAAAACAGCCACCCAGGGGAAGTGGCAGAAGCAAGCAGGGCCTGCCACGGAGCTGGTGACTGTGTTAATCCAGCAAGGAAGAACCTGCTTGGGAACCACGGGCCCTGCTGCAGCAGCACGGCCCCCGCAGTAAGCTGCACGGGGCCTAGGCAGCAAGCCTACTCATGAAATATCTGTGGCAGCTCAGGGAGCCAGGTGCCCAAATGAGGCATGACTTCCAGCTGCAGGAACCCAGGGCTTGAGCCAGAGCAGGCAGGCTGGCCCTGGAGATGCAGCGGAAGGAGCTCTGCAGCATGAGGAGCCGGGAGAGTCCCTCGCTGGCACCTGTGTTGCCTTGGGGGAGACCAACAAAATGCAGCTGCCTTGCAGAGCAGTGGGACCCGGGACAACAGGAGGCCTGTTGCTGCAGACGCGTTGCCACTGGTTGTTTGGACCCAGAGCAGGCAAGCTGGTGTTATAGCCCAAGGGTTTATCCTTTTGTTATAGTTGCTGGTGGCTTGGATGGACAGTAAGGGGTGTCTTTGGAGGTCCCATTAGTGCCTAGGGGCATATGAACCCATTGAGTCTTGCCAGGGGTCAGGCTCAAGGAGAAAACTGGGACCAGGGGCCCCAGTGCCCTGAGAAGGGTGGACACAGAAGCCACGGGATCAGCACCCAGGAAGGGTGGAGACAGGGACAAGGGGGCCAGCGAGAGCCACAGCAGGCTAGTTGCCTGAGAGAAGCTGAGACAGGGCCAGGGCCTTGGGCGTGCAAAGGGCAGATCCAGTGCCTGAGAAGCAAGAAAACCGGGGCCTGGGGCCCAAGGCCCAAGAGGGGCTCACCCAGAGCCCGGTAGGGTGAGACTAGGGCTGGAGCCCAGAAGCTGGGTCCAACACGGCGAATCTGTGTCCAGCAAGAAAACAGGGGTGGAGGCCAAGTGACCGAGGTCCCGTGAAGGGAAACCGGTTGAACGGGCAACATCTGTGGTGCATGTGAATGGTGTAAGGGGCGGTTGCAGCCCCATAGTTCACCCTTAAGGCTTACAGGTGTCCTGGGCATGGACAGGCTGAGAGTGACCACTCAGCTTGAAGGCAGGATGGAGACCAGCAGTGTCCAGGAGGGGCTGGCTGGCTATTAGACAGACTGAGGCTGGCACTAGGACCCTTGCGCAGCCTCCCTTTCAACCCAGTAAGTACATCAGGGTGTACTTACTGGGTGAGGTGAGAAGGAGGGAAAGGTACCCTGGAGGCAGAGTGGGGCACGGGTTATGGGGACACGGGCTATCACAGCCATCCCTGGGGCATGACCGGGTTGCAGGCAGCAGGGGAGGGGGAAGACGGGAGGTCCAGGGTTGCCAGCCCAGGATGCGGGATGCCCTCCCCAGTGCTCTCTCCTTCCACAGTGATACCCCCACCCTCTCCTTAAGGGGCCTGGGCCCAGCACTGCCAGGGGCAGAAGGACTGTCCCACCCAAACCGCCATCCCTGAGGTGCCCCACGGCCCACCCTGTCCTGCCCTGGAGTACCTGTGACCTGGCAGGGCCGGGAACTGGCCAGGGCTCTCGCAGTCTTATCCAGCTGCTGCTGCAGGTTTCTGGCCTGCTCCTGCGCCCGCTCCAGGTCCACCTGGGTCTCCTGCAGCACCGTCCTGGTCTCCTGCAGCTCCTTCTGGCTACGGGTCCCCTTCTCCTGCTCCTGTGCCAGCTCCACTCGGGTTTGTGCCAGCTCCTCCTGGGCCCGTGCCAGCGCCGCATGCGCCTGCCCCAGCTTCTGCTCCTGGGCACCCGTCTGCTGCCACAGGCCGTGGCGCTCGGCCGCGTGGGCGCGGGATGCCTGCTGCAGCTGCTGCCCCTGCTGCCAGTCTGCGGGCATGGGACTGTCAGCACCAGGACCAGGCCTTGGCACCGCGGGCTGGGGGCTGCAGCCATGGCCGGGGTAGGACCCCCCCATGTTCACATCTTCTTCCAACCACCCAGGCCCCAGGAACATTGCAGCTGGCGGGAGCCTCCCAAGGCAGTGCCAGGGCACAGGCATGGGCTGGCAGATGTAGCAGCCAGGCACTGGGCACCAACCTGGGCACCTTGCACTGCCCCCTCTCATGGGTGCTGGCTCAATGCTGGGTGCTTCCAGATGACCCCCCAGTTGCAGGGCACTCCTGGAGACATCTCCAGAGTCACTGCAGCTCCTCCGTGGCTGGAGGACCCACCTCCTCCCCACCAGCTGCCCTGTTCCTGCAGGAGGTTCACACCCCTGCCCCCAGGCCCAGGCACCCCAGTATCTCCCATGCTGCCCCACCCCTGCCCATCCCCAGCATTTGCCCCATGCTCTCTGCTAGCCCTACTCACAGCAGACCCCCAGGGCGATGGTGGTGACCAGCAGGGCCAGGCAGGCTGCCAGCAGGCCCAGGGGCAGGGGCCGCGCGCTCCATCGGGGCTCCACAAAAGACAAGGGGCCGTGGGACCAGCTCCAGCACCTGCAGCACCCAGAGCCCTGCCAGTGTCCTTCTGCTACAAGGACAAGAAGGATGTTGTGACCATGCACTGGGGAGATCCCAGGTTGAGGCCATGGCCTCACTGCAGAGGAAGGCAAACACCCCCTGACCCCATCCACACCAATATGACCACGGGGGAAATTCCTCCTGGCCTCCAGTGCAGCATCAGTTTGACCCTGACAGGAGGGGCAAGACCCACTAGCCAGGACCCTCTGGGGTTCACCCCAGCAGGAGCATTGCCATAGTCCAGTCCCCATCCCCAGCCTGGGATGCAGCCAACACCCAGCTGCTGAGGAAGGACCCCCCACCCCCCACATCTATAGCAACAGGACATGGGGAAAGTCCTACCCAGCCCCATGTGGCAACCAGAAAAGCCCAGGGCAGCCACACACCCCACCCTGCCCTGCAGCCTGGGCACAGCTCTATTTGTCCACCTTTGGGACAGCCTGGACACAGCAAGCAAAGCCACCCTGCAGCCCTCCCCTGGGACAGCCAGAGCTGCTCATCTGTGCCCCCCATGAACTTCTCCCAGCTCCTTTGATCTTCTCGCACATCTGATCCAGGTGTGAGCTCTGCTTTAGGCTCCTGCTGCCTCGCACTCACCTCTGTGCTGCTGGGCCCCGCTCCCAGCTGGCCCCGCGCCCAAAGGGCCCAGATGCAGGTTCTCGTAGGTGCTGTCGGCCTCATGTGGGGCTGAAGGTGCTGCAAATACAGGGTCTGGTCACGGTGTGGGGCTGGGGCATACCCCAGTGGGGAGGGGTGCTGTCTCCTACCTGCCCCCTGCGTGCGGGGGGGTGCGCTCCATCCCGGGGGGGCCTTGGAGAACTGCAGGTCGGCGTATGTCACACTCTCACCCATCGTGGCTTCAGGGCACAAGTGACTCATCCTGGCAAGGGGGAAATGCTAGCGTGTCAGCCAGAAGCAGAAGTTGCCTTCACCCCAGATGGGTGCAGCCAAGCACGGCCATGGCTCTGGCATTGGCTCCGGCAGCAACAACCCCTCCCTGGCTTAGACAGGGCAAGGCTGGGGCTGGGGCTGGGGGTGGTGAGTGTAAAGGCCTGGTGTTGGAGCTGGGCTCATCCTGCAGAGGTTCCAGCCCCAAACTCCTTGTAATGGGTTTGGGAGATCACTCAGCTATAATACTCCTTTAACCCTGAAAAGGGGTCTCCAGTGCCAAATGCAGCCTTCCTCCTCTTTGTCTCTCTTCTCACTCAGTTTCCCCGACTCCTTTCCCTGGGAGTCTTTTAACTTCCTTTGTTCGGCCCCTTACCTTTCACAGCTGGCTCTGTCTGAGCAGGCCTGTCATGACCAGCCTCCCTGCGGGAGTTCCTGCCAGCCTACAGACTCCTCCAGCCTGGAGCGTGCAGTCTGCCGCAAGCCTTTGCCAGCCTGCTGCACCCATCGCCGCACTGGGGCACAAAGCGGCTTTATGGTCACCCACACTGGCATTGCTGCATTGGGATACCCCTTGTCTGCCTGGCTCTGTGCTCTATTGTGGCAGCTGGTTGCTGCCCTTGTGTGAGCAGCTAGCTCCCACCTCCTGCCTCCTCCGTACCACCACCAAAGCATCACCTGCCCCCGTCCTAGGGGACATGAACAGTGTCCCTGCTGGGCTTAGAGCCATGCACACTTGCACTGGAGCCCAGGGATTCAGCTTTGTAACCCTCCAAGCAGACCTGATGGCTAAAGAATGATATTTAGAAATTTGCTTTAAGACATTGGCTTGCATTACAATGATTGTCCAGGGGAACAGCAAGGGTCAGTTGGTTTCTCAAGTATGTTTGTGGCAAAGATTCACCTTCTCAGCATTTTAGCATCCAAGGGTCTGAAGGTAACAGAGAGACAGGCACATACATCCTGGGAAACTGAAAACATACAGCAGCAAAACAAGTACTTTTTTTTCCCCCGAAAACCCATAACAAGATAGGAACATGAAGAATTAGCATCAGATCACGATAACCAGCTGTAACTTGGTGAGAAGTCTCTGGTTTTGGTAGAATGAGGAAATTAGGAGACCTGGAATGACCGAATTAAGACGTGTGCACATGACATGTTTTAAGAAACAAGGGATTATGCTGACCGGGAAGAACATGAACAGCATGGTGACCACAGGAAAACCAGTCAATGGTCCCCAAGCATGATGAGTCCCCAGGAGAAAAAGAGTACAAAAAGAGGAATCCCCAAGCAACAGCTTTCAGGCGTGGGCCATTGGCCCCCAACCTCCAAGGCAGCTCATGTCCTGGCTGAGGCAAGAATCACGCCGTGGCATTCGCGTCTTGGCCACACATACCGACTCCTTGTGAAACCCTAGGACTGGTAAATAAATAGGACTGATAATCATTTTGATTGCATTCGTTTTATTTACTGTCACCATGTATCAATAAAAATCACCTGTTATCAAATGGAAGGGGTCATGGTCAGTCATTTAGAAAGGCTGTGCTCACCCAGAATGAGGTATCAGGACTGGCTCATAAATCCAGGGATAACAGACCCGTATGAGCCCACCCTCCACACCACCACCCAGAGCATAGCCTGCCCCAGCTTAGGCAGTGTCCCTGTCGGGCTTAAAGCACTGCATGCCTGCACTGGAGCCCAGGGACTCAGCGTCACCACCCCACAAGCAGACCCAGACAAGTGCAGCCCCAGACGGTACTGGCAGCTTGTGCCTTGCCCCGCAGCTCAGCTGGGTAGTGCGGACCTGTCCTCCAGGACACCTTGTGCCTTGGTCATAGTCACAGCAGACCCGTGCTCAGCTGACTCCCACCGTCCAAGCACCTGGGTTCCAGGAAGGCAATAAAAGGGGCTCCTGCCTGCGGGCAGGTGCTAACACCACTGTGTTGTGGGCAGGCGTGCATGGCTGTGGTCGTGTGTGCCTTGTCTGGTGCTGTTTCAGGTGACATGGCTCCTCTGGGGACATTTTTCATGTGTGAACAGGGAATAATCCCTGGGGGCAGGGGAGGGAGGGACCACAGTATGTTTCTCTGATGCATAAGTACATTCCTGGGTGGATCTAATATTTTGAAAAGCAGGCTTGCAGAAGGTGAGGTGCATCTTCACATCTAGCATAACATAGATTTTTCTCCAGCTAAAAATAAATGAAAAGCTTTACCAATATGCATAGGCTAGCACTGAATTATTCAATGTAAGACTGGAGCAAAAACAACTAGAACATCCCTGGAATGAGTTAAAAACAGTCTGCAGGTCTGTGAAATAGGAGCTTCAGGACTAGGAGCACAGAGAAGACAGCAGCATGGCAGGACAACGGACAGTTTGGTTGGTGGGATTTTAAGAACATTAGAAAGAAGAGAGGTTCGTTAGCACCGGTGGAGTGAAGAGATTAGCAGGAATCACGGAGATGACAAGGAGCCGTGAAGTCCAGCGGGCTGGGGCACGGTGCTGGCACCCAGCTGAGCATGAGGACATGAGCGTTGTCGCAGTGGGGAAGCAGGAAACACCCCACATGCCACGTGGCTTGTACTTTATCTGGTCTCTGTTGTCTTCAGAATTGAGCTGTGGCTGCATTTGCTATGACTGCAGCCCACAGGAAGGGCCCTTTGGACCCAAAAGCTCACCTGGTCTCTCTCCCAACCATGTACTCCATCCACAATGAGAGATCGTCCCACCAAGCCCCTTCCTAGACAGCATGGGGCCTGTCTGGAAAAGACAAGAGGGGACCTGGGCAATTTTAGACCCGTTGCCCTCCCCTCGATCCCCAGGCAGATGCTGGAGCAGATGCTAAGGAAAGCCATTTGCAAGCCTGTGGAGGTGGGGAGGCCAGTCACTAGCAGCCAGCGTGGGTTTACTATAAACAAGTTGTGTCCAACAAGCTTGACCTCCTGCTACAACAGAGTAGCTGCAGGGATGGACGCAGGGCCTGCTATGGGTTTCGAATGTCTGAACTTCAGCAAGGCTTTGGACAAGAGCCCACATGACCACCTCAGAAACAAAGTGGAGAAACGTGGGCTGCTCAAAGCTGCTTTATGATGGGCAGACAACTGGCTCCATCGCCGCCAGCAAAAGGGTCGGTAATTCTGACCGGGTCCACGCCAGGACGGCAGGAGGCTTTGAGCAGAGCTCCACAGGGGTCTGTCCTGGGCCTGGTGATGTTCAACGTGTGCATTAAGGATCTCAACACACTGGAAAGCTGGACTGGAGCCGACAGGATGTAGTCCAATGCTGACCAATGCACAGCACTGTCCTTGGGAAGAAGCATTGTGAACACAGGGGCAGAAGGGGAGATTTGTGGCTGTGGACGGTGCTACGGAGAAGGACGTGGGGCTTTGGTGCATCATGGGCCCAGCACATCTGCTATGCGAGGAGCTGCAGAAAAAGCAAACACCGTCCTGGGCCGCATCAGCAGCAGCGTTAGGTCAGGGATGGGAGAGGCTGGCAGCGCTCTGCTCAGCCCTGGTCGGCCCTCACCCAGAGCCCTCTGTGCAGTCCTGGCTCCAGGGTGCAAGTGGGATGTGGAGAAGTGTCCTGGCCTCAGGCCAAGAGACCCGTCTCCTTCATTCCTCAGTGGGGGAATAGAAACGGCTCTGGGGGCATGCCGGGCTCACGGGCCAGCTTCTCGCAGACTGCAGGGAGCTTGGCATCATCGGAAAAGCAATCTACGGCCACCACGCTTCCCCCTTTCATTGCTCCACAGTTGTACTTCCACCTGAACTCCCACCACCTGGAACTGAGATGGGCGTCACCGAGCTGCTGACGGGCCCCCCATCCCCCAAAGCACCCTGACCCCTGCCAGAGACTCCCATACACCCCAACGCAAGGTCCCAGGGCTCATGCGATCCCTGCCTGATGTCACCCAGCAGCAGCCTTCAGCCCTGGCCTCGCTCCTGGGCCAGTGAGATCTGCTGTCAGACAGCCCTTCCCTGGGGCAGGGCTGCAGTCAGTGCCTCATCCTTCCCTCCCCGCCGTGACCGGACCCTCGTCAGCCTGGCTTCCCAGACCACGAAGCCCCTGCAACTCGATGCTGAACACCTGGTGGTTTCTCAGCCCGCTTTGGGAGAGTGGAACAACCTGGGGCCCCTTGCAGCCCCGGGGACCCACCCTGCCCGCCACAGCTGCTTCCAGCATCTTTAGCTTCCCTTATCAAGCCTCTGCATGTCTCATCTCCCCCCATCTGTCCTCTCCATCTCCTTGTTCCCATTGGTTGCATAAGGTAATATAATGCCTGGGCCAGACCCTACCTACTCCATCCCACACAGATGGTGGGCAGCCCTTTGCTCCTGGCTGGGCTGCAATGGAGCTGCCAGAGCAAAGCCCTCTCCTGGCACAGAGACCTCATGGAGGCAATTGGGTCATCCGCACCTTGTCCCTGCCCTCAGCATACTCTACCCTGCGCTGTCACAGCCCAGGATCCTCATCAAAATCCTAAAGCAGTGGGGCTGGAAGGGACCTGAAGAGATCATATCTAGTCCAAGCCCTGCCTGAGGCAGGATCATTCCTGTGCAAACCAGCCCGGACACATCCATTGTCCAACATCTGAACAACACCCGTGCACCAGGCATTGCTCCCTCCCTGCTCCTACCCCTGCCCCTGCCCCAGGGAAAGCAGGGGGACCATGGCCACCAAATTCTTGCTGCTACAACGGGGATTAATATACACCCAAGAGACCCCAGGCAGAGGCTGGGCCCCCGCTGCAGAGGAAGGCAAAACCCCACCAGTCTGGACCAGTCCGACCGGGTGGAACATTTGCTCCTAGTCCCAGTGCAGCATCTGTCTGACCCTGAGCACAAGGGCGAAACCCTCCAGACAGGACCCTGCGGGGTTGGTGCCAGCAGGACCATTGGTGCAGCCCAGTCCCTCTCCCCAGCCTGGGCTGCAGCAGCACCAGCGCCTCGGGGGGAGATTAAAAGCCCCTGACACAAGGAGGAGAAAGGGGTGGGGGGCAACCGGTCCAGAAGCCTGAGAAATCCCATAGTAGAGCACAGGCATCACGACACCTAGGTCACCCCTCCCCGGTGACTGCCCACCCTCGCAGAGCCCGTCTCCCACCGAGGGCAGCCCCCTCCCTGACCCCACTCCCCACATGCCACGGCCTTGTGCAGGGGCCACGGCAGGACTGAGCGGGGCCCCCGGGCCAAGGAACCAGAGTGCAACTCACTCTGTGTACAGGGTCCCATCGACCCAAGTCCATGGAGTCCCATCGACCCAAGTCCATTTGAACCTTTCATTGCTGTTTCGCTGAAGCCCGATCCAGTACGAGACGTCCGTGTTGGTGAGGAAGCTCTAGGGAGGGAGCGAGCACTCGGAAACAGCCCCAGGCTTGGGCCAGAGCCAGAGCCAGAGGACACAGGGCAGCTGGGGCCATGGGCCCTGCCCATGGATGGGAAGCAGGAGGAGAATGGTGGGGGTACGGCCGGTGGCACCAGGCCCCAGCTCATGCACCTGCCCCCTGGGCAGCTGCACACATCCAAGGCGCCCGCATCAGCTCCAGCTGCTCCTGGCCCCAGCCCTTGCAGACCCACTGAAGCCAGGGGCCAAAGGTGGCAGAGATGGGCCAGCACAGCACCAAACCCTCAGTATGCTCTGCGGGGTGCCCAGCCCCAGGGAAATGCCACCAGGGAGGCTGCCCTGCCCTGGCCCCGGCATCTCACCCCCAGGCAGGTTTCTGATCCCCACCTCCAGCAGGCACCCACCTCCCGCTGTGCCCCCACACCCCACAGCCCTGTACCGGCATCTTGGTCTGGTCCTGGTCCTGGAGCACAAGGAGCTGTGCAGATTCCTGTTTACACCACTCTTTGCTGTCCTCCCAGTTCTTCTTTTCCTTGGAGAGGAACAGGCACTTCCCACGGTGCAGCACCCAGGTCTCCGGGCAGCAGTCTGGGCACAGGCAGCCGCTCACACCCATGCCCCAGTCAGGGCCATGGGAGGCTGCTGGGGATGCTATGGAGCCCCAGGGATGTGGGCCCTTCCAGAAGCCATTGGCTCTGCCCACAGCCCAGCCGTGGGATGGATGCAGTGGATGCCAGGCAGTGCCCGGGCCATGGGGAGTGTAACACAGCCAGAAGGCTCCTGTTACTTGAGGAGGGAAGAGTAGCAGGCAAAGCTGGCTACAAGCCAGTCTGGAGAAGTGGCAGAAGTGAGCAGGGCCTGCCACAGAGCTGGTGAGTGTGATAATCCAGCAGGACAGACCCTGCCTGGGAAGCACGGGCCCTGCTGCAGCAGCGCAGTCAGCAGCCAGCCGCTGCCCTGGGGGCTAGGCAGCAAGCTTGCTCGTGAAACACCTGCGGCAGCTCCGGGAGCCACGTGCCCAAACCGGCTGTGACGTCCGGCTGCAGAGCAGGCAGCCTGGCCCTGGAGGCTGCGGTGGAAGGAGCTCCAGGGCAGGAGGGGCCAGGACTGCCCCTGCTTGGCACCACTGATGTCTTGGGAGAGAGAAACAGATTGCTGCTGCTTTGCAGGACAAAGGGAGGCCTGGGGCTGCAGACAGGGTGCCACTGGTTGCCTTTGGGTGCAGAGCAGGTTGTTTGCTGTTATAGCCAGAGGGATTGTGCTTTTGTTATAGCAGCTGGTGGTTTGTGTGCGACTGTAAGGGGCGGCTTTGGAGGTCCCATTAGTGCCTAAGGGGCACGGGACCCCCTTGAGTCCTGCCAGGGGTCGAGGTCAAGGTGCAAACTGTGGCCAGAGGGCCCAGTGCCCCAAGGAGGGTGGAGACAGGGGCCAGGGGCCCAGTGAGAGCTGAAGCATGCTCAGGTCTCCAGAGGGGCTGCGACGGGGCCAGGGGCCTGAAGCCTGAGACCGGCTCAGACAGAAACCAACAGGACTGTAAGGGCAGAAGCTGGGGCCAACACAGTGAATCTGTGCCCAGCAAGAGAAAAGAGGAGGAGGCCCAGGTCCCAACACGGGAAGCCAATTGGACAGGCAACGTCTGCAAGGCATGGATGCGGTGTAAGAGGCAGCTGGAGCCCCATAGCTCGCCCTTAAGATTAAGGGACGGATTGAGCCCAGCAGTGTTCAGGGGGCGGGCTGGCTGTTAGACAGGTGCGGGATGGCTCTAGGACCCTTAGGCAGCCTCCCTTTCAATCCAGTAAAGCGTGGCAGATGTGAAGGATGCGAGGGGGGGGGGGTAGCCTAGAGGCAGAGTGGGGCACGGGTTATGGGGACACGGGGTATCACAGCCATCCCTGGGCACGACCGGGTTGCAGGCAGCAGGGGAGGGGGAGGACGGGAGGTCCAGGGTCACCAGCCCAGGATGCGGGGTTCCCTCCCCAGCACTCTCCCCTCCCACAGCAATACCCCTGCCCTCTCTACGTGGGGCCTGGGCCCGGTGCTGCCAGGGTGGGGAAGGGCTGTCCCACCCAAACCACCAGTGCTGGGGTGCCCCACTCCCCACCACGGCCCACGCTGGGGTACCTGTGACCTGGCAGGGCCGTGCGCTGGCCAAAGCTCTTTTACTCTCATCCAGCTGCTGCTGCAGGTCCCTGGCCCGCTCCTGCACCCGCTCCATGTCCACTCGGGTCTTCCGCAGCACCGTCCTGGTCTCCTGCAGCTCCTCCTGGCTGCGGTTCCCCTCCTGCCATGCCTGCGCCAGCTCCGCTCGGGTCCGTGCCAGCTCCTCCTGGGCCTGCACCAGCGCCTCACCCGCCTGCCCCAGACGCTGCTCCTGGGTGCCCACCTGCTGCCACAGGCTGTGGCTCTCGGCCGCGTGGGCATGGGACACCTCCTGCAGGCGCTGCCCCTGCTGCCAGTCTGCGGGTAAGGAGCCGTCAGCGCCAGAGGCAGGGCCTGGCACCCCGAGTTGGGTGCCGCAGCCGTGGCAGAGGCAGGACCCCGCATGCTCACACCGGCACCCAATCCCCTGGGGCCACAGGGATGGTACAGCTGGCACGAGCCTCCCCAGGCAGCACAAGGGCATGGGCATGGGCCCCCTCCCACACGTGCCAGCTCTGACACTGGGCTTCCCCGGACAATCCCCCGGTGCAGGTCACCCCTGGGAACATCTCCACATCTCCTATGCCTCCTCCTTGGCTCAGGGACCCGCCGCCTCCCCCAGATGCCCTGCCCCCTCTGGGGGGTCATGCCCCTGCCCCCAGGCCAAGGTCCCCTGTGTCCCCCATCCTGCCCACCTCACCCCTGGCCATCTCCCGCCCCCACCCTGGCACTCCCTGCCAGCCTGGCAGACCCCTACTCACAGCAGACCCCCAGGGCAATGGTGGTGGCCAGCAGGGCCAGGCAGGCTGCCAGCAGGACCAGGGGCAGGGGCCGTGCGCTCCACCGAGGATCTGCAAGACACAAGGTACCGTAGGACCAGCCCCAGGCCCCACCACACCCACAGCACCGCCAGCATCCTACCGTTGCAAGGGCAGCAAGGACGCTGTGACCGTGCGCTGCGGAGACCCCGAGCAGAGGCTGTGCCCCCGCTGCAGAGAAAGGCAAACCCCCCCCCGCCCCAGTCCGTCCAACTGGGGGCAGGGGGGATTCTTTCCTGCCCTCAGTCTGAGTCTGAGTGGAGGGGCAAGACTGGCCAGCCAGGACCCTGCGGGGTTGGTCCCAGAAGGAGCATTGGCACAGCCCCCTCTCCCCGCAGCCTGAGATGCACCCAACGACCAGCTGCTGAGGAAGGAAAAGCACCCTTCACAACAGGAGCACATAAAATTCGTTCCCAGCCTCACGTGGCCACCAGCAAAGCCCCGAAGCCTGAGACAGCCACGCAACCCCACTCGGCCCTGCAGCCTGGGCACAGCAAGCAGAGCCGGCCCGCAGACCTCTCCCCGCACAGCCAGAGCTGCCGTCTGCGCCCCCATGCACCTCTCCCAGCGCCGCGGATCTTCTCGCACACCTGACCTAGCTGTGAGCTCTGCTTCAGGCTCCTGCTGCCTGGCACTCACCTCTCCACTGCTGGGCCCTGCTCCCGGCCGGCCCCGCGCCCACTGCATCCAGATGCAGGTTCTCGTAGCTCCCGTCAGCCTCGCCCGGGGCCGGGGGGGCTGCAGACACAGGGGGTGGTCAGGGGGTGGGTCTGGGCAGGACCAGGCCTGGGCAGGTGGGGTGCTGGCTCCTACCTGTCCCCTGCGCCCAGGGGTTCACACTCCTTCCCAGGGGCACCTTGGAGAACCGCAGGTCAGCGTATGTCACACTCTCAGCCATCCTGGCTTCAGGGCACAGAGCAGTTCGCCCAGCAAGAGAGAAATGCAGAAGCATCAGCCCGAAGTAGAAGTTATCACCGACACAGGTGGGTGCATCCAAGCACAGCCATGGCCATGCCATTGGCTCCAGCAGCCACGGCCTGACCCTCCATGGGTGCAGACATAGCTGGGCTGCAGCTGAGGCTGGGGTGTGTTGAATGCAGAGGCCTGGCGCTGGAGCTGGGCTCATCCTGCAGTGTCTCCAGCCCCAAGCCCCCTGTCGCAGCTTTGGGTGGTCACTCAGCTCAAACAGTGCTTCGACTATAGGGAGTTCTCTATTTTCTGGGCCCACTGGCCTCTCAGAAAGCAGCAGAAACCCCATACAGTACCCAAATATGAACCTAGTCCACACAGGGCTCATTCACAGTCCTTGAATGGTTAAATCACAGCCTCTGGGATGAACATCTCCAGCCCTTAGCACCGCAGTGCAGCCTTCCTCCTCTTTGTCTCTCTTCTCACTCAGCTTTCCTTGCTCCTTTCCCTGGGAGCCTTTGAACGTCCTTTGTTCATCCCCTTACCTTTCACAGATGGGTCCGTCCTCCGAGCAGGCCTGTCATGAGCCCTACTGCCTGCAATTGCCTGTAGTCCCTGGCAGCCTACAGACTCCTCCAGGCTTGCTAGACAGCCCGCTACACCCCCTCCACCCTGGGGCACAAAGGGCCCTCACAATCGCTGACACTGGCATCGTCCCATTGGGATACCCCTTCTCCAAGACTCAGCACCCCCAAAGTCCTGCCTCAATCCCGGTCGCAGCCAGGCAGCAACCAGGCACTCACCTGAGCCTTGTCTGCAGCCGCCTTGCACCAGTCCCCGCAGAGCTGCCGGCCCTGCTGTTCCAGCCCCTCCGTCTCATGGAGCCATGGAGCAGGTGTGTCTGTGCCGTGTGCCCTGCACCTCAGGGTGGATGGTGCCCGGGCGGCTCATAGACGCTGTCCCCCGGCAGACCAGCCTGGCTCTGTGCTCAGTTGTAGCAGCTGGTTGCTGCTCTTGTGTGAGCAACTAGCTCCCACCTTCCCCACCCTCCACACCACCACACAAAGCATCGCCTGCCCCAGCTTAAGCAGTGTCCCCACTGGGCTCGGAGCCCCACATGCTTGCACAGGAGCCTGGGAACTCAGTGTTGCCACCCCGCAACCCCAGACAGTACTGGCAGCTCATGCCTTGCCCCACAGCTCAGCTGGGTAGCATGGATCTGTCTTCCCAGGACAGTGTGCTTTGGTCATAGTAGCAGACCTGTGCTCAATTGCCTCCCACCATACAAGCACTTGGTGTGCAGGAAGGCAGGAAAGGGAGCTCCTGCTTGCACACAGGTGCTAACACTGCTGTGTTGTGGGCAGGCGTGCACGGCTGGGGTCATGTGCACCTTGTTCGGTGGCATTCATAGATTCATAGATTCATAGATGTTAGGGTCGGAAGGGACCTCAATAGATCATCAAGTCCGACCCCCTGCATAAGCAGGAAAGAGTGCTGGGTCTAAATGACCCCAGCTAGATACTCGTCTAACCTCCTTTTGAAGACCCCCAGGGTAGGGGAGAGCACCACCTCCCTTGGGAGCCCGTTCCAGACCTTGGCCACTCGAACTGTGAAGAAGTTCTTCCTAATGTCCAATCTAAATCTGCTCTCTGCTAGCTTGTGGCCATTGTTTCTTGTAACCCCCGGGGGCGCCTTGGTGAATAAATCCTCACCAATTCCCTTCTGTGCCCCCGTGATGAACTTATAGGCAGCCACAAGGTCGCCTCTCACCCTTCTCTTGCGGAGGCTGAAAAGGTCCAGTTTCTCTAGTCTCTCCTCGTAGGGCTTGGTCTGCAGGCCCTTGACCATACGAGTGGCCCTTCTCTGGACCCTCTCCAGGTTATCCGCATCCCTCTTGAAGTGCGGTGCCCAGAATTGCACGCAGTACTCCAACTGCGGTCTGACCAGCGCCCTATAGAGGGGAAGTATCACCTCCCTGGACCTATTCGTCATGCATCTGCTGATGCACGATAAAGTGCCATTGGCTTTTCTGATGGCTTCGTCACACTGCCGGCTCATGTTCATCTTGGAGTCCACTAGGACTCCAAGATCCCTTTCCACCTCTGTGCCACCCAGCAGGTCATTCCCTAGGCTGTAGGTGTGCTGGACATTTTTCCTCCCTAGGTGCAGCACTTTGCATTTCTCCTTGTTGAACTGCATCCTGTTGTTTTCTGCCCACTTGTCCAGCCTATCCAGGTCTGCCTGCAGCTGTTCCCTGCCCTCCGGCGTGTCCACTTCTCCCCATAGCTTTGTGTCATCTGCAAACTTGGACAGAGTACATTTCACTCCCACGTCCAAGTTGCTGATGAAGACATTAAAGAGTATCGGTCCAAGGACCGAACCCTGCGGGACCCCACTGCCCACACCCTTCCAGGTCGAGACCGACCCATCCACCACGACTCTCTGGGTGCGACCCTCTAGCCAATTCGCCACCCACCGGACTGTGCAGTCATCCACATCACAGCCTCTTAACTTGTTCACCAGTATGGGGTGGGATACCGTATCGAAGGCCTTCCTGAAGTCTAAGTATACGACATCCACCCCTCCTCCTGTGTCCAGGCGTTTCGTAACCTGGTCATAGAAAGAGACTAGGTTGGTCAGGCACGATCTGCCCGCCACAAACCCGTGCTGGTTTCCCCTCAGCATAATTTGCCCTGCCGGGCTCTCACAAATGTGAGCCTTGATAATTTTTTCAAAGACTTTACCAAGGATGGAGGTGAGACTGACCGGCCTATAGTTGCCCGGGTCCTCCTTCCTCCCCTTTTGGTTGTAGCCATGTTGATTTAAGGAGACAGGCAGACACGGTTCTTTGGGTAAATGTGATATCTTTTATTAGACCAACTAAATAGTTGGAAAAAAATGTTTCATGGTTTCATAGTTTCATAGTTGGTCGGGTCAGAAGGGACCTGAGCAGATCATCTAGTCCGACCCCCTGCCATGGCAGGAAAGAGTGCTGGGGTCAAACGACCCCGGCCAGATGTTTGTCCAGCCTCCTTTTAAAGACCCCCAGTTCTTTGCAAGCTTTGGGGTACAAACGGGTCTTCAGGCCGAGGGAGAGTCTGCAGTTGTTTTGTGCTTTCCTGGTGCTATTTCAGGTGACAAGGCTCCTCTGGGGGCATTTTGTAAGTGTGAATTGGGAATAACCCCCGGGGGCGGGGAAGGGTGGGAGCACAGCACCTTGCCTCTGACACATAAGTACACTCATGGGCGGATCTAGGATTTTGAAAAGGTGGGTGTAGATGATGAGCTTCACCACCACATCTAACACAATGCAGATTTTTCTCCAGCTAAGAAGAAACGAGAAGCTTTACCAATACGCCCAAGCCAGGGCTGGGTTATTCAGTGTAAGACCGGAGCAAAAACAAATGAAAGGTCCTTGGAATGAGTTAAAAACAGTCTGCAGGGCTGTGAAATGGGAGCTACGGGACGGAGCAGCCAGCAGCATGGCAGGACAAAGGACAGCTAGACTGGTGGGACATCAAGACGTTAGAAAGGAGAGCGGGTGGTTAGCACCTGTGGAGTGATGAGACATTATCAGGAATGAGGTAGAGGACAAAGAGCCATGACCTCAAGGGACTCCCTCGGCACTGCCTGACTAGAAATGCTGCTGCCCCTGGTTAAAATCTTTGTGCACCAGGAATCACAAGAGGGTTCAAGCGCACCCCGCTGGGTCTGCTACGAGTACACTGATGAGGACGGGGGCACTGACAAAACCATCCACTTCATCGTGTCGCCCGTGCCACCTACACCAAGGCTGGGAAAGGTAAAGGTGCTTCCAGGCTGTGCTGGGCTTGGCACCGTTTGGTAAGACCCAGGCAGAGACCAGCGTGCAGCCAAGGCCCCTGTGAGATGGAGAGAGGGGTTTATCTGTACAGGAGACAAGCAAGAGCATGAGGGCGGCCATGCGAGCCGGCGGCCACTGAAGCATGCGAGAGGCGGTTGGAAAAAGAGGACGTTTCCAGGCAGCAGCAGAGCCCGAGGCACGTTTACCGGCTATAAATACGTGGGGGGAGAACCCAGGTGTCACAGACCGGGGGAGGGAGGGGGCGCAGCGGGGGCCAGTTTCATCTTCCCCGTGGGTTTCTCCAGGAAGAGCCAGTTGAGCAAGTCTGGAGACTGAGGTCTAGCAGCAGCTGGGCTGGGGCTGGAGCCGACAGGAAGACATTCAAGGCAGACAAATGCAAAGAGCTGCACCCCAGGAAGGATAAACCCAAGGCATGGGTATAGACTGGGAGAGAGCTGGCTGCATGGAGCTGGGGTCTAGTGCCCACGGACTCAGCCTGCATCAGCAATGGGACAGTCGTGAAAAGACAAACGGGGTTGGGGATGCATCAGTAGAAGCATTAGGGGCAATACCCAGGAGGTAAGGGTGCCTCTCTGCTCCACACTGGTCAGGGTACATCTGGATGCTGCTTGCAGGTCTGGGCTCCACACTTTAAAAAGGATGTGGACAAGTGAGAGAGGGGCCAACAAAGATGCTCAAGGGCTTGGAAGGCAAGTCGTACAGGAGAGACTGAAGGATCTGGGCACGTTCAGCTTGCAGAAAAGGCGCTGGGGAGCAGCACCCCACATGCAAGCAGGGGGGTCAGCCTGCTGACCCCAGAGCTGCCTACCAGCCCGGAGACCCTCTCCAGCAAACAGACACTGGCAGTGCAGTGGAGACAGCGCCCACTGGTGCCGGGGCATTGCAGAGAGGCTGTTTGCTGAGTTCTGATGACAGGGAGACGTCTTCATCAACAACCTGGAAATTGGCACAGCGCGCACCCTCAGACAGTTTGCAGAGGACACCAAGCTGGGGGGAGCAGTAGAGACCTGGACACACTGGAGGACCAGGCCAAAAGGAATCTCATGAGGTTCAACAAGGACAAGAGCTAAGTCCTGCGCTTAGGAGGAGCAATCCCATGCACCGGTGCAGGCTGGGGTGATGGGCTGGGCAGCAGCTCTACAGAAAAGGACCTGGGGGGACAGGGGACAAGAAGCTGAACAGGAGCCAGCAGTGCGCCCTTGTGCCAAAAAGGCTAATGGCATCTTGGGCTGCATTGGTAGGAGCGTTGCCAGCAAATGGAGGGCAGTGATTCTTCCCTCTATTCGTCACTGGGAAGGCCACATCTGGGGTCCTGTGTCCAGCTGTGGGACCCCACTACAGAAAAGATGTGGACACGTTGGAGAGAGTCCAGTGGAGGGCAACAAAAATGGTTGTGGCGCTGGGGGCCAGGACTGGTGAGGAGAGGCTGAGGGAACTGGGCTTATTTTGTCTGCAGAAGAGAAGACCGAGGGGGATTGAATAGCAGCCTTCACCTCCCTGCCGGGGGGCTGCAAAGAGGATGAAGCTGAGCTGTTCTCAGTGTGGCAGATGGCAGGACAAGGAGCAATGGGCTCAAGCTGCAGCAAGGGGAGTTGAGGTTGGATATTAGGAAAAACTTTCTCACTAGGAAGGTAGTAAAATAGGCTGCCAGAGAGGTGGTGGAGTCTCCATCCTTGGAGGTTTTCAAGACCTGTCTAGACAAAGCCGTGGCTGAGATGATGCAGTTGGGGCTGGTCCTGCTTGGAGCAGGGGTTGGACTAGACGACACCCCCTGAGCTCCCTGCCAGCCCACATCTTCTAGGATTCTGTGCAGAAGCGAGCGAGGCCCCGGGGAGCACAGCCGCGGCCTCGCCTGCGTGCACACAAACAGCAAACCCTCGTTGCACGGGGGCAGCAGGCAAAGCGGAACAAGCCACCGAGACGAGACAGCTTGTTCTTCAGCGGGGAGCGGATGGCGGGGTGGCTCAGTGACGTCAGAAGCGAGGTGCAGATGGGACCCCAGGGACCGGGTGCCCTCTCGATGAATGAAAGGGAGAAAGAGCGGGGGGAAGTGGGAAAAAAAGGCCCAAGCAGGGGGTTTCAGGGCCCAGGACAGGCCCACAGCACAGAGCTCGAGAGAGGCAGGAGCTCCTTGTAGCAGCTCTTTAGCTAAAGCCTGTGGGGCTGCAGCAGAGGCCCCCCAGGGCAGCAGGAGTGGACCAGGCAGCTGGGGCATGGCGAGGGCCCCTGGTTTCCCCAGGGACCAGAGAGACCTGGGACTGTAAATCCAGGCAGAGGGTCAGTGCTTAGATGCAGGGCCAGGACCCGGAGCCTAGAGCCGGGGGCCAGGACAGGTCACAGGCGGTGTCGGGAAGCAGCAGTGAGGCTGGGAGCATCCCCGGAGGAGACCGCTCTCCACGGCCTCCCTCACCTGCTTTAAGGCTGCACTTCCTGCCAGCCCCAGGGCACTGCTCATCCACAGCAGGACCACCCCCCGCCCGGCGGGTCTGGGCGGCCTGGCCCTCATCCCACTGGAGGCTGTGGAGTGGGGCTATGGGGTGGGCATGCACGCCTCCCCCCAGCCAGACACCGGGCTGCCACGAGAGACAGCTGACGCCATCCTGCCACGAGTGCGGCCACCCCGTGCTTCGTTGGCTCATGTACAGGAACAAGTGCGGTCACAGTTCCTCTTTTGGGGTTGCCCCCGGCCGCTATTTCTGGCGTGCTTGCAGCTGCGGTTGGGGGGGGGTTTGCAGGACAGTGCAGCGCCTCCGCCTGGGAATCGCCCCAGATGGGGCTCCCTGTCACCCACGGATGCCAGCCACTGCCACAGCCTTGGCAGCCTCCGCGGTGCCGGCACCCCTGTCCCGGGGAGGCCAACCAGCACCCGGGGTGTGCTCTGGGCTGGGCTGGGCTGGGCTGGGCTCAGCTGCTGACTCGTCTGCCCAGCTTCTGGCTGGACCGGGCGGCTTCCAGCGTCCTACGGGCACACCCCGGTTCCCCCCAGATGTACCCCTGCAGCAGCAACCACCTTTGGTCTCCTCTGCATCTCCTGGCTCACGGGCCGTGGTCTGTCATCCAGCACCAGGACAAGTCGTGAAGGGCTGGGAGCCCAGGGTCCCACCGTGCTGGTGGGAAAGCAAGCTACAGCCATTATACTTCCCCAGCCCATGCGGGGCCCGTGTCCTGCTCCAAAATACCAACGACACCGGTGTAAATGCGCCGGGGGCAGCGGGTCTGATGTGCCACCGACTGATGCAGGGCCATGAAGGCAGACAGCCTCCCATCATGGGGACATGGCCCGAGGACCCAAATGCCCATCCAGTCACTCACCTACCCTGCCAGCTTCTCCAGGCCCCAGGACTGTTTCGGGTCAACCCACTGCCCCCTGGGCCATGCACAGATGTCCCTGCTTGCACAGTCTGGACGGCCAGCACCAGTCCCTCCAGCCTGCAGCCGTTTCCACCCAGAGCCATCACGGCTGCATCAGGGCACAGCCAGCCAGGGCTGCGTGCCAGGGCTCAGGGGTCACAGTCTAGGGCTCGGCAGAAAGACATTCACCCTGTTCAGCAAGCTGTGAAGCTCTGCCCTGCTGCTATTGATATGCCACCAGCCTCGCCCTGGCAGTTAATTGGGACCAGCTGGGAGCGCGCAGTCTCACCCAGGCCACCAGGGTAGGCAGGGGCAGGCCAGAGCTGTGCCCGCTGCCCCCAGGCTGGCTCGCCGCTGTCCGGGTACCAGTGCCCTGATGTTCAAGTGGGGTGAGGATGACCTGCTGGCCAAATGTTGCTGCAGGTCACGGTGCCCACCTGCCCTATGCAGCCCTTGCCCTGCATTCTCAGGCTCGGGGCGCCTTGTAGGTTTTCCTTGAGGGCCCCGCATGCCCTCCCCTCCTGTGCATGTCCTCAGGCAGCTCCAGATGCTACAAGGTACCCTGGATCTGCCTTTCTGCCCTCCCAGGCCTCCCCCCAATAGTGCACCCGCCCCTCATGCAGCCGAGCTGGGTGCTGTGGCCTGTGCCTGGGGGCACTGCTTCCTCCCCCAGATGCTTGTCCCGTGTCAGGCCCTTTCAGGCTTGCATTGCCCTTCCCAACTGCTCCCCAGAGAGCTAGGAAGTCCTAGTCCCCACAGGACTCCCCCAACCCAGCCCCACACTGCCCCACACTGCCCAGAGAGAAGACAACTGAGGAAAGCTTCATGGTTTATTGAGGAGATGCATGGGAACCACAACCCTGTGGATGCTGCTGCGCCTCACCCCAGCTCCTGGGTGTCTTCCCCAGCCACCAGTCACAGCAGGGCTGGCCAAGCAGCACATGCACACCGGCAGGCTTGGGCACTGTCTCCATCGCTGGTCTGTCTCCAGGACCTGCAGCTCAGCCAGGCAGGGGGGGTGTGTTGGGCAGCAGGCATGGGGGTTCAGTGCACAGGGGGCTGCAGTTTGCAGGCAGCAAGGGAGCAGGACCCCCAGGTAGGGCATGGGGGCTTGGGCGGCAGGGACTGGCGTATAAAGGCCAGAGGGTGGGGGTAGGGGTTGCTGGGGCAGAGCAGAGTCCTGGGGGGCTCCATGGCTGGGATGCATGCAAAAGGGAACCAGTGCCCTGCATGGGGCTGCAGCCAGGCTCTCACAGGGGACCGGCACACACATAGGTCACGCTGCCCCGGTGGAGGGTGGGGGGCACTATGCCAGGGCCCCACTGCAGCACGGCCGCACTTTGCTCGCAGATCCAACGTTGGGACTCCCAGCACTGGCCGCCCGACAGCCCAGAGCCTGACAGCTTGCCACAGACAGGGTATGAGCTGCTCTTGCGCTTCACCCACTGCCTGGAGGGGAAGGCAGGGCAGGGCGGGGCAGGACAGGGCGTCAGAGCTGCTCCCTGGAGCATGCCAGGACATCCTTGCCGGGAGCAGCCCCCACCCCAGCCCCATAGAGCCCCAGCCTCCCCTGTGGAAGGTGCAATGCCCCCAGCCCAGCCCAGCCCTGTCTCATTTCCATGCCCATGCCACCCTCATCCACACTGCAGCAGCAGCCAGGAGTCCCCCAACACCACGCAGGGCTCCAGCTAGTCTGGGTCTCACCTGTCCAGCATGGAGCCATCCAGAAACTTCCAGCCTGAATGCGGATTGTCTTCTTTCAGCCCGATATAGAAGACACTGGTGTTAGCCACCTGTTGCAGGTTAGCCTACGGCACCGCACAGCGGCACAGTCAGTACAAGTCTCACGCCTGTCATGCGTGTACTGCACCTGCTGCCATGGTCACACATGTGGGCAAAGGGGTGCTGCCCTGGCACAAGTGTAGTGCATGCACCAGCCTGTGGCCCCAGGACCCTGCAGACACAAATGCATGGGCTCCCCCTGCCAGCCCAGCATGGACACACTGGCACAAGCATGCTCCCACTGCAAGCATGCACGCACATGCATGCTCCCCGGAGGCGCAGCTCCCCCTCTGCAGGGCTGAGTTGCAGGCTGCTGTGTCTGCCTGCACTGAAGTTCCCACAGCCAGGTCCCTGAGCCCAGCCAGGCCAGGAGATCAGACTTGGGCCCTGGGGTCATGGGCCCTGCTGCAGGGGTCAGGGCGTGACTGTATGCGCTGCCACAGCTGCAGGCATGGGCAGATGCCTGGGAGCCCCCACCCTGCTCCAGCTGCACTGAGGAGTTGGGGGGCACTCACCAGTATGACACCGGGCCGGGCTGCAGCTAGCTGAGCATCTCGGCCAGTGCAGTCCTCTCTGCTCCCCTCCCAGGTCCTTTTGGTTGTAGAAAAGTAAAAGCAGCTCCCAGCCTCCCAGAGCCAGCCGGCCGGGCAGAACTGGCATTGCCCTGCAGGGAGAGAGAGCAGCGGGCACAACGGGGAGCCCAGCTGGCCCCACATGCAACCTCTGGCACAGGGGCAGTGGGGCAGAGGGAGGGGAGCTCCCCTGCAGCCTGGTCCCAGGGCCGGAGCGTGTGCCAGGCTGGGGCACCGTGCTGTCACCCAGCTGAGCGTGGTGGGGCAGGGGAGCCCAGCTGGCATCCCCAGGGAGCTGGCACGGATGGCAGCCCTGCACCATGGGGCTTGGGACCCCTGGAGGGATGCACTCGGGGGGGCATGGCGCTGCTCCCTGCCTCCCCCCAGCCGGGGCTGGTGGCCAGAGGGGCCCACTGGTGATAGGCAGCAGGAACGAGCAGGCAGGGCACAGCCAGTGCTGGGTCATGGGGACCTCCAGCCCTCTCTCCTATGGGGCAGCCTCCCTCCTTCCCCCCCATGGGCCCTGCTCTGCTCTCCTACCTGCCAGGAGCTTCCCCGGGGCCTGCCCACCGGCCGGGCCATCCTCTGTGCTCCGGGTGCATTCACCGCAGCTCCCCATCTGCCCTACAACTACAGAGCACGAGCCTCAGCCCGGGCTGCCCATGGACCCTCTAGTCTGACCTCATGGCTCGGGCAGCACCCAGCACCAGCTGGCCCTTGCTTCCCATGCCCACGGCAGCTAGAGCCCATGGCCGCCCCAGGAGCAAGGGTAGATCCAGGGTTTTAGAAAGGGGGGTGCAGCGGGGGTGATGTATCATCACATATAACATCACATTTTTCTCCTAGAAGTCCTGCCAATGGGGTAGGGGGCTAGCACGATATGATTCAGGTCAAAGCAAAGCCAAATATAACTACGGGAATGTGCACTCATTTGCTAGAGTATAGATGAAGTTAAAAAAACAACAACATCGAACTAGGCAAAAAATAATCAAAGGAGATTGCATCCTGAGTTGTAGTTAAATTGGCACTGCTTAGATCCATAAAACAAAACCAAGTCTTCCTGAACAAAACCTGCAGAGTGGAGAGGTTAGCAGGAGTCATGGAGATGACAACCAGCCACGAAGTCAATTGCGTCTCTCGGCCCTGCCTGAATAGAAATGCCGCAGCCCCTCCCAGGCAGCTGGTGTTAGAGCCTGGGTGGAGCAGGAGTGCAAGGGAGTGCAACTGCAGCATTGCACCCCCAGATCTGCCCCTGCCTGAGAGCCCCGGTATCGCCCCGGCCAGGCCACGCTCCACTGCCCACAGCAGGGCCTGGCAGGGCGAGCAGACAGTGCCTCGTCTCACTTCCATGCTGTGGCTTTCGGTTCCCGTGGCAGGGCCGGGCCTGGGGTTGTGAGGCTGATGCAAACGCTCCTAAGGCATCTCTATCTGCCCTCCCCACCCCTGCCCGCTTGCTGCCCTGGCTTTCAGCTGCTGGGGTCCCTGCCTCCCCTCTGGGCTGCAATGATTTGTGCTGCAATGTCCCAGGAAGGGGAGGCTGAGCCCTGGCACTGGCACATGCCCCCAGGAGGGCGGGGGGTGGGAAGGCCATATCCTGGCCTGCCCCAGTGCCCGGGGGCTATGCAAGGTGAGAGGCTGGGGTATGGGGTAGCAGCTGCCTGATGCCCATACTCACGGTGCAGGCTGAGGCTGATGAGCAGGACTTGGCAGAGCAGGAACAGCGTGCACAGAGCGGACAGGCCGAGGGCAGCCCCACGCCAGGACAGCTGGAAGAGGTGCTGCAGGGCTGAGGGGGACACGGTCAGCCAGAGCTGGGAGCACGGACCCCGGGAGGGGTCAGCACAGACCCCCCCAGGAACAGCACATGGGGACTGGGGAGGGTGCCTGGGGGTTCAGCAGAGGGTCCCCCAAAACCAGCACATGGAGGGCCAGAGTTAGGGTCACTGGCCTACCGCTGCCCCTGCTGCATGTTGTCAACCTCCCCCAGCCCAGGAGCTGTGCCCCGGCCCTGCAGGTCTCTGTCTGCCCCAGGGAAACTGAGGCAGCTGCAGGAGTGGGGAAAGGCCAGGGCTGCCCCGTCCTGCCCGGCTGTGTGGGAGTGCTTGTGCACCCACATGCCCACGAGCGCTAGCTCAGCCCGTGGGTCTGTTCCCGTAAGCTGCCGTGACCCCATCCCCACACATCCTGCAGCTTCCTCCCTGGCCGCTCTGATCCGCCTGCGCGGCCCCACAAGAAGCCACAGTGGGGCAGGTGCCAGGGTGGGCGCAGCCTGTGGGGCTCATTACCTGCAGTTGCAGCTGGCGGGGGGATCTGGAGATCAGCGTAGGTGACCTCCTCCTCCATCCTGGGGGCTCTCACCGGGCTCCCGGCTGGGGACAACCAGGAACTGGTCCTCCCCCGCACCCACCCTTCCCGTGACGTGAAATGAAAAGTGCTGCTCTCAGCGCCATCCCCAGAGGCACCAGCTGGGCCAGCGCTCGCCCCGGGCGGGGAATCCCCATGACATCCCTCCCTCACGGCCGCGGCTCTGCTAGGACCAGCAGGGAAAGGACTCCACTCTGACTGATTAGCCACGACCCCCGGGGCCATGCCAAGGGCTGCTGGGCTGTGCTGGACACCAGCCATGGTGTTAGGCAGGGACCAGCGCCCAGGCCGGCTCCAAAAGTGCTGGAGTCACTGTCCCTGCCCAGAGCTGCTCTTCTGCTCCGCCCACAGCTGTCTTCAGCGGACCATGACGCTGTAAACACTTTGGGCCCCCGCTTCGCCCCATCACGGCTGGTGGCTCATGCATTCAGCATGTGACAGGTCCCCCCACCCCTGGGATGGACAGCTGGGCCGTAGGCGGCTTCCCCTGCCTGGGCACTCCCTGCAGAGAGGTCTCATGATCAACACAACAGTGCCTGGGACCATGGCCAGGCTGCGCCCCCATGCCCAGTGCTAGGGGCAGCCCCGGCACAGCATCCTGGGCACCTTGCCCGCAGAGGCCGGCCTGGCTTTGTGCCGCTCTGCAGCCCATGACACAGGCTGGGATGTGGGCCGACATAGTTTCATAGTTGCTCAGGTTGGAAGGGACCTGAGCAGATCATCAAGTCCGAACCCCTGCTGTGGCAGGAAAGAGTGCTGGGGTCAAACGACCCCAGCTAGGTGTTCATCCAGCCTCCTTTTAAAGACCCCCAGGGTAGGAGCCAGCACCGCTTCCCTTGGAAGTTGGTTCCAGGTCCTGGCCGCCCTGACTGTGAAGTCGCGCCTCCTGATGTCTAGCCTGAATCGACCCTCTGCCAGCTTGTGACCGCTATTTCTAGTCACTCCCGGTAGTGCTCGGGGGAACAGGGACTCCCCCAATACCTGCTGGTCCCCTCTGACTAGTTTGTAGACGGCCACTAGACCCCACTTCAGCCTTCTCTTGTGGAGGCTGAACAGGTTCAGGTCCCATAGCCTGTCCTCGTGGGGCCTGCCCTGCTGACCCCTGATCATGCGAGTGGCCTCCTCTGGACCCTCTCCATGCTGTCCGCATCCCTCCTGAAGTGCGGCGCCCAGACCTGGATGCAATACTCCACCTGCGGCCTGACCAGTGTCGCACAGAGGGGGAGGATCACCTCCTTGGACCTGCTCGAGATGTATCTGTGGATGCACGACAAGGTGCGGTTGGCCTTCCTGACCGCATCCTCACACTGTCGGCCCATGTTCATCTTTGAGTCAATAATGACTCCAAGATCTTTTTCTGCCTCTGCACTGACGAGAAGGGAGTTCCCCAGCCTGTAGGTCTGCTGCTGGGTCTTCCTCCCCAGGTGCAGCACCTTGCACTTGTCAGTGTTGAAACCCATTCTGTTCTCATGCACCCACCCCTCTAACCTGTCTAGATCCAGTTTCAGCCTGTCCCTCTCCACTGGCGTGCCCACCTCTACCCACATCTTAGTGTCATCCACAAATTTGAACAGGGTGGTTTTCACCCCCTTGCCCAAGTCACTGATGAAGATGCTGAACAGTGCGGGTCTGAGGACCGAGCCCTGGGGGACCCCACTGCCCACATCCCTCCAGGTCGAAAATGACCCGTCCACCACCGCTCTCTGGGTGCAGCCCTCCAGCCAGTTAGCGACCCATCTGACTGTGTAGGCATCAACGCCACAGTCCCCTAGCTTTTTAATGAGAATGGGGTGAGAGACAGTGTCTAAGGCCTTCCTAAAGTCCAGAAAGACTACGTCCACCGCGACACCTGCATCCAAGGATTTTGTGACCTGGTCATAGAAGGCCGCCAGGTCGGTCTGACAGGACCTGCCTCGAATGAACCCGTGTTGGTTGCCCCTCAGCATAACCTCCCCTGCCGGCCCCTCGCGGACATGCGCCAGGATAACTCTCTCAAAAAGCTTACCCAGGATCGAGGTAAGACTAACTGGCCTGTAGTTTCCTAGGTCCTCCTTCCTCCCTTTTTTGAAAATGGGGACCACATTGGCCCTTTTCCAGTCCTCTGGCACCACACCAGAGCACCACGAGTGCTCGTAAAGCCATGCCGGCGTCCCGCAATGACCTCGGCTAGTTCCCTCAGTGCTGGGGGTGGAGATCGTCAGGACCAGCTGATTTAAATACGTCCAGTCCCTCCAGAAGTTCCCTGATTAGGTCCTCTCTGCCCCTGGGCCTGGCTGTGCCTCCCCTGGCTCAGTCGGGGATCCCAAAGGGGGGGATGCCCCCGTCCCTGCTCAAAAAAATGGAGGCAAAGAATCTGTTAAAGAGATTAGTTTTGTCATCTGGTGCGACGACCGGATTATCAAGCATGTCCTGCAGAGGCCCCATGTTACCCGGTACCTTCTTTTTGCCCCTATGTATTTAAAAAAGGACTTCTTGTTGTCCTTGATCTGGGTCACTTGTCCCAGTCCCATCTCCACCTTAGCTTGGAGGATCATCTCCTTAAGGAACAACCACTCTTCTCGGACACCCGACTCCCCTCCCCTCCCCTCCGGGACCCCAGCGCCTCCCCAACTAGTCTCCTTACCTCATTGAAGTCCACCCTCCTGAAGTCCAGGGCTGCTGCCTTGCTGCAGGCCTTTGCCACCCTGCGCTGGATGGTGAATCCCAGCAGGCGATGATCGCTGTCGCCCAGGTGGTCGAGCACCCGCAGACCCCTCACCAGGTTGTCTCCCGTGGCCAGGACCAGGTCCAACAAGGCGTCTCCCCTGGTGGGGCTGTGCACCTCCTGGGTTAGGTGGAGGTCCTGTAACTCAGCTAGGAACCTGTGTGAGTGGTCAGACCTGGCTGACTGCTCTTCCCAGCAGATGTCCGGGTAGTTTAGGTCACCCATGATGACCACGTCCCTTGACTTAATTGCTTCCGTGAGCTGACCTGAGAATTCCCGGTCCAGCTCTTCCCCCTGGTTGGGTGGCCTGTAGTAGACCCCCACCATTAAGTCCCTCCCCCCCCGCCCCCTTGTATTCGGACCCAGAGCACTTCAGCCTGACCCTCCTCTGCCCCCGTGCTACTCATTGAGGACGTGTATTGCTGTTTGACGTAGAGCATCACACCCCGGCCTCTCCTCCCTGCTTTGTCCCGCTATGTCGAGCTTGGATCCTGGGGGCTCGGAGACCCAGCATGGTCTGTGCCCCTCACGCTCTGCCCAGCAAGGGGGGTGGGTGGTCCACGGGGGCTGTCCTGCATCATCCTCCCTGCCCCTCCAGGGGCAGTGAGCACTCGGACATGCTTCTAACACACGTGTGTGTTCTAACACAGGCAGGTATGTACATGTGTGCACTCCAAATTCATGGAAATGGGAGACTCCTCCTTAACTTGTGCATACAGCCATGTGGCCGAAGGAAAGCCCAACTCGGGGGCATCCAAACCACAAGCTTTCAGGCTTGGGCCTGCACGCAGGATGCCTGCCAAAGGATCTGGAAGCATTTGAAGCCCCAGGCAAGGGTGGAGGATGTTTGTGGGTAGCAGGGTCACATTTGGTTCGTGAATGACTCACGGATTTGGAATTGATTTGGTTGGTTTGATGTGGAACACGAAAAAATTTCCTTTTAAAAAAATGTGCAGGCATCACCCACAAGTATGTATGCACGGGCACACACATACAGATGTGTGCGCACACGTGCACATGGTTCTGCCAGGTTGGGTGGAGGTGGCTGCTCTCACCTTGCCCCTGTCCCAGCTCCCCCCTCCCCGGACATGCCCAGCGCAGGGCTGAGCAGAGCTGTGCAGGGCCCCGACCTCGACCCCCGAGCTCGTTCAGAACAGGCCCTGTCGCCACTCCCTGAGCCACCCTCCCCTGCCACCCCCACCACCACCTCTCCATCCCCCGCCCGCCGCGCGTGCATCCCCACAGCTGCCTGTCCATCCCGTATCGAGTGGGTGGTATGTCTGTCCATCTGCCCATCCGGCCCCGCCGCACCTCCATCCACTGCCCTATAACTCCGTCTCCCCACCTGTCCCTCCACCCCGGCCCCCCCACCAGTGCACCCATCTGTGTCTCTGCAGCAGTGCACCCGTCTGTGTGCCCACCCGCCCCCTCGCCATGCGTCCACCAGACCCGTCTGTCTGTCCACCCCACCCGGCAAATCCATGTCTGTCTGTCCATCCAGCCATCCCTCCCCGCCCGCCCGTCCGTCCGTCCGCCCACCCATCGCTGCAGGAATGCCTCCGCCCGTCTCTGCCCGCCCCGCGCAGCCGTCCGTCTGTCCGTGCCGCCCCGGACTACGTTTCCCAGCGTCGCTCTGTCTGGCCGTGCCGGGGCCGGGGCCGGGCCGGGCCGGGCTGGGCTGGGCTGGGCCGGGCCGAGCCGTGCCGGGGTCGCACATGCTCCGAGCGCCGCTGCGGGCGCGATCCGGGCGCGGAGCTCCGGGGCGCCCCGGGCTGCTCGCGCTGGAGCCGCCGCGAGAGCCGGGCCGCAGGTGCGGGGCTGGGGCGCCGGGCACGGCGGCGCGGGGCGGCCGCGGCAGGGGGCGGCGGGCCCGGAGGTACCAGGCGGGGGCAGGGCTGCGTGCCCCCCCCCCCGCAGCTCCTAACCCTAAGCCTGCAGGAGCCTGGTGCCCACCCGCCCTGCCCGCCACGCCACCCTGACCAGTCCCTTGTCTCCGCAGGTGCCCGTCCGGAGGAGCCCGCCAGCCCGGGACGATGCCCCGGGGCCAGGCCTGGAGCCCGCAGGAAGTGGGCTGCCTCCTGGCACTGATCCGGGGCTGCGGGGCAGTGGGGCTGCTCATGGCCTCCACGTCGCGGCCCAACGAGGCGCGGTGGCGGGAGATCTCCCGGGGGCTGGCGGCCGCGGGGTACGGGCGCAGCGTGGCGCAGTGCCGCGCCAAGTGGAAGGCCCTCAAGCAGGCTTTCTACTCCGAGCGGGAGACCCGCCGGCAGCCCGGTGCTCGCCCGCCTCGCACGCCCCCTCACTACCGTGCCATGGAGAGGCTCTGGGAGGCCGCCGGCCGGCCCGTCTTCGGGGAGCGGCGCCTGCCGGGTGAGCGGGACCAGGCCCCTGAGACTACCGGGAGCCACGCAGCATCGTGCTGCGGTGTGGGCATGGCCGGCACCCGGTTGCCTCTGCCTCCCAAGCCCAGGGTCCCTTCTGCAGCAGGAGGGGAGCCCTCGGCCAAGAACAGGTCCTGCACCCAGCTGTGGCCACCCCATGCAGGGGGCTGGGATCGATCCCCTCCGGGGTGTGGGGTGAGCCCCATGCCGGGCAGCTCTGTCCCTGGGTGGGGTTTCCATTGCCCTGCCATGTGGCCGTCCCGCTGTGCCTGACCTCTCTCTCCTTTCCAGCCCTGGTGAAGCTGCCGCCTGTCAGGCGTCGACCATCCCTCCAGGCCCGGTCTCCATCCGCACCTGAGCTGCCAGGTACCCTCGGGCGGGTGCTCGGGGCCTGGCCTACAACGGGACTGGGGGAGGGACAGGCAGGAGCCAGGGGCTGCTTTTGTTCCCCTCCTGCCACTTCATCCCATCCACAGGCAGCCTCTTGGCACTTGCACCCATCACCTGCCCCAGGAGGTCTCTGGGTCCCAGGGTCAGGGGTGCTGCTCTGTGCGGCTGTTGTACCGGTTTGGGGGTGCATGGCGTGGACCACTGTCCATCTGCCCTGCACCCTGGCCGTGGGCTCCCTGAGTTGGCCATCAGAGCTGGCACTCAGGGGGATTAGGGTGTAAACCTAATCCCTTTCCCACCCCCCAGGTGTGGGGTGCCGCGGGTGAGCCGTCCGGCTGCAAGTATCGCCTTGCCCGGCCGGCTTCTGGAAGGCAACCCGGGGTAGCGCGGCTCTGGCTCCACCCTGCTCCCAGCAGGCTCGGGGAAGGGCAGCAGGGCACGGGACCTTTCTCTGGGGCTGCGGCCCCATCCAGGCACTGGCACGGGCTGGGGAGAGGCAGGGCTCTGCTGTTCCACGTGGTGCCCAGGCCTATATGGATGCCTGCCCCTCTTCCCTGCCCACTGATGCCACGGGAGGACTTGCTTCTCTGCAGTGGGGACCCAGCGCCCAGCCGAGGCACTGCACCATGGAGGAGGGGTCTCTGTCCAGGCCGTGGCCAGCCACGAACCTGGCGTCCTGGCCACATTTCACCTTGGGAAATCACCCCTCTGTCTCCCAAGCCCCCCGCCCCCCGGTTGTTCACGTGAACATGGGGTTCTTCACTTCCTGCCCGAATCTGCCGGGTAGCGTTGGTGCGCACTGTTACACAGCCACCACCCTCCACCCCAAAGGTGGCTGCATTGCAGGGCTGGGTGAGTTACTCCTGCCGGCCTTTGTCCATAGCTTGTATGATGCTGTGAGCCCCGCGGGGCTGTGGCCAGGGGGGTGTGATGGGTGCCAGCATGGAAGCTGGTCCAGGGCCAGAGCTAGTCGTGCTCTCAGCAGCTGCCATCAAACTACTCTTGAATCTCCCCCCACAGCTCCCCAGGATGCAACCTCCCCGGCACAGATGGTTCCTGCTCCTGTAGCACGTAAGACTTGTTACCCCTTGCCCTGGGGAGCTCCCTTGGCCCCGTGCCCCCTGACACTGCCTGAGCCCAGCCTACCGCAGGCCCCTCTATGGGCAAGCATTGGGGGGGCCACGAGGGGGACCTGGGGCCGTGTGGCTGCCCCAGGATCAGTGGACAGAATGGGCCGTGGCAGGAAGGTGCTCGTGGCAGACACGTGATTGTCATTCCCTTCACAGACTCCCCCGGGGAGCATCAGGCAGAAACAGCATGGGGGGCCCAGGACCCAGCAGTACCAGTCATTGCCGGAGACCAGGCTCTACCTGAGACCGCGGTGGAAGATGAGCACCTGGACAGCGAGGAGGCATCAGCTGCAGCCCTCCAAGGTACACTAGCCTTGGCAGCCACCCGCGTGCCCCCAGCCATCATGCTGCCCACGTTCCGTCGCTGCACAGAGATGCAGCCGCATGGCCTTGGTAGGGCCTAGGGCGGGTCTGTGCTCTGCCCCAGCCGGCATCCCATGGCAGTTGTGGGTGCAGCAAGTTTGCTGGGTCTCAGTCTGGCTCCTAGCAAGACGGATTGCAGCCTCCGTCCCCGCCACAAGCCCTCTCGGCCCTGGGCAGCTGGAGAGGCGTTCGGGGCTGCGTCCTCACTCCCCAGGACTCTCTTGGGACAGGCTATTTCCTCTCTCTGGCTCCCTCCTGGCTGGACCTGGAGCAGGGCAGAGCTCACCCGGGGGGCCCCAGGGAGAGAGGCAAAGTGCTGGGGTGGGGAACGCAGGGCAGGGCATGGGCAGCTGCAGCCTGCCGTGCTGGGCAGGGGTGAGCACTGTCCCTGGGCAAGCAGGGAGCCTATTTCCTCTGCTCCTGGGGGGAGCTTGGAGGGGATATGAAGTTCAGGTAGGGGATGCGCCTTCCTCCCTGCACCCTGGGCACTGGCAGGTGGGGCAGGAGCCCAGCGCTCACCCCTGCACCCCATCTGCTTGCAGGCCCCGGTGCGGCGCACCTGCTTCAGAGCATGCAGCAGCTGCTGGTGCAGATCCTGCAGACCTCGCGACGGCAGCAGGCGCTGCTGGAGAGCCTGGCCAGCGACACCGTGTCCCGCCTGCACGGCCTCTCGGACAGCCTGGCCCAGGTGGGCGAGACCCTGCAGGAGCTGCTGTTGCGGGCGCAGCCCCACCCCATGGCCCCTGGGGGCCTGCCCACCCCGCTCAACCCCGACCTCTGCCCCAGGGCCGGCTCCCAGCCCCCACTCCTTCCCAGGGAGCCCGGTGTCCCCAGCGCCCCCCGCACCCTGCCCTACCGCAAGGAGCCCACAGTGCCCCCCACCTCGGCCTACCCCACACCCCGCTTCACCCCACACTGAGGAGGGGGCGGGGGGCCTAGCGTGTGGGGTCACTGCAGGGGCCGGCCTAGTGAAGCCCCTGGGTCTTTGGGGCATTTTTACTGTTTTTAATAAAACGCAGAGGGTTTTTCACCCTGCTCAGAGCTGACTCGCTCACCAGGGCAGGGGGCGTCTGCTCTCTGGGGATCAGTCTCAGAGACACCGAGGGGCTGGGGCAACTTGCAGGCCCGCCTGGGCATAGCCTTGGGGTCCCTGGCGATGGGGACGGTCGCTGCAGGGCAGCTGGGGCACGGCAAGTCCCTGCCCTGGGTAAATGGCGCAGTGCCAGCCTGCGGGCTATGCGGCCGCGCTGACCCCACCAGGGCTTTGATCTGCCTGCAGCCCTGGGAGCGGTGAGCCTGGCTGCCAACACCCTCCCAACCAGCCATGCTGGGGCTGCTCGGCCCTGCTACCAGCTGGGGTGGAAATGACCCCATGTTAGCAGAGGGCCCAGCCCCTGGCCTGGGCCATGAGAAGGAGGGCCTGGCTCCTCCCTGCAGGTCGGGAAGCCCAGTGGGGGTGGAAGTGAGCACGCACCTCTGGCTGCAGTTGTCACCTTTATTGCAGTCGTCACTTGTATTGCACCATGGAGCACTGGTGACGTGAGCTCTGCCCTTGGCCTCTGGAGCCAGGCGGCGCTGGGAGCAGTGGGCAGCGCCTGCCCACCCCCCTGCTCTGCTGAGCGGAGCCTGTTGTCTGCAGGGTCGTTAGTGCTAATGGTTTGCAAGGCACCCCTGGGCCTGAGCTCTGAGCCCCTTCCTCCCTCCCCTGCCCACAGCCCGACCTGCTCCTGCAGGGGCACGGAGAGGGAATCACCCGTCCTCCCCTTCCCAAGGGGCTCCAGGGCCAACCCAGCCAGCGCCAGGCAGCTGCACGGCCCCTGGCTGGGAGCAGGGACCATGTTATTGGAGTGCCAGGGGTCTGGGTCCACGCTGGCTGGAGAGGTAGGGGGAGGAACTGGGGGTGGCCTGGTACCACCCCCTAGTCCTGCCCTAGCAGCAGTAACACAGACACGGGTGGGCTTCTGTGGTGTAAGAGGGATGGGGACACCAGCTGTCACGCCCTGGGCACTGTGGTGCAAAGGCTCGGCGTTGCTGGTGCCCTCTCCCTAGGAGGGCCATGGCCACCCCAGCATCCTGACCACAAGCTTTGCCCAGAGAGGCAGAGCGGGGTATGAAGCAATGGTTTCAAGCTGCAGCATAGTCGGTTTAGACTGGATCTCAGGAATCACTTCCTCACTGTCAGAGCAGGGAGGCCGTGGGAGAGATGCCAGGGACTCTCCATCGCTGGAGGAGTTCAAGGAGACGCTGGGCAGCCCCTGGGTGGGGATGCTCCCAGCGCAGCTGTGCCCATGCTCTACTAGGGGGGTTTCAGGCTTCTGGGCTTTGCTGTTCCCTCCTCTCTGCCTTTCTGCTACATCAGGGGCTTTTGCTTCCCTCAAAGGCACTGCGTGTTGGCTGCAGCCCAGGCTGGGGATGGAGATGGGGCTGTGCCAATGCTTCTGCTGGGACCAACCCCGCAGGGTCTTGCCCCTGTGCTCAGTCAGACCAGTGCTGCACTGGGGCAGGAAAGGATTTCCCCCCCCGATCAGATTGGGCCGGGGCAGGGGGGCTGCCTTCCTCTGCAGTGTGGCACGGCCTCTGCCTCCAGTCTCTCAAATGTATATTAATGCCCTTTGCAGCAGCAGGACTTTGGCTGCCACAGCTCCCTGCTTTCCCTGCACGGGGTCAGGGACGATGCCTGGGGCTGTTTCGGGGTGATGGTGTCGTGCTGTTCAGAGGTTGGACTGTGGATGTGTCTGGGCTGGTTTGGACAGGGCTGATCCTGCCTCAGGCAGGGGCTGGACTGGATGTGACCACCAAGGTCCTTGCCAGCCCCACTTCTCTATGACTATGACTCTAGGACAGGCTCTATTGCTCTGCACAGGGCTCTGGGCTGCTCCTGCTACCAGCAGACAGGAGCAGGCAGGGCTTGGCAAGGTTAGTCTGTTAGTGTGAAGGGAGCTGGGACAGGGAGTGGGCAGTGATGCCCAAGGTCATCCAGGGTCAGGCCGGGAGTGGAGCCCAGCCCCGGTTAGTGCTGAAAACTGGGTTACAGAAGCACCTGCATAGCTTAGTTTTCCTGGACTCCCTCCAGCCTGGGGCTGAGGCCCTGCTGGGCACCACCCCCGAGCAGGCCGCGTGCCCAGGAGCTGCAGGGATGCAGGACCCAGCCTCCCCTCCAAGGGATGCAGCATTGACATGGGCCGTGCACTAGCACCCAGCAAAGGCAGTTCTGGTCCTGGCCTCGGGGAGGAGACAGGGGCAGTAGGGCCGATCCCAGGAGCTTCCCACCCACGCTGCAGCCGTCACTGCTGGCACCAGACGGTCTCAGGCCCCAAAAGCCAGAGCCAGCCCCGGGAGGGCAAAGCTGGCAGTCGGGACAGGAGATCTCAAGGCACTGGGCGCAGCTGGGGCCCTGCCCAATGAGCTCCTGGCCAGGAGACTGAATGGGCAGAAGGCAGCTGCAGGGTCTGAGGGGCTGTGGAGGTGCGGGCAGTGTGCTGAGGCCTCGACCCCTCAACACGCAGTGCCCTTCCCAGCCCTGGGCACTGCCCAGCCAGCCGGCACTCGGCAGACACTCGCCCGCACCGCACCGGTAGCTGGCAAAGGCACATGGCAGCATTGTCACTGGCACAGCAGGGACCTGCTGAGCCCCACGCACGCTGTGGGGCGCGAGCTGCTCCGGGGTGCCCAGGAAGTGCCCAGACATAGCCAGGAGTGAGTGGGTGCCCCTCCGCCCCAGGGCCAGTCACCTCCAGTGGGTGACCTCCAAGCTGTCGCGGCAGGCGTCGCGGGCTTGCAGCATGCTGCGGCGGGCGGCCTCCTGCTGGGGCGGGCTCAGGTGGTGGATCACCATCAGGTAGCGGTAGTTGCACACGCGCCACTGCACATTGTGCTTGGCGAAGCGGGCGCTGGCCTGTGCCTGGATGCCTGCCGCCTCCGCCAGGATGCCCACGTAGGCATCCTCCACGGGGATGGGCCGTACACGCTCCGCCACTGACAGCACCCGGGCAGCCGCCTCCAGAGACAGCACGTAGCCGATGCCGCTGGCGTAGGGTGGGTACTTGTCGGGGCCGTAGTCCTGCCGCGACACGTACCACTTGCTGGAGGGCTCCCGGATGACCTGCCGCTTCTCCTGCGAGAAGACGGAGCCAGCGTAGAGCCCGGCAGGGACGGGGTCAAGCTGCGCCAGGAAGCCCGGGAGCCGGTCCGTGTTGACGAAGCAGTCGTCATCCGTCTTGAGCATGTAGCGGGGCCGGCACCGCTCGGCCGCCCACTTGAGCCCGTGCATGACCTTCAGCGTCAGGTTCCGGTACGTGTCTCGGTAGTTCCCCACCAGGATGTCCCCGAAGTCCTGCTGCTCCTGCCGGATGCGGCTTGCGGTCCCAGCATCCGCCGCCTGCCCCACTAGGAACACGGCCTGCCAGTGGAACGGCGCCGGCTCGTCCTGGGCGCCCCACGTCCTCCGGATCACGCGCCTCTGCTCCCAGTTGCCCGGCGCAGACGTCACCAAGATGAGGAGCACCTGCCCCAGCTCACAGCGCGGGGCTGCCCCCGGGCTGGCCAGCAGGGATGGGAAATCCACCCCGCTGGGCACGGGGGCTGCGCCCCCAAAGCACCACCTCCAGAGGGGCCTGCCCTGGGCCAGGGGGAAGCGGCCAGAAACTACCCAGGCCCCCCGGGCATCCTCCGTGACCAGCAGCAGGCCCCAGAGCAGGAGGAGTGCCAGGAGGAGGCTGGCACAAAGCAGCTGTCTCAGGCGCCGCAGATGCATCGGGGCCGCGAGTCGGGCGTTCAATGGTCATGGTCAGCTGGGCAGCCCCCACGCTCGCACGGATCCGGCCCGGCACGGGGGGAGCACGGCGTGCAGCCCCGCCAGCTCACGGACACGCTCGGAGCAGACCCCCTGGACCTGGCGGCATCTCGCGCGGCAGCGGACGCTGCAGGCTCCTTCCACGCGGGGCTGAGTCTGATCCGCGACCCCCGCCAACCTCTCGACACGGCTCCGGTCCAGGGGTTTGGCGCGCCCTTTTGGTGCCGGTCGTGCTGGGCTGGGCTGGGCTGGGGCAGAGAGGAGAAGTCAGAGCCGGGGCCAGGCAGCCCGCATCCCCCCGGCGGCTTGGCTCTGCTCGGGGCCGCGGCCGTGCCAGACGGGCGCGCAGCGGGTGCCCGCGCGGCACAGGCAGCAGCAAGCCCCCCGTGCATCGCCCCGGGGCCACGGCGGCGGGCAGCCCGGCAGCAGGGCCAGGCCACGGCCCCCGCTCAGCCCTGGTGTCCGTCCTGGGCGGCGGAGGCTGCCCCGCGCCCCGCTCCGCTCCGCCCCGCTCCGCTCGCTGCTGGGGCGCCGCGGGCCGGCGCTGGGATGCGGTGCGGAGCCCGGGGCAGGCGCTGGGGGGCGCCGCGGGGCGCGGGGCGGCGGGGGGGCGCGGGCGCCCCGCTACTTACGGGCCGGGGCGGCACGGAGCGGCGCCCCGTGCAAACTCCGCCGCGGCTGAGTGGCAGCGCCGGGGCCAATGGGGCCGGGGGGAGCGGGGCTGGAGCCTATCAGGAGAGGGTTTTCGGAGGAGGGGCAGGGCGGAAAAGTTGTGGCCAATCGGGGCGCCACGTGGGACCCATCCCTTTCCCCCCCCCCCAAGGGCCCGGGGGGGCTCCCTGATGCCCGGGCCCGGGTGCGGGGTTGGCGGCGGGAGGGTCTGGCCCTGCTCGGGCTCAGCCCCCGCTGCACGGGGGGTTCCCGGCCACACTGGTCGCACGGGGGGGGGGAGTCCCGGTCAGACTGGTCGCACTGTGGGGGGGTTCCCGGTCAGACTGGCCGCATGGGGGGGGTCCAGGTCAGACTGGTCGCACCAGGGGGTGTGGACGGGGGTTCCCGGTCAGCCTGGCATGAGGGCCGCCCCTGCCCCCGGGAAAGCAGCGGGGTGGCGCAGCTGTGGGCGGCGTGGAGAGGTCCAGGCCGAGGCCGTGCCCGTCTGCCCCCACCACAGGTGAAGGCAAGCCCGCCCCGCGCCCAGGCCGTGCCAGTGGCACCGTGCATGCTGCGTGCTGAGCTGCCCCCGTGAGAAGCAGTCACAGACTCGTGGAAAACGAGGGCTGAGGGGACCCCAGGTGTCACATCCAGTCCAAGCCCTGCTCCAAGCTGGACCAGCCCAACTCCTGCATCCCAGCCAGGGCTTTGTGGATCCCTGCCTTAAAAACCTCCACAGCTGGAGACTCCCCCACCTCTGGGGAGCTTGGTCCAGTGCTCACCAGGGAGCATTTCATCCAGGAATAGCAGGGGAGCCTGTGAGGGGGTCTGTGGAGGACGGCAGGATGAGCGTGGCCGCTAACCTGCACCACAGCTGCCCCAGGGCCCATCCTGCTACTGATTGGAGGAGTCTGAGTGTCCGTTGGTTTAGCTAGTCCAGAGCAGCAGGCCGGGGACTCATGAGCGCTGAGGCTCAGCAGACTTCCCAAGACTTCCCCAGCCAAGTACTGGAAAAGCTGCCTCCACAGGGCTGCAGTGTCTGTCCAGAGCTCCTGCTACAAGTGGTGCCCTGCCGGCCTTTCCTCCCACTGGGCTTTTCCCCCAGCTTGGATTTCTGACTCAGGAGGAGGGCTGGGCTTGGAGCAGGTCTAAGCCCAGGCCCCGAGAGAAGCTGGCAGGAACATCTGGATCCTGCTGAGGAAGCATCCCTGTGCAGGGCGGCTGCAGCTCCAGAAGGTCAGCGTGGAGGGTAACACCTAAGCAGTCTGGAGGTTTGCAGAGGAACTAAGTGGCTGGGGGAGGTTCCTAGGGACCCAGGGGAGGGGTCTGGAGCCCATAGAGCGGCTGAGGGGACTGAAGAGCCTGGGGAAGAGGGTTGAGTGTATCGGCATGGAAGGAACAGCAGTGATGAAGATGGATCGGTGATAACATCTGCGAGGCATGGGGTATGGGGTAGGGAAGGAATGGAGCCATGCAATTAGCCCATAAGGCAGGGACCGCTGGCATTTGGTGGTTATTGAGAGTGATTTGGGAACCTGTGGGGCAGCCTTCCTTATAATAATACTAAACATCAAGGCATGGCAGGAGAATGAAAGGGTGATTGCCCAGAAAGTGAGGGACTCCAGGGGCTTCACAGCCATCCCTGGAAGGACACCCTGCCACAAACGGCACCACCTCCATCAGGTCTGTGGGACTGCAACTGCCCTCCTTGCCTCCGGTACCACTGTGCGGAGGACAGGTTCCCCCTGTAACCCTACTGGCTGGATGCCATGGAGCTGGACGGGCAGGAAGGGCATGACAAGATCCTGTCTGACAGACAGAGACATGTCCCTCCTGAAGTGCTTTGTGCCAGGATACCAGGGCAGAGAAACTGGAGAACCTCATACTCCTGATGGGGCATGGAGGAGAGCCCCATTTTCCCTCTGCTGTGAGAGACGTCTCCCCAGAGCACCGTGTTGGGGTGAGGGGCCCTGACAGCCTGTGGAGGCTGAATGAGGTGGCCCACAGACCCTGCCAATCCAGTTCTGCCATCCTGGCATGGGTGTGCATCTGTGGGAAGTGGCAGGAAACCCTCTTTGGTGCATAATGTTCTCCTCGGACCTGCTCCCTCTCTCGTGGATTTTGCTGCAGGGTCTGTAGCCCAGTTCTCTGTAGTCAGAGAGCAGCAGGGCTGGAAGGGACCTGAAGAGATCATCTCATCCAAGCCCTGCCTGAGGCAAGATGAGCCCTGTCCAAACCAGCCCAGACAAACTCATTGTCCAACCTCTGAGCAAAATGACCCCATTGTCCCTGACAGCACCAAGCTTCACACCCGATCCTGCCCCTGGGAAAGGCGGGGGCTGCAGCCGCCAACATCCTGCTGCTGCAAAGAAGGTTAATAGACACCCCAGAGACCCTAAGCCAAGGCTGTGTCCCCATTGCAAGAAAAGGCAAAACACCCAGTCTCGATCAGTCTGACCAGGGCGGGAAATCCTTTCCTGCCACCAATGCAGCATCAGTCTGAGCCTGAGCAGAGGGGCAAGGCCCTCTCGCCAGGACCCTGCAGAGCTGGTCCCAGCAGGAGCACTGGCTCAGCCCAGTCCCATCCCCAGCCTGGCTGCAGCCAGCACCCGGCACCTCTAAAATCCTGACACATGAAGCAGCAGGGAGAGGGTGGGCAGTTTCCTCCCACTGCCACGTGGCAACCAGCACAGTCCAGGAGCCTGGGAAATCCCCACAGTACAGCACCTAGATCATCCCTCCCCAGTGTCTGTCCATCCTCTCCTTGAACCCTTCTAGTGCTGGAGAGTCCACAGCCTCTGAACTTCACTTCACAAATCTACTGGATACAGAAACCATGGACTTCATATAGACATTGGATTTATGACACCTTACAACCTGCCTGACATCCAATTCACCAGGTACCTACCAGACCTGACCTCTTACACTTCTTTTTCCCACTTCCTCCCCTCTCCTCCCCTCCTTTTCTGCCCTTTGACTTCCTAATTTCCAGCTATTTACTTTTTCTCAGACACCCTCATTTCTATCATGCAACTCTACTAGTGTAGAATCTCCCTTGCTCACGTTTTCCTCTCCCATTTTTCCCCTCTCTCCCCTACTCTACCTTTTGTTTTCCTAATTTCCACCTATCTGCATTCTCACTGACCTCCTGTCACACTTTTAGCTTCTTTAATTCCTTGGACTCTCAGACTAGCAGAAACTTTCTGTGCCTGAAGAAGGGTGATTGTGCCCAAAAGCTTGCAAAGAACTTTATTCCAACTACTCAGTTGGTCTAATAAAAGATATCACATCTACCCAAAGAACTTTTCCTGCCACGGCTTCCCCAGGCAGCCCAATCTATCCAGATCCTTATGGTGGCTTGGGCACTCCAAGGTTATGAGTTCAGACCTGACACCTGTATTTGGCTGGTTCTATGGTGTAATGGTTAGCACTCTGGACTTTGAATCCAGTGATCTGAGTTCAAATCTCAGTAGAACTGACTTGCTGCTCTGAAGCCTTTTGCGTGGAGTTGGCTGGCAGGTTTGGGCCTCTGGCAGCTGATACTCTGTGAGTGGCTCTGGGCATGGACTAGCCTGCTGTAGTGGTGCTTCTTCCTTCAGGTTGGGCACTGGTGTTGAATCACCAAAAGCTGGCTGGGCAGCCGGTGCTCTGGTCCTGTCTATGCTCTGGCACCATTTCAATGCCCTGGCTGGGATCCACAGGTAGGCCCTGTATTTTTTCTGGTTGGGAGTGCCAGTGCACCCCCTGACCGTCTGCGCTTGTCAGTAGGGCGATGAGCAGGTGGGAGTGACAGCGCCCCCCGAGTGCCAGCCGGGGAACGGCGCTCTGAAAAGCAGCCACAGCAATCCATCGGCCGCCTTGTGATTGGCCATGGGGGGCACCCCCAATGATTAATGACTGGTTGCTGGTAGGGCACATGCCCCCACCCCCTGACTAAGGTGGCACCAGTCACCCATGCTGGTTGGGACTGCACTGGTTCTCTGAGAGGGTCCTGAGCCTCCCCTTGTGGAAGGTGGGGCAGAGCCTGGTTTGCCTCCACAGCCAGGTCCTGATCTTTCGCCTTCAGGCCCTGCACAGACTCTTGTATGGTGCCGGTAACCATGCAATGTGCAGCACTTGGGGCGCGCTATCCTCCGCCACCACTGAGGGCCCTGATATGACCAGCAGCTTTTCTACCTACGCGGGCTCAGTCTTGCACGGAGCGCGGGGGTGCTGCCAGTCTTTTACCAAGACCTCCTCAGGGTCTGCGGGCTGCTCTCTGTCTCCAGGGCCCTGTTGCAGGTGACACGGGATGAGGACCTACTCAGCTGGAGGTCTCAATGAGGGCACCATTCTGGGCATGCCAGAAGATGGCCCTGGTGGGTCTCACCCGGACTGGAGACCTCCTGGTCTACACCAGGCAGGAGTGGGTAGGCCCCGCTGCACTGGCCTGGCACATGGGTCTGGCAACAGAGCAAGCATCCTGCTTGCACCTATTCCAGAAGGTGAAAGCTGCTTTGCCCGTAAACATCCTTGCCCTAGAGTGAGTCCTGTGCGAGGGTGGTTCCCGCTGCCCGGAGTTCCCCAGCCCGGTGGAGTTGTTGTTGGGGCCCACGCTTTGGCAGGCCCTGCAGCGCTCCCCACTCCACCATCTTAGCAGTCTGGAGAATACACAGCTGGTCCACTTAACTACAGCCCACCATTGCCAGCTCTACACGGTCATCCATCGAACATGCCATCACACCGCCCTCATGTCCCGCCCAGACACCAAGAGGCGGGACACCCTCAGCGAGGGTGAGGCCGACGGACCCCGATGGCAGAGTCTGTACTCTACCCTGATCCCATGCACCACCGGGGACCTTGGCTGGTGGCTCCTTCACAGAGCCATTTCAATGGGCATGTATCTGGTATGGTTCAAAACAGCCCCCGACATGCCCCTTCTGTGAGCAGAGGGAGACCCTGCACCTCCTCCTCCAAAACCTCCTGCTGAGGTTCTGGCTGCACTTTTCCCCACACTTATTTATTTTTTCACTCCCCATCCATGGCCCCACCAAGGCCAGGGACCTCCTGGTCAACCTACTCCTCGCCTTGGCCAAGCTGCCAATTTGCGTCACCAGCAAGAAGGCAGTGGCTGGGAGGTTCACGGAGACCATGGGGCCATCTTCTTGGGTATGGTCCAGTCCTGTCTCCGAGCAGGGCACCACTGGGAAGTAGCCGCCACCTCTCTGGCAACATTTGAGAGTCAGTGGGCACTGTCTGGGTGCTCTGCTTGGTGACCCCCAAGGGAGCATTTATTTTGGACCCCTGACCCCACTGTCACCTCCCTTTTGTCATTTGTTGTCCCTAGTAATTAGTTGGGACCATTAACTCCAGTCACTATCCTTGAGTGGTGGCTTCACATAACTTGGTGAGCGTGGCCCATGTGCACTGGTCTCAAATAGGCTGATCTCTCCAGGTCCCTTTGTTATGGCTTGGGGACCCCAAGGCTGTGAGGTCAAGGCTGGCCACTGTCATAGCCTGGTTCTATGGTGTAATGGTTAGCACTCTGGGCTTTGAATCCAGCAATCTGAGTTCAAATCTCAGTAGAACCAGATTTTTGCCCTGGAGCCCATCTGGTGGAGGTCGATGCTCTGCTGTCAGAGTGCCTCAGGGTGTTGCCCTGCCTGCTGTGGTGTGGACCCAGGTGTTTATGCTCTGGGATCATTTTGACACCCTGCCTGTCCCCCTTGGGTCCTGGCTGGGCACCAGAGACAGGTGCTGCCCTTTTTCTGGTCAGAATGGCACTGGGTCTCTGCGAGGGTCCTGAGCCTCCCCTTGGAGGACAGGGCCTGGTTTGCCTATGCAGTTAAGTCCTAATCTTCTGCCTTCAGGCCCTACAGACTTCCTCTGCTACCGCTGAGGGCTTTGATATGATGAGCAGCTCTTCTACCTGCATAAGCTCGGTCTCGCAGGGACTTGGGGAAGTGGCCAGTCTTTTACCAAGACCTCCTCAGGGCCTTCAGGTCCCCATTGTGGGTGGCCCGCGGGGCCGACCTACTCAGCTGGCGATCTTGGCAAAGGCATCACCCTGGGCATGCCAGAGGATGGCCCGGGTGGATCTCCCCCAGATTGGAGACCTCCTGGACTATGCTAGGCAGGGGTGGTTAGGCCCTGCTGCACTGGCCTGGTGCATGGGTCTGGACATGAAGCATGCATCCTGCTTGCGCCTAGTCCAGGAGGCAAAAGCCACCTTTCCCATGGACACCCTTTCCCATCTAGAGCAAGTCCTGTGTGAGGGTGATCCCTGCCCCCCACCCCGCCACGTCTCCTGGCCCAGTGGAGATGCTGGTGGGGCCCACACTTTGGCAGGCCCCTCAGCACTCCCCACTCCACCATCGTAGTTGGCTGCAGGACATGTGGCCAGCCTACTTTTTCATCGCCCACCGTTGCCAGCTCTACACGCTTGTCCACCGTACAGCCCACTATAATGCCCTCACGTCCCACTCAGCCACCAAGTTCTGGGACATCCTCAGTGAGGGCAAGGCCAACAGACCCTGGTGGCCGAGCCTCTTCTTTACCTTAAGCTCACATGCCAGTGGGTGTATATCTGGCACGGTTTCTACTGGCCCCCGACATGTGCCCATGCTGTGGGCAGAGGAAGACCCTGGCGCTCGTGTTCCTGAAGTGTGCCGGCTTGCAGCCCCTGCACCTCCTCCTCTATAATCTCTTACTGAGGTTCTGGCTGCAATTTTCCCCACATTTGTTCCTTTTAGCACCCCCCATCTATGGCCCCACCAAGGCCTGGGACCTCCTGGTCAACCTCCTCCAAGTCCCCACGTACTGTGGGCTGTTTTCCTGGGTTTCCTCCGGTCCCATCTCCAAGCAGATCACCGCTAGGCAGTAGCCACCAGCTCTCTGGCTGCACTTGAGAGTCGGTGCATGCTGGCCGGGGTACTCTGTTCAGTGTCCCCCAAGGGCGCACTAGTTCTGACCCCACTGACACTCCCTTTTCTCATTTTTCATCCCCTGGAATCATTTGGTGGCTTGGATCCCACCACTGCCCAATACTGGCAGCCCACAGGAAACTAGTGGGCTGAGGTCCATGGACCAAGTCAACAAATAGATCTACCCAAAGAACTTTTCCTGCCACAACTTCCCCGGCAACCCGATCTCTCCAGATCCCTGTGTCCTGGCTCAGGGAGCCCAAGCTTATGGGTTCAAGGGTGGCTGCTTTCTTCACCTGGTGTAACGGTTAGCAATTTGGACTTGAATCCAGTGATCTGAGTTCAACTGTCAGTCAAGCCAACTTTTTCCCCTGAAGCCTCCTGTGCAGGTGTGTGGTAGGGTTGGTCTCTCCCACAGCTGGGAGCTTGTAGGTGTCAGAGAGGGTCTGGGCATGGGCCAACCTGCTGGGGTGGTGCCTGCTCCTGGTGTTGAGCCACCCAGTTGTGTCCATCCTCCTTCTGCAGAGGTGGGCCCTGTAATTTTTTTTTGGTTGGGACTGCACTGGGTCTCTGCGAGGGTCCTGAGACTCCCCTTGTGGGAGGTGGGGCAGGACCTGGTTTGTCTCCACAGCCAGGTCCTGATCTTTTGCCTTCTGGCCCTAGAGTGTCCTGTTCAGTGCTGATAGCCATGCAGCGTGGAGCCGGTTGGGGCACACCTTCCTCTGCTGCATCTGAGGGCTCTGATACGACTGGCAGCTCTTCTACCTCCACGGGCTCAGTCTTACACGGGGCTTGGGGGACCTGCCAGTCTCTTACCAAGACCTCCTCAGAGCCTAGGGGCTGCTCTCCACCTCCAGGTCCCTGTTGCAGGTGGCCTGGGCCACCGAATAACTCACCAAGCCACTGCTATGCAACCCCCAGCTGGCGGTCTTGGCGACGGCGTCACCCTGGCCTGGCTGAGGATGGCCCGGGTGGGTCTCACCCAGATTGGAGACCTCCTGGACTACACCAGGCAGGAGAGGGTAGGCCCCGTCGCGCTGGCCCAGCACATGGGTGAAGGCACGGAGCGGGCGTCCTGCTTACATCTAGTCCAGTAGTGAAAGCCGCTTTGCCCATAGATGCCCTTGCCCATCTAGAGCGATTCCTGCACGAGGGTGGGCCACACCCCACTTTGTTCCCCAGCCCAGTGAAGCTGCTGTTAGGGCCTACACTTCAGTCAGCCCAACGGCACTCCCCGCTCCACCATCTTAGCAGGCTGGACAACACGTGGCCAGTCCACTTTTCTATTGCCCAATGTTGCCAGCTCTACACGCTCATCCACCGCACGCTCCATCATGCCGCCCTCGCATCCCACCCATACACCAAGTGGTGGGACACACTATGCGAGGGCGAGGCTGACAGACCCAGGTGGCGAGTTTGTATTCCACACAGATCCTGTGTGTCACCAGGGGCCTAGACTGGTGGCTCCTTCCCAAAGCTGTTGCAATGGGTATGTGTCTGGCATGGTTCAAAACTGCCCCTGACATGTGCCCCTTCTGCAGGCAGAGGGAGGTGCTGGCACATGTGTCCCTATAGTTGCAGCCCCTGCACCTCCTTCTCTATAATCTCTTACTGAGGTTCTGGCTGCAATTTTCCCTGCATTTGTTCCTTTTAGCACCCCCATCCATGGCCCCACCAAGGCCTGGGACCTCCTGGTCAACCTCCTCCAAGTCCCCAAGGATTGTGGGGCCATTTTCCTGGGTTTCCTCCAGTCCCATCTCCAAGCAGAGCACCACTGGGCAGTAGCCATCGGCTCTGTGGCTGCATTTGAGAGTCAGTGGGCGCTGTCTGGGGTGCTCAGCACGGTTTCCTCCACAGGTGCATTTATTTGGACCTCTGCCCCACACGCACCTTCCCTTTTGTCATTTTTTGTCCTCCACATTCAGTTGTGGCCTTCTGTCCCTTGCTGCCCTTCAGTGGCAGCCAGTTCTGAATTAAAGGGGTTTAGGCTCATGTAGATACAAGGGCACAAATTAGCCAATCTCTCCAGATCCCTGTTGTGGCTTGGAAAGCCCACGGTTATGAGTTCAAGGCTGGCTGCTGCTTACTCATCTGGTTCTATGGTGTAATGGTTAGCACTCTGGACTTTGAATCCAGTGATCTGAGTTCAAATCTCAGTAGAACCAGCTCTGTTCCTTGGAGCCCTTCCTGTGTCTTCTGTAGTGATGGGGGTCAGGGCTTGTCCCCTGATGCTGTCAGGGTGGCTCTGGACATGGATCAGTCTCTCTGTTCCTTTGCTGGTGGGCACTGGTTTTGAACCACCTGTCCATTTTCTGGGACAATTTCAATACCCAAGGTGGGCCCTGTAACTTTTCTGGTTTGAATGGCACTGGTTCTCTGCGAGGGTCCCTGGGGATTGTTGGGGCTTTTTCCTGGGTTTAGTCCGTTCTCGTATCCAAGCAGAGAACGAGTGGGCAGTAGCCGCTGGCTCTCTGGCTGCCTTTGAGAGTTGGTGAGCGCTGGCCGGGGTGCTCTGCTCGGTGTCCCCCCAGGGTGCACTACTTTTAGCTCTTTGACCCCACTGGCACGTCCTCTTTTTCATTTGTTGTCCCCCGCAATCAGTTGATTACTTGGAGTCTGCCGCTGTCCAGCCGTGGCATCCAGCATCCTACAGAGCCTTAGTGGGCTATGGCCCATGGCCCAAGTTGTCAACTCGGCCAGATCTCTGTCGTGACTTGGGCAGCCCAAGGTTATGAACTCAAGGCTGGTTCTTTCCATCACCTGGTTCTGTGGTGTAATGGTTAGCACTCTGGACTTTGAATCCAGTGATCTGAGTTCAAATCTCAGTAGAACCAGCTTGCTCCCTTGTTGTGCTTCCTGCCTGGATGGGTGGCAGGTTGGTGGTCTGGGACCTGGTAGCTTGTGGGCAAGGCCCACCTTCCTCTGGTGAAGCCTGTCCCTTTTTAGGGTGGCACTGGTGTTGTACCAGCTGGTCCTGTCCCTGCTCTGGCACCATTTCAACACCCTGGTGGGCGTTGTAATTTTTCTGGCTGGGATGGCACTGGGTCTCTGCGAGGGTCCTGAGCCTTTCCTAGCAGGAGGTGAGGCAGGTCCTGATCTTTCACCTTCAGGCCCTGCAGAGGCTCCTGTACGATGCCGGTAGACATGCAGCGTCAAGCCAATTGGGGCGAGCCTTCCTCTGAGGTCTCAACCTCCCCCGAGACCCCGGGGACTGTGGGCTCCTGGGTTTCCGACGGTCCTGTCTCTGACCAGCGCACCACTGGGCAGTAGCCACCGGCTCTCTGGCTGGGGTTGAGAGTCAGTGGGTGCTGCCTGGGGTGCTCTGCTCCGTGTCCCCGGAGGCTGCACTTGCTTTCAGCCTTTGACCCACATGCACATTTCCTATTGTCATTTTTTGGCCCCCGTGTTCAGTTGTGGCCTTCTGTCCCTTGCTGCCCTTCAGTGGCAACCAGTTGTGAATTAGGCCATGTAAGCACAAAGTCACAAATAGGCCAATCTTGCCAGATCCCTGTCTCGTGGCTTGGCAAGACCAAAGTTATGAGTTCAAGGCTGGTGCCCCTTTCTGCCTTGTTCGACGGTGTAATGGCGAGCGCTCTGGACTTTGAAGCTGGTGATTTGAGTTCAGCTGTCAGTAGAGCCTGTTTTCTACCCTGGGGCATCCTGTGGAGGCTGGTGGCAGCGTTGGTGCTCGGGGAGCCGGTGCTGTGGCTGGTCCTGTCCGTGTACACTGATGATGCGCTCCTTGCGGACCAGGACCGGGCAGCCTGGTGTGGGTAGAGGCCTGCCAGGTGGTGTCCTCTGTGAGCTGGGTCAAGAGCTCTGGCCCGGTGATGGTGATAGGTGGGCTCACTCCCACCCATGCTCCAAGGCATTGGCTGGAGCATGGCCTTGCTGCTCTATCTGGAGAATGGGCCTGCTGCGGTGCCTGTCCCTTTGAGGGGTGATGGCTGGTTTTGAACCAGCTGGTCCTGTCCAGGCTCTGACACCACTTCAGCACCCTGTCTGTGGCCCTGGAGGTCTTGGCCGGGTTTCAGAGATGGGCACTGGAATTTTTTTCTGGTTGAGACAGCACTGGGTCTCTGCAAGGGCCCTGAGCCTCTGCTTATGGGAGCGGGGAGCAGGGCCTGTCTCCTTCCTTTTGTCAGTGGCCTCACCAAAGCCTGGGACCTCCTGGTCTCCCTCCTCCTGGCCCCGGCCGTCTGTGTCACCAGGAAGGAGGCTCTGGCTGGGAGGGTCCCCGGGGACCGTGGGGCCATTTTCCTGGGCTTCCTGCGGTCCCGTCTCTGAGCGGAGCACCCCTAGGAAGTAGCCGCCAGCTCTCTGACTGCATTTGAGAGCCAGCGGGTGCTGTCTGGGGTGCTCTGCTGTGTCCCCCGAGGGTGCACTTGTCTTGCCCTCTGACCCCACTTGCACATCCCTTTTTGTCATTTGTTGTCCCTCATATTTTTTTGTGGAATATTGTTCTTTTCGCTGCCCCTCAGTGATGGCCTTATGTAATAACTTGGTAGGCTTAAACCCACGTACATCTGTCACAAATAGGCAAGATCCCTTTGGGTCTGAATCATGCCTGCCTGCGTGTTTGCAGGCTCTCCTGGCTCTGAGGCATCTGCAAAATTACCTCTGTGCCATGAAGAATCACGTTAAAAGTCCCAGGTGCAGATCAGACCTTGTGGGCTAATGCATCCAGGGCAAAGTACATCGCACTACACACGCTCCCTACCCTTCAGGGAAGCAGCCAGGGAACTGGGGGGTGGGTGGGCAGGGAACCCCTTTGCCCAACACATACATGCACACACTATCCCCATGGATTTGCATATCTAATTAAAGATAAGGAACCTGCACTCATCTGAACAGAGGGCAGGCCCCAGCTCTTTCCTCTTAACCCAGGGAAAACTGATCTGGCTGTGGTGCCTTATTACAGCCCCAGTGTGTCCCAGGTAACCAGGTGGGAAGGTTAGAAATGCTGCCAGCTTCGTCTATCCCAGTTCATGGCTCCCTCGCTGCTGAACCCAAGCCTCTTCCGACCCGCCACAGGGGCTACACCCTCTGCATAAAAAATGCTAGTGTTAGTAGAAGTCAGGGCTTGTTCTGAACAAGCATGGGGTTTCAGCGGAGCTGGAAATAGGCCCTTGGTGCTTAAGGCCACAAGGACCATTGGGTCTGGGCAGTGTGTCCAGTGCTATGGATCCCCTTGCAGTCTCCTCCTGCATGGAGCCATGCATCCTTTGCTCAAGACAGATTTCAGGACAATCTATAAGCAGCACAAGTTGGGAGACTGGCCAAGGACATATCTCATCAAGTGACATTTGCTTTTGTGGCAAAGAAAAAGTGATTGCAAAGGCAGGCAGCTCGATTTCTTCTCCTGTCAGGACTCTCCGTGCCAGGGCCAGCCTGGCTTCCCCCGAGAGACTTGTCTGTGCGTGGGGAGATGCCGCCAGCATTAGTCATTCCGAGAACCTGTTCTGCATTCTTTGCTTTCGGTGTAACCGCTGTCGAAAGACAAGACTCGGAGGTGGAGGATTAAGCCACAGCTGGAGCAGAAGGGGTTTCCTTCCTCTTCAACGGGGGCACGGCCTTGGCCTGGGGTCTCTGGAGCATCTATGAACCCCCTTTGCAGCAGCAAGACATTAGCCATGGCCCCCTGCTTTTCCTGGGGCAGAGCCAGGGCCAGGGGTGATGCCTGGTGCTATGTTGGGATGACTGTCGTGCTGCTCAGAGCTTGGACAGTGGGTTTGTCTGGGCTGGTTTGCACAGGGCTGATCCTGCCTTGGGCAGGGCTTGAATTAGATATAACTTCTGCAGGTCTCTTCCAGCTCCACTTCTTTCTAATATCTATGTTTGTGGACCATTTTGCCCTGTCATGTCTCGACTCGCTGCATTCTCTGCAACAGGAGAATTGCTCTGTAATTTTTCTGTAGTCAAGAAATGAGTAAAACAAAGAGCTGGCATTTTCCGGGAGGGGCCTGGAGTCTAAGGGGGGCCGCGTGGAGCCTAATAAGGTTGAGCACCACTGATCTAGACCCTTGAATCCATCCTGTTAGAGAGCTCGTGCGTCGCCCCGTGCAGCTCGGCCTGCCAGCGAGTCGAGGGATGTCTCCAAATTGTATCTGGCACCTGGGCTTGGATAGTAGCCTGCTGTTGTGGCCATAGGCCTAGCGCCGTCTGCAGTGAGCCCTGCTGAGTTCAGCTCCTCAGGGGCCTCTTCAAACGTCTTCAGGCTTCCCATGAACATCCCCTTGTTCGATAGGCCCCTCTCAAAGCTGGGTGATTGGGCTGCATTTGCATTGAAATGAAGGGGCAGTGAACACAGTAGCTGGGATTTCCTGGAATAACAATAGGTGTTCTGCCCTGTCTTGGCTTTCCTGGACCAGCACTGGTCTCCTGTTGTTTGTGGCACTGGGTCCCCAGCACGGTGGTGAGCACAACCACACAGCGCAGGGCATGGTCGGGGTCTCAGCAGGTCCGTGCACGCACAGGACAGAGCTCCGGGGGCAGCGGGAGAAGCCCCTTTGTTTGCATAGCAGTTGTTTGTCACTAATTCTAGACGTGCAAGGACAATGCTCAGGGTACCCAGATGACTTTGCTTTAGTGGGGAGTTTGGTCTCTAAAGTCTATGGATTTTTAGGGGGGATTTTTTCCTGCCCAGATGGTGCTTGGAGTGGACCAAGTGAACAGCGAACCGTTGTTCACCAACTTCCCCGACACCAGAGCGAGGGACACCTGCTGAAATTAGGTTTTAAACCAACAAGAGGAAGTCCTTTTTTACCCAACCTCTTGTTACCCTGTGTAATTCATCGGCACAGGAGGGAAGGGAGGCAGAGAGCACAGTCGGGGTCAGCAGGGAACTAGGTCTATTAATGGCTGTTGAACAGAAGGGATGGAGATGTTTCTGGCATCTCTACACCAGTAATCATGGATAATGGACAGAGGATGGAGAGAGAGCCAGTTCAGCGCTCTCCTGATACAGCATCATCTTCTGCCAGTGTCGGAGGCAGGAGACGGGGCTGTTCTCCATCGTCTGTGGTGCCTCATCTGCTGCTCTGGGCAGCTCGCGTCTCTGGGCAGAGTTTGGTTGTTCTTTCAGCAGCCCCAACGTGACAGCGCCCCAGGGGCTGTCCTTCCAGCCCGAGCCGCCCCTCGAGGCTGATACGAGGAGCTCTGTCCTGAGGTCCCCCAGCTGAGGTGCGTGCTCTGGCCCCAGCCCTCGGTGGTTCTCAGACTGCTTGGACTCAGGGCCCCCACGTCAGGTTCAAGCCCCACTTGGAAAATGTCAGTGTGCAATCACTGTTTGGGTCAGTCATCCAACTGGTCAATCGTCCTTCGGAGCGAGGGGCCAGGACAGCAGCTGCCGGACTTGTCCCTTGTTTCACAGGAATGGCAACGGGAAGAGAAGAGGCTACACGCAGAGTGCATTCATCCCAGAATAAACCTGTTTATCCCGAGGCAAAGTGCAGTGGTTCAGACGTCCATGCCCGTTGTCTCGGGATAAAGCTGTGTAAGGTTTACGGGGGCAGAGATGCCAACAACTTCCCCCAAGTGCATCTGAACGGTTATCCTGGGAGTGCATCTCTGAATCCATGGCACCGTGTGTTGTCACGCACCACACCCTGGTTGGAAGGGCACCGTGTGTATTCGCCAGGCCCAGGATATATCTGCTCCAGGGCAAGCACAACTCGTCCAGGCCCAAAGGCCAGTCAGAAGCACTGACTCAATGGCAGCATCTGCTGAGGGTCATCACATCCAGCCCATGCCATGGGAATGGCTCACTGGTCCTCACTACGTCTTTGGTGCCTCGACTCCTTGTGGCAGCCGCTCCACCCCAGCCCTTCCTGTCAGGGCACTGCCTGCGTTCAGCTGCAGCTTGAGGGTTCCCGTATCTGCCGTCTCCCCCCATGTACCCACGTGGTTCCCGGCAGCCGCTGTGTTGGGACGCTAATTGCAGAGGCGCTGGCTGCTGGGAGCTCTCTGGCTCTCCAAGCTGTATGAGAAACCCACTTGCTGGTGCCAAAGAGCACGCTGCACCAAGCCCAGGGGAGACGGGCCTGGCTGGGACGGTGTCCCAGGCCAGGAGCTGATTGCCCGGGCAGGGCTCCTCTTGCAGGCTCCCAGCGGGTGCTCTGTCCCAGGGCCCAGCTGGTGCTTGGGAAGCTCCCAGTGGCCTCGTGGCTCCCAGTCCCAGGAGCCCTGGTGTTGCGCCTGCCTCGGTGCCTGTCCCAGCTGTGGGAAAGCAGCTGTCTGGTCAGTGCTGTTCAGGCCGCTCCAGGATGTTCCCGCCCTGCCTGTGGCCAGCACGAGCCTTGCAGAGGCTACTCCAATAGCCCAGAGCCCTGGGACTCTTGCAGCCCACCTGCCGCTGCCTCGTGGAGGGTGGAGCATGGTGCATGCCGGGCGCCGGGGACCAGGGTGCTGGGAGCTCTCCCCAGGCCTGTCCCGGCTCCCCATAAGACGGGGCTGGGGCTGTGGGTGCTGCAGACTTACCAGGCTCCCAGCTGGACCCATGCATCAGGCATCTGCCTCTCCCCAGTGCCTCGGCAGAGTCTGTGCTGCCGGGAGCAAGCACAGCCCCTGGTGCCCAGAGCCCCCCGCCATCTCTGCCCGGGTGCCCGGCTGGGTCTGCACCATGCCTGGATGGTCACCAGATGGCACCACTCTCCTGTGGGTGAGCCAGGCCAGGGAAGGAGCGGAGCCTGGCACAGGCATAGCAAGCTGCCTGGCTCCCCACCCTCTGATGGCCCGAGGCCCAGAGCTAGGGGCAGGCAGATGGAGCTGGGGCAGTGCCAGCTCCTGGGGATGTGGCCAGGCACCCAGGCACATCCAGGACCTGCATGCACCCTGCTGCACTGCCGGGGCCCATCCCACCGCCCCAGCAGCATTGGCATCCACATCAGCCTGCCCCTGCCCCTGCTCTGGCCTCCCGGCACCATCTGTGCCCTGGCTGGCACGCGGCTGGCACGGACTCAGCAGCAGGGGAATGAAGCCAAGTTCACAACCTGCTTAGGAGAGAAGGATAAAGCTGCCCGGAAAAGTTCACTGAGGGGGCACAGACGGCAGCTCTGGCCATGCGGGGAGGGCTGAGGGGTGGCTCTGCTTGCTGTGCCCAGGCTGCGGGGCAGAGCGGGGTGTGTGGCCACCCCGGGCTTTGCTGCTGGCCCCACGAGGCTGGGAAAGAATATGTTTCCCCTCCGGTTGCATTGGCCCAGCCAAGCCCCATCCTCAGCCCGGGCTGCAGCCAACACCCAGCGCTGGCTGCAGCCTGGGCTGAGGATGGGGCTGGGCTGTGCCAATGCAACTGCTGCCACCAACCCCGCAGGGCCCTGGCTGGAGGGTCTTGCCCCTGCGCTCGGGGTCAGACCAATGCTGCACCAGGGGCAGGAAGGGTTTTCCCTTCTGCTCAGACTGGTCTGGACTGGGGAGTTTTGCTTTCCTCTGTAGCAGGGGCACAGCCTGTGCCTTGAGTACACTGAACACCCCTTGCACTGGCAGGACACGACCCACTGTCATCTCCTGGCTTCCTCTGGGGCAGGGGCAGGTGCGTTCGGTGTCTTTGAGCCATGTGCCTTGTCGGTGTGCAGCAGGGTTGATGGAGGAACAAGCCGGACACAGGTGGGTCTAGACGGTTTGGGTAGGGACGATCCTGCCAGGACCTGGGGCTGCACTAGCTGTGACCCCAAAGGGCCCTGCCCGCCAGGCTGCTTTGCAATCCTGTGCTTGTAGGAGATGGCTGTGCATGTGGCAGGGGTGGGCCAGGGCCAGGTCGAAGGCCCTAGCAGACCGCAAACACTCATGCATGGGGTCCCTGGGATCGACCCCCAGTCCTGCCTGGACCCGCAGCCTCTCCTGCCAGCGGGGAAGGGGGCAGCACAGGAAGGGCTGGGTGGGGGGTGCCTCCAGGCACCGGGCAGCCCAGTTCCCCCCGGCAGCCAGCTCTGGGGTGGAACAGAGCAGCTGTTTCCCCAGGGGTCCCCTCCCTGCCTCTCCTGCCCAGGCTCTCACCCCCGGGGAAGCACAATGGGCCAGGCACACTCTGGGACATGCAGACACACTGCCTCCATGCTGGGGAGCTGGGTGCACATCTCTGCAATTAGAGGGACGAGCCACCTGCCCCTGCCAAGGGCTGGTCCAGCACAGACCCATGCAGCAGCAGGGAGAGACGCCGAGGCATGGGGTGACGTTATGCGAGCCAGGCCCTGGGGCAGCTCCCAGCACCCCCTGGCACGGGCCTGCCCTGCAGCCGCAGCCCGGTGGCAAGCCCATTTTGCAGCGCTGCAATTTATCGGCAGCTGCAAAGCCAGCCAGGACCAAGGGGAGGGTGTGAGGCAGGAGCTGCTGGGGTGACACAGGCCATGTCAGAGGCACAGGGGCAGACCGCATGGCCCAGGACACCCCTGCAATGCAGCCAGGGTTGGGGGCTGCTCCAGGGCTCTCCAGGGATTCGTCCATCTGGGAGCCAGCTCCCAGCCTTGCCTGGCTGGGCCCCAACCAGCAGAAGCCGCCGGGAGCGGAAGCGTCTGCTCTGGCAGGCAGCTCAGCTGGGCTGGGAAGCACATTTAATTACCCGGTGCTCGCTGGAACGGCTGCAACCGCCGCCCTGGGAGCACTGCTGTCAGCTCCTGCAGCCCTTCGGGGCCTGTGATTTATGGGCCTGGAGGCTGCTCCTGGCTGCTGGCAGGGCTGCTAGCGCTGGAGCTCTGGCCAGAGTGTGGCCAGGGCAGCACCTGCCCCCTCCCTGCCCAGCCCCGTCTCCAGCCCCCCTCCCTCGTGTTGGGACTGTCTCCTTGCTGCACCGCTTCTCCCCAGGGCGAGAGCCAAGCCACCCCTGAGCCACCTGCCGCTGGAACCAGTTGCACCCCCCGCACCCTGGGCCCCGAGAGGCATTGCCCCCAAGCACCAGTGCCCTTGGGCCCTGTCCCCTGCCCTGCCCCAACCCCGCCATCCCCTTATCAGGGCAAAGCTGGTATCCTCGGTAGCTGCCTGTACTCCATAGGGACCATAGTACTCGGTTGCCATGGGGATGTCAATGCTGCAGCTGTACCTGGTTGCCATGGGGACCCTGTTGCCATGGGGAGCTGGTTGCTATGCTGGGAAGCTGCAGGGGTGCAGTGGCCGTGTGCTGCGCAGGTGCCAGGGCGAGCCGCAGAGATGCCATGGGGAGGCTCTGAGGACGCAGCCGTGTGGGTCTCAAGGCCCGTGTAGGAAAGGAGCTCCCCCAGCCCTGGCAGTGCCAGCCACATCCCCCTTGATTAATTGTCCCCCTGCTCCTCCTATCCTGCCACAGAAAGCCCTCTCTCCAGGCAGCCGGCTTTCCAGGGCCAGGAGGAAGATGGTGAGAGCCCACAGAGATGGCATGGGGCCATACACAGATGCAGCAGCTCCGAGCCCTGCAGCCACTTGTCCTGCTCACGTGGCCATGGTGGACCCTGCCTGGACCCTGGCAGCAGCCACCTGCCCATGCACAGGACACCACGGCCACTGTCTTTGGTCATGGAGAAACCCAGCACGTGAGAGCTGGTAGCTCGGAGTCACTCGCCTTCAGCTCTGCACCCAGGCACAACCTCCAAGCTGCAAGCAACTGCCTTCCCTTGTGGTCCAGCCACAAGACAGCTTTGCTTCCTGGCGGGGCCGAGGCCGTGCCGCAGCTCATTCTGGTCTGCCATGGGCCAGGCCGTGCCTGCCTGGGGAAGGGGGCTAGGGAAGGGGAAACCACCCCCCTGGAAGGCACCCTGTGCTAGGAGCCCAGCCTGCCTCAGCGCCACAACCTACAGGGAATGCACAAGTGACCTCGCCCCCACCTTGGACCCAGGTGCCCCCGGGGGCCTCTCTGGAGCAGGTCCTGGAGCCTGTTGTGCCAGGCCAGGAGCCAGCTCCCTGCCTGCTGTCGCTGTCAGTGTAACAGCACTGTTGGTAACTGGTGGCATGAGTGGGTGTCAGAGTTTGAGGCGGGGGGCAGACAGCATGGGCCACAGGTCGTCCAACACAGCATCATTAAAAATAAATGAGAAGCTTTACCAATAGGCCCAGGGCCTCGGGCTGGGTCATTCCCTTCAAGGTGGAAGCCAAGACAAACTGAACGGAAGGAGCTCCAAACACCCTGCCGGGCTGTGGAACAGGAGCTTCAGGACCAGGAGCAGCCGACAGACAGCAACCTGGCAGAGCAAGGGGCAGCCTGAGGGGTGGCACATCCAGGGCATTAGAAAGGAGACAGAGTCAATGAAGATCTTAGAAGGGGTCAGGTGGATGGCAATGAGCCAGGAGGTCAAGTGACCCCCTCAGTGCTGCTGGATTTGGAAGGCTCCGAGCACCACCGGGCACTGCCAGGCAGCTGGTTTTAAGCATTGGGTGGAGCAAGTGCACCTGTGCAGCCCCTGCATGCACCGCTGATGGATGGGGAGGGGGGTGAGGACCTGGGGTGGGCTGTTCCCATCCCTGTGCTCAGAGAGGTCATGCAGCCCCTGATGTTGCTGGAGTGCAGCTGACCCCAGCCCCGTTGACACAGCCGCTAGCCATGGGGGCACCCCAGGCTCCATAAAGCAGCTGCTAAGAGCAAAGCAAGGCCCAGTCGCTGTCCTGAGACACCAGGCCCCAGCTGTGCCTGGGCCACGCCACTGCTCAGAGCCCCAGAGTGCAGCCCACAGGGTCACCAAGGAAACGAGCAACCAACCCGCAGTGGCCAGAGGTGCAAGGACATGGGTGCAGCAAGCCAGAATGGACCAGGGCACATGTGTGCCATGTGGTGCTGCTGGCCATGCCGCCATGCTCCAGTATGAATGTGCACACACCCTGGCACAGCACACGCATGTGAACAACCACACATGATGTAGCTTGCCCTGCACTGCCAGACTCATGCACCCAGCCAGCCCCGGCCCCAGCCCTGGCCAGCTGGTGGGCTCACACACGTGTGACCCTGTCCCCCCATGCTGGTGGTGCCCCCCCAGTACCGCAGAGGCTGCAGCCCAGCAGGGATGGGGATGGGCTCCCACAGCAGCTGCCCCCAGTCCCAGCCACATTTCTGTGCAGCGCCGCCTTGGAGCAAGGGCTGGGCATGGGCTGTGCCAGGCCAGTGTCCACCAAACTAGCCCCCCTGGGATGCAGGTTGCATCCTTCATCGGGGCTGTACTGAAGGTGAACAAATAGGCCCATGTGGGGGCTGCTCTGGTGCCTGCCCTCTTCCCACCTCAGTCTCTTCCCACTCCCCCACCACCCCCCAGTCCCCTCCTGGATGTCTGCTGGGATGTATCTGGCTTTAATTGGCTTCTAATCCTATTAGGGAGGCTCCCAATGGAGCCACTAATCCCTTTAGGCAGGCAGAAATCTCTTTGCCTCCGGGCTTGCCCTTGGGGGAGATGTAGCATGGGGGGGCCTAGCCCAGTGGGACAACCAAGGGCAGGTGGCTGCATGCCCTGCCCTGCCCGGGTCTGGCTCTGCAATAGTGCCTTCCTGGGTGCAGGGGCTGCAGGCTGACATCTCTGCTCTCCACCGTGTCCACATCTTCACCCCACCTGCTGCTGCTGGGCTGGCCCCAAAGGTGATGCTGTGGGATCCCCACTCCTGGGCAGCCCCTGAGCTCACAGACAAGGGGGAGAGGCTGGGAAGAGGGGACTGAGGAGCAGTGGGCAATGCCTGTCCCCCTCCCATGCCAGGCCTGGGGACTGGGGGGCTCCAGAGGCCGGGCACATGTCTGGGGACACAGAGCCAGGGGCCAGGAGCCCTGTGCTGTCTGCTGGACTGGCTGCCCTGTGAACCATGCCCCACACCACGCTTAGCTGGGGGTGGTGGCAGGTACCCATGGGGCTGCGTGGCTAAGGAGGGAGCACCAGGTTGGCAGTGCCAGGCTGGTCATAGGGGCAATGATGTCTCAGCCCCACAGGGACTTGCACAGACCTGCTCCTGCCTGGGGACGGAGCTGCTGGTTGCCAGCGGATGCCAGGATCAGTGCTGCGTTCTACCCTGGGCAGCCGCGGGCCTGGGGGACTGTACCCAGCATCCCCGCAGGGTGTGCAGGCAGTGCCCATACACTGGCCTCCCACCACCTGCCTGCTGGGTGCAGTGCGGCCTGAGGCTGGCCCTTGGCCTGGCCAAACCCCACTATCCTGGCCCAGACCCCAGGCTCTGCTGCAAGGGAAGAGCAACAATCGCTGCGCCCAGAGCTGCCTGCTGCTGAGGGGTCTGCTGGGGTGGGGATGGGAGCCCCTCGGGCATATCTCCCAGGGTATGTGGGGCTGCTGCCCCCAACCACCTGGGCTCAGCTGCATGGACCTGGGGGCATAAGGCTTCTCTGCACCTAGGCTGGGGCCTGTGTTGGGAGCCTGGCCTTGTGGGAAGGCTCTGGTTGCCAGGACTCCTGGGTTGTGGCCCCACCCCTGTGTGGCCCTGCCTGGGGCTTTCCCCACTGCCTCAGTTTCCCCAGCCCATTACAAATGCAGTTGCCTGGAGTGGCAGGGCACAGGCTGGGGGGTTGGAGCCACGGGCAGCACCGAGGTGGAGGGGTCTCAGGCAGGAGGTACTGCAGCCTTGCAGGTGTCCTCCCCGAGTTGGGGAGAGCAGAGGGGGACCATTCTCAAAGCTGCTCTGAAGACCCAGGGCCCAACCATGCACTGCTGAGAAATGCCCAGAGGGTCCTGGCTGGGCCAGGGTGGGGCTGTGGAAGGTCCCAGGAGGCGCTGGGGGCCCAGGACTCCTGGGTTCAATCTCCAGCTCAGCCACTGACCAGCTCCAAGCAGCTGAAGGAGATTTTGTGGCTTCTGTGCCTCAGTTTCCCTGTGGCCCCAGCCCCATTGTGCTGGGGGCTGGGAGCACTGGGTGAGGAGGGGGTCCATGCTGGGTGTCAGTGATGGGAGAAGCCCCTGGCCCAGGGTGCTTTGGGCCCTGCTGGAGCTGGAGCTGGGGCTGGGCCCGGACCAGGACCAAATGCGGTGGAGCTGCCCCCACTCGGCCCCACGGCCTCCTGCAACCAGGCCAAGGAGCTGTTCCCTCCCAGCTCTACCGTACTGGGGGGCAGGGAGCCCCAGGGTGCCAAGCTGGGCTGCACTGGGCTCGGGCACAGCCCATGCTGAAGCCAACACCCCATGACCCTCGCCCCAATCTCTCCGCTGGGGCATCACCTTGTCTGTGGCCACCGGCCTGCGGGACCCCACAGCCCTGCCTGTTTCCCTGGCAGGGCTCTGCTCCCCACCTCACAGCACCCCGGCACCGTAGCCCCTCCTGCGGCCACGTGGCTCCGAGACTCAGCCAGCTGCCTGTGCCCGCTGCCCCTGGGGACTGAGCTGTGCCGACGCCGCCGCACCCAGTTCAATCAGGTTGTAATTTCAATTACATGGGGACAGGTCCCCAGGGACGGTGCCTGCCACTGGAAAGGTCCCAGTGTCCTGGTGCTGGTGCCTCCACCCCGTGCCAGCCTGCCCCTGCCCCAGCGGCTCCGCAGAGGGCTCGCCCCAGGCGGTGGGACGTGAGTGTGGGGCCCGGGAGGGGGAGCCCAGTGTCCGTGGCTATGGCAGAGGGCACGGGCAGTGCTGTGCCCCGGTGCCCGCGGCAGTGAGTCTGGTCCGTGCCACGGGGGCAGGCAGGCACCATCAGCTGGCACAGATGCTGTTGATGGAGGCAGCGCCGGGGTCCACCAGCCCCAGCTCCTCCTGCTCGTTGACACAGAGCTGGTATCCGCAACCCTTGCGGCGGGGCAGAGGGGCCAGGCGCCCGTCGGGCTTGGCACGGGGTGGCAGCAGGAAGCCGACACTGCCAGCGATGAGCATGTGCCAGATGCTGTGGATGTAGAAGTAGTTCTCCTCGGTCTCCACAAAGGCGTAGAGCAGCACAGCAGCTGCCGCAATCAGCGCCCCCGGGCACAGGTAGAAGGCCCAGCGCTTCCAGGTGGGCGGGTAGCAGTGGCGTCGGCGGATGCTACGGGCCGTCTGTAGGCAAGAGGGGATGGCAAGCACTGGGCACAGGGGTGCAGGGCTGGCAGGAGTGGGGACACTGCCGGGTGCAGACCCATGCCCTGGGGACCTGTAGGGGCAGGGGGGTTGCAGGGTGCGGAGCTCTGGTGTCAGAGGCCCCATGGGGGCTGGGAGCGTGGCCAGCATGGAGGGTAGCTGCAGGCAAACAGGGATGGGGGAATGAGGCAGGGGCCATGCAGAGGAGGTGGTTTCTGCCCCAAGGCTGATGACCCACATGGTACCCACAGGCTTACCCAGGCGATGGCCATGATCCCTAAGGCGAAGAGGCTGGGTCCCAACAGGTTCCAGAGCCCGTGGCGATCCAGCTGCAGGGCCATGGAAAGCAGCATGGCGCCCAGCAGATACAGCACCTGGTGCCAGAGCAGAGGGCAGGGTATGCCCACGCTGCAGCCCATGCCTACTCCCTGCTCCTCCAAGCCCCTTCCCTCTCCCCCCGCCAGCCGGGGGGCCAGGGCACAGACCCACATGAAGCGAGCGGGGGCTGGGGGAGCAAGGAGGTATCTCCTGGCCCAGCACACTGCAGGCTGAGGCAGGGGCAGACCCAGTGCCCAGTGCCAGGCATCACCACCCCTCCATACCAGCCCCCCACCTGCTCCTGGTGCTCACCTGCTTGACGACAGGCTGGAGCCGGGCCATGGCAATGACGGTGACCCAGACGGACATGAGGGAGCCCAGGAAGTCACAGAACTGCAGCACGTCGTACTCCATGATGCAGAAGACCACGATGCCCGGCTGGTCACAGGCGTGATAGAACTGGGGGTGGAGCGGGGGGCTGAGCGCACCCCACATGCCTGCAGGGATCCCCCCACAGCTCCCACCCCCAGGTGTCCCCCATCTCACCACTAGACATGCTCTCCAGCCCCAGACGCACAGCTCAGCTGGTTGGCTGTGTGTGTTTCTGCCCAGCCGAACAGGGAATGGGGCACCAGAGTCCCCTGCCTGGAAGCACTCAGGGAGGACTGCCTGCAGCCCCATGTGCACCATGGAGTACAGGACGGGGGGAGGTTGGATGGATACACTGGTGCACTTGCCCCCCTTCAACTCCTGCTTCTCCCAAAGCTTAAAACCAGTTGTCTGGCAGTGGCCGCCACATTTTCAGTCAGGCAGCACTGACTTCCTGGCTCATTGTCAGCCACCGATTCCTGCTAACCTGCCACAGGTGCTGTGACAGCTGAAATTATGTCTGTGTGATAAAGGTGCTTGCTGAAGGCTCAATGAAGATTAGACCAAGTGTTTTTTTCTGTATGTGTGTAGATATTAAGCTGTATGTTGTTGCTAAGAGCCTAATTAAAGTTTAAGATGTAGTAAGGCCTTGTACAAAGTAAGGCCTAGTAAATTTAGCAAAGCCTTGAAGTAGTAAGGCCCTGTGGCATAGTTAAAATAAACTTTATCAAAGGAATGCAAAGCTTGTACTGCTATTGGTCAGTCTAAGGACAGTTGAAGTAAAAGGAATCTGAGTGGCTGTACGTTATCAGCACTGTTCAGAAGCTATAAATTGACTAAACAGCTGGAAATTATTCAGAAGGAAGATACAGCTCTGTGAAAAGGATTATTTAGCTGCTGGCCTGGATCAGTGGGCCCGTGGATCTTGAGGAGCCCAAGGACTGAATACCAGGGTCCTTCCTGGTACCCCTTGGACAGCGCTGATCAGGGACGCCTGACTTCGCTGAACTTTGTGGAAAGAGAAACTCGTTGTACATCAGGTGTCAGAGGGGACTGCCGATAAGTTGCTGACATGGATTGTTCTTGTCTGTCATTGTTTGTCTTGTTACCATGCGTAGTTGTGTTTTTGTTAAGTCAATAAACCTTTCTTACCTCTCTACCCCTGACCATACTCTCAATCCCGAACCCTCCGCAGGCAGCTGGCACAGTGCTGTTGCCCCTCTCTCCTTTCTAATGGCCTGGATGTGCCTCCATCAGGCTGCTCCTTGTTCTGCCAGGCTGCTCTCTGAGCCCTGCAGACTGCCTTGAACCCACTGCAATTAAGTTCTATCTGGTTTTGCTCTCATCTTGCACAGAGCAACCCAGCCTGAGGCCCTGGGTGCATTGGCGATGCTTCTCATTTACTTTTAACTGGAGGAAACTTGATGCTGTGTTGAATGAGCTGGCACCCTGCGCCATCTGCACCCCCCGCCCCCATTTCAAACTCCTAGATCCACCCAAGGGAGGGCACCACCCCAGCCTGCCCCTCGACCCATCCCACCCAGGGACTCACAGTAGAGAAGAACATGGTGAAGATGTAGACGGAGGCTTCCAGGAGATAGTGGCTGCGCAGGGCAATGGCCACTGGAGGCACGAACATGAGGTTGCTAAGGCAGAGCAGCAGTGTGGAGAGCAGCTGGAAGCCGTAGGAGAAGGCCTCCGCATTGTCTGTGCATCCCCAACCGTTCCAGCCTGCAGGCAACAATCCCATCAGCTGAGCAGGGCCGGGCCTGGGGGATCAGGGCATGGGCTAGGATATTCCCCCTCCCCAGGGCCAGCAGGGGGTGACCCCTTGTCCAGGCTACAGGGCAGCAGGTGGGCCCAGATGAACAGGGTCCCTGGTGCTGCATGGGGCGGGGGGCACGGTCTCACCTGCTTTGCACTCGCAGGCAGCGTACAGGTAGTTGTTGGTGCGCAGCAGCTTGCACTGGCCGTAGGTGCCACAGTCATTGATGCAGGGTGAGAGGTAGGTGCGCAGGTATACCTCTGCCGTCGCATTGGCACATGGCTCAAGCCTATGGGGTCAGGCGTCAGCATGGGCCCCAGCATAGAGACACGGGCATGCAGGCTTGCACATACATGTGGCCGTAGGCTCAGAGTGGACCCGTGGCTCACCTCCCTGGGCCCAGTCCCTGCATCTCCCACACCTTGGCCATGCTGGGATCACCCATCCATCACCTGCCCTGCTAGGCCCCAGCCCATGCAAGCTCCTTGCCCCTCCTGCTGTGCTGTCACAGGATGCCTAGACCACTCCAAGGGCCAAGCCACAGATCCCCCCATCTCCCCTACATTGAGCACCCCAAACGAGGGCCATGGTGGGCACTTACCCACGGTCGGTGGTGCAAAGTGAGCGCAGGCTGAGGTACCAGCTCCCGGTCTGGGGGTAGGGGATGCGCAGGCGGCTCAGGTTGGCTGTGGCATTGACGGACAGCAGGAACCCAGCCAGGGACTCTGTGGGGACAGGGAGGGAAAGTGGGGGCTGTGCTGAGCGGGACGGGACCCTGGACAACCCCCCACCCTGCTCCAGCCAGCGCAAACAGGCCCCAGCATCTGGATGACCCCACCCAGCACCCCCCAGCACCACTAGAGAGAGCTCTGCCCCTCCAGCCAAGCCCCAGCACCCCACACTGGGAGCCGTGGGCCCACCCCTACCTGTCTCACAGGTGACGGAGCTGTTGTCCCCCAACGTCAGCGGCACCTCGTGGTTCAGGCACCCAAAGACCGTCACGTTCTCACCCCACAGGGAGGACTGGAGAGGGGCCAAGGAGCAAGTCACGGAGCTGGAGATCCAGCCCCAGTGCCCACTACCCGACCCCAACCCACAGATCCTGCCTTGCTACCCCACACCCAGTGCCTCCCAGCAATGCCTGTGCCCCCAGTCACAGCCCCACAACCCTGTATCCCATGGCCCTACTGGTGCCCTTCCTTCTGTCCTGCAGCCCCTCTGCTACCCCACCCCAGTGCCCCTGCCATGCTGGTGCTCCTTATTTCCAACCCACAACCTTCTGCTGCGCCACCCCAGCCATGCCGGTACCCCTCACTCCCAACCTGCAGCCCCCAGCTATCCCACCCCAGCTGCACCAGGTGTCCTGCACCCACACACCACATTGAGCTTGAGCTCGAGGTTGAGGACACCACCGCTGTCAAGCACTGGCAGGAGGTTGATGACAAAGACAGCAGGGCGCTCAGGTGGCACTGATACATTGGGCCCAAAGAAGATGTAGAAGTGCACTGAGAAGGTGTCCAGTTCATTGCGCAGCGTAGGTCGGATGGGCCAGCACCGCTCAGCACTGGGGCCGGGGCCGGGGCCAGGGCTGGGGCGCTGGGTGCCATTGGCAGGTGCAGGGGGCAGGCCATCACCCGGCGCCAAGCTGGACGCAGAGCCGAAGGACTGTGGCATGTTCATGGCAGCACCAGGTGGCAGGAAGGGCACTCGAGCCAGGCTGGGCCGGGAACAGTCTGCCAGGGAGGGAGCAGCATCATCAGCAAAGGCCTCCCCTGCCCAGCCCCCCCAGGACAGACAGCCCCATGCCCCCTGGCCATCCCACCTGCGGGGAGCTCTGGCCACTGCTCACCACAGCCCCCCATGACAAACCTGCCCACATGCCTACCCCGGAACACGTGCCAGGACTGACTATAACGGAGGTGAGCAGCGGGGAGGGGAATGAAATAGGGGTGGGACTGTGAAGCTGAGGACCCTGTTCCCCTGGCACCCCCAGCCCCATGGACACTGAGCCACCTGCCTGAATGCAGCCCTGGGGGTCATCCATGGCCTGCCCCTCTCCCAGAAAGGAAACTGAGGCACGGAGCAACCACCTGCAGTGGACCTGGGAAGGAACCCAGGAGTCCAAGCTCCTAAGCTGCCGGGAGGCAGGAGAAATCACTCCCAGCTGCCCTGACACATGCAGGGCTGCAGACTTCAAAGCTGGGCTGACAGGCAGCTGCACCAGCAGGGCCTCTAGCCAGCCCACAGCTTCCAGCTCCTAATTTCCTGGGGCCTGGCTCCATCCTGATTCCTATCTCCAGACCGCCCGGCCTGTGGGGTCCCTGCCCCACTGTGCCCCTGCCCAGCTCCTCACCTGTGACCTGCACAGTGACCTGGAAGGAGATGGTGCCCGGCGTGCCCGGGTGCTTCTCCACCAGCACGTAGTACCACTGCTGCCAGAAGGGCAGGTCCAGTGCCAGCTGGCAGGGTGCCCGCTCCCGGCAGTCCCGCGCTGTGGAGTTGTGCAGTGGGGGTGCCTTGGGCCTCACCCGCAGCCAGAGTGGGCAGCCCTGGGCACCACGGTCTGAAGTATGGCACTGCAGCACCTGCACCAGCACCCGCGAAGTGTAGCTGGGCACGAAGACCCTGCAGGCACGGCCAGCGTCAAGCCTCGGCCTCATTCCCAAGGCAGCTCCCACCCCCCTCAGCTACCCAGGACCCCCCTCCCTGGTACTGGCACTGGGGCAGCGAGCTCCAGTCTAGGGTCAGCAGGACCCGACTTGGGGCTGCTCTGAGGTCAGGGAATGGGGGTCCCAGGGAAAGGGCAGTGGGTCTGGATGGGGAGGGGGATGGGTACAGGTAGCTGGGGCTGCTGCTGGATGGGCGGCTCCAGGGTGCCATGTCAACAGACCGGAGTCCATGCCCAGCCCTGCCCCACTGCACAGGGCTGGATACAGAGAAGGCAGAGCCCTGGCCCAGGCGCTGAGTAGAGGACCCTGAATGCAGAACAACGGGGAAGGTCCCCCCGGGACATGGCACATTCCACCCTCAGCAGAAAGCCCCATGCTGGCACCCCCACACACTTGTAGAGGCTGGAGCGGTTGTGGGGCGCGATGCTTTGGCTGGTGACATAGCCGGGGTAGAGCACGGCGATGCCCACCAGGCGCTGCACGATGAGCTGAGGCTGGAACAGGTACTGGCACTCCTCGTACAGGCCCTGCGAGCCACCGGGCTGGGGGTCAGCGTGGGGCAGGGCAGCCAAACCCAAGCTGTGCCCCCACTCTGTCATGGGCAGCCATGCAGGGCTTTGGCTCGGCCTGCCCACGGGGTCTGGACCCTGGAACTTCCCCGGCACCCGCCTACCTTGACGGAGATCTTGCCATCATCCTTGGGCAGGTGGGCAGCCAGGAACCAGTCGCCAGGCAGCGGGCTGGTGACATTGAAGACGCCGGTCGTCCGGTTGGGTAGCGTCCAGGTGAGGGTCAGGGCGAAGGAGCCGGGCACGGCTGTGTCCCGGGGGAAGTGGGTGTGGAGGGGGTTGATGACAGGAGGAGCCCCTGAGCGGAAGTACCTGCAGGCAGAGAGCCGTGAGAGGTGACATGGGAAGGAGCAGGGCAGGAGGACAGGGCCAGTTCCCTGGCAGCTGCACTGGGAAGCCAAGCACTGGCTCTGCCACTGACTCCCTCTGTAGCCCTGGTCAAGTCACTGCACCTCTCCAGCAGCAGCATAGGGCAAGCAGCTGCCTGCTGCATGGGTCCCTGATCAGGGAGACAGGCCAAGCACTGCAGGGCTGAGGGCCACCAGCTCCAAGAGCAAACCCAGGCAGGGCATGCGGCAGGGACTCGTTACGTGCAGGGCCCACCGACCCCATGAGAGCAGTGCTCAGGACAGACACGGCAGGGCCAAGCCAGACAGCCCGGTGCTCCAGCCCTGCAGAGGAGGCAGGAGCCGGAGATACAGGGCCCGGCCCTGCCCAGTCCCGGCCCAGCCCTGACACTCACACGGTGATGCTGCGGTCCGGGCACTGGTCCCCGAAGGTGCCGCCCTGCTCCTTGAAGGTGATGAGGTTCCAGACGGCAATGACGGTGTCCTCGGGGATGTGAAAGTGGAAGAGCTCGATGCTGGCGAAGGAGCGGAAGGGGCTGAGCTTGCGCGGCGTGCGGGTGAAGTAGTCGGTCACGAAGAGCCCGTCTGCGGGGGGCCGAAAGGGTGTGAGCCAGAGGGAGGGAGAGGGCGGGGGACTGACCACCCCTGCATGGGGCACGGGCGCTTGGGACTGCTGCAGAGTGAGGGGCTGGGTGACCCACCCTGTCCCCGAACAGGGGTCTTGTAGGGACAGCTGAACCCTGGGGCTCCTGAGTCCCGCGGGCAGGGGATGCTGGCCCAATGCTGGGGCCTGGGGGTGGGAATGCAGTGTCTCCTCCCTTCCCAGCTGCAGTCTGCTCTGGTGGTGCTCAGACCCGGACTGGCTGCCCTTGCCCCAGCACTGCGCAGGGGTGTGGGCCTGGGATCTGCTGCTAGTTTGGCCTCATCTGGATACTGCATGCAGGTCTGGGCTCTGCATTTTGAAAAGGAGGTGGAGAAGCCAGAGAGGGTCCAGAGGCAGCAACAAAGATGCTCAAGGGCTTGGAAGTCAAGTCATAGGAGAGGCTGAAGGAGCTGGACATGTTCAGCTTGTGGAAAAGGTGCTTAAGAGGGGACCTGGCAGCAGTCTGCAAACACCTGAAGGGCTGCCATGCAGGAGATGGAAAGCAGCCTTTTTCTCCTGCTGCAAAGACAAGGAGGTAGACCAATGGCTAGAAGTTACAAAGCCAGTTTAAATTGGATATGAGGAAAAACTTCTTCCCTGTCAGAGCAGGGGGCAAAGGAACAGGCCGGGGAAGGGTGGGCTCCAGAGCGGGGCCTGCTAGAAGCTGCCCCTCCCACACACACGTGCATGAGTAGAAGCTCCCTCTCCCTTCACACATGTGCATCAGCACAGAGGCGACGAAGGTTGCTCTACAGCCGGAGCAGGGCGGTCGGGGAGCACTGTGCTCAGCAGTGGGCGAAGGAAACAGTGCTCACAGTGGCTTGGGTGGGGAAGGTTATAAGGAGCCCAGAGAAGTGCATGGGAGGGAGCACAGCGGCAGCCCTGGCTGTGTGGGGAGAGGGCTGAGGGGTGGCTCTGCTTGCTGTGCCCAGGCTGCCTGGTGCATGGCTGCCCCAGGCTCTGGGATTTTGCAGGTGTGCATAAGGGGTGGGAAGGGATTTCCCTGCCTCCTGTTGCTACACATGTCAGGCGGGTTTTCTTCCTCAACAGCTGGGTGCTGGCTGTAGCCTAGCCCAGGGCTGTGCCAAAGCTCCTGTGGGACCAACCCCACAGGGTCCTGGCTGGAGGGTCTTGCCCCTGTGCTTAGGCTTAGACCAACACTGTACTGGGGCAGGAAGGGATTTCTCCCCTGCTTGGACTGGTCCAGACTGGGGAATTTTGCCTTCCTCTGCAGTGAGGGCACGGCCTGGGCCTGGGCTCACTCAAGTCATGCAACCCTCTTGGCAGCAGCAGGACCCTCCAGCCTTTGTCCCCGGCACTCCCTGGGGCAGGCTTGGGGGCTCTCATGTTTTTGGGCAATGGGCCTGGGTGCCAGGCAGCAAGGTTGATTGCATAGCGTCAGGAACTGGCCAGACCAGGAGGTGTCTGGGATGGTTTGGATAGAGACGATCCTGCTCAGAGCAGGCACTCGACTATCTGGAGGGTCCTGCCCGCCCTGCTCTTCCCTGAGTCTGTGGAGATCTTCCCTACTCTGCTTCCCTGGGCAGGTTGCTGCTGATCCCCCCACAACAGGGAGTGCATCCCTGGGATCAGGGGACCAGCACTAAAATGTCCCATGCTCCATGGGGCCATCCTAGGGGCTATTTACAGATAAATAGGGACTCTCTTCTGCTTTGAAACAGAGACCTCTGAGCTGCAGCTGAGCAGCCCCCATCTCTGCTGCCCCATGAAGTCACCCCTGACCTCCTCCCCGCTGCACACATGACCTCACCTGCCCCTGCCAGCTCAGCCTGAGCCCAGCCCTCCGCATGCACCAGCCCCTTCCCTGGAGGCAGGTGGGAGCTGGGGCTGTGCGGGGTCACGACTCCATTCACAGTGTCTCTGAGAACAAGAACAAGCCCATCACAAGTGATCAACGGAGTCAAGTGGATGGACCACTGCATCCTGACACATCAGAGCCAGCGCACAGCATGGGCTGCAGCCACCAGCCCCATCTCCACCAAGCCTGCTGAGAAGGGCCTGCCCTGGCAAACAAGACGTGGGCTGTGTGTCCTGGCCCACTCCCTGAAGCACGACATGGCTGCATCCACCTCTCCCCTAGATGGCCCTGGGGATGCACTCACCCCCAGCCTTGGCAGCTGCAAGGGGTGCCCGGAGGGGTCTGGCACATAGGGTTTCCCCCAGGCCCGTCATGGAGACTGGAGACCCCAGGCAGCTAGTGTTCTGTCTCAGCTCCCGCTTCTGGCTCTTTGCAGCCACTCAGAGGAAGGCAGGGGGTGGGTGATGGGCCTGAGCTGAGCACCACCTGTCCCTGCGGTGCATGCCAGCAGCAGCAAATGCCTCCTTGGATGCACTAAGCCTGTTCTTGCCATGCTTCCCTATGCCAGCTCACAGGAGAGCAGCACAGAGATGCGTGCTTTGGGTCCCCAGAGCCCACAAGCAGGAGATGCATTAATTATAGCCTTTCCCTGAAAGCCTGCAGGCTACAGCAAAGGGAGGCCCAGAAGGCACTGCCCATGGGCTGTGGCAGGGAGCACACAGGGCTGGAGGGGGCTGCCAGCTAGGATCCTGCTCAGCAGACCCCTTCCCCCCAGGGGCCAGGTGCACAGAGCGAGGTCTCCACAAAGAGCCCATCATGCACAGCTCATGTGCATGCCACTGTGCATGTGCATGCACACATGTTCACACGTGTCTGTGCGTGTGCGTGTGTAGGCACAGCCATCTGTAGCCTGACATGTGTCTGTTTCTTTGCTTGTAACAAAGGCAGCAGCCCCCACCATTCTCATTGTAAATCAACGACAGAGCTGTCAGCCTCAGACATAAAATACTTGCTTCAGTGCAAGGGAGCACGCATCATCTCCCTCCCCCCATCCAAGCCTCCCTCCCTGGAAATGAGCTCACTGTTCTCGCCAAAAGCCATCAATTCTGCATTAATTAAATGCCCCGGGATGGTGGTGACAGTATCTACTTGCCTACCCTTAGCACGCTTCCCTGGGGGAACAGGCCAGGGGGAGAGGAAAACTCACCACCCAGCCAGCAAGGACCAGCCAGCCCCTGGAACAGCTGGAGAAGGGTGAAAGCCTGACACGGGAATGGTGGGGGAGGGGAGCACCCAGTGGGACCAGGAGGTGGGCAGCACCACGGGGTCCCTGGAGACCCCACCGCCATGTCATGGTCCTAATTGAGCTCTGGGATGGAGGTGGCCCAGACACAAAGGGAGCTGCTGGACCTGCTGAGCTGGGCAGGGATGTGGTCCAGGAGGCCTGGGGGTGGGGGGCTGGGGCTGGGTGTGGGGCGGAGAGCCCCGTGGGGAGTGGTCAGGGGCTGGAGTCAGGGCTGGGTGCAGGAGAAGGACACGGGGCTGGGGCGAGCAGTGGGGTGGAGGGTGGTGGGAATGGCCCACCTGCCTGCCCGGTCGTGGCCGCCGCAGCTGCCCGGGCAGGGGAGGAGCCGGGGCCGGGCCGGGGCAGGGGTAGGAGCCGGGGCAGGGAGTGGGGCAGGGGCAGGGCAGGGGGCGCGGGCAGCCAGCACCGCGGACAGCTCCGCCGGCCAGCCCGGCCCGGCCAGCACCGCGGACAGCGCCCACGGCGGGGGCCGCCCGCTGCCCCCCGCGGGCACGGCGGGGACAGCACTAGGGCTTGGACCCCCCTCCCCACAACGGAGCCCTGGGGATCGCCCCCAGGATCAGTGCCCCCCACCACGGGCACGGGAGGAGCAGCACCAGGGCTAGGACCCCCCACCAATGGGATCAGCACCGGGGCCAGCGCCCGCCGCGCACGGGACACGGGTGGGAGCAGCAGCAGGACCTCGTCTGCCCCCGAGAAGCGCGAGGGATGACCCTTGGGACCAGTGCCCCCAACCCACAGGACATGGGGCGGGAGCAGCACCAGAGCTAGGATCCCCACCACCCGTGGGATCTGCGTTAGGGCCCGCAACCCCAACCCGTGAGACACGGGTGGGAGCAACAGCACCACAGCCAGCAACCCCCACCCACGGGACACCGGTGCGACTTGAACCCGAGCCGCCTCTACCCCCCACGGGGCCCTAGGTATGGCTACCAGGACTGATACTCCCACCTACGAGGCACGGGTGGGAGCTGAGCCCGGGCCACCCCCCGCAACACAGGACCCTGGGATCAGCACCAGGGCCAGCGCCCCCGCCCACGGGACACGAGGGGGTGGCCAACACCAGGGCCAGCTCCCTCCCCCACCCGCGGGACCCGGAGACCAGCACCAGGGCCAGCGCCCCCGCCCACGGTGCACGGGTGGAAGCCACACCAGGGCCCCGGGCTCAGCGCCGCAGCAGCCCGCGGACACGGACACGGACACGGCCCCGCGTGGGAGCAGCTCCGGGCCAGCCCGCTGCGCGCACTCACCGGCCAGGGGCCCCGCACCGAGCAGCAGCAGCAGCGGCAGCAGCGGGGCCGGGGCCGGTCGCGGCCCGTGGGCGCCCCCCGGCCGGGCCATGCCGATCCCGGCCTCACCGGGGAGCGCTGCGCCGCGGCCCCCGCCCGCCATGACGTCAGGGGGAGCGGCCCCGATCCCGAGACCGCCCCCGCGCGCCCATTGGCCCCGCACCCCGCCGAGGGCCCCGCCGATTGGCCCCGCGCCTGCCACGCACGGCCGGCCCCGCCCCGACGCCCAGCTGGGGGGGGCGGGGAGGGCGCGTGGGTCTCAGGGGGGCGGTGCGGGGGCAGGGACAGGGGGGCGGGGGGCAGGTGCGGGGGAGCAAAAGAAGGGGCTGGGGAGGGGCAGAGGGCAAGTGCAGGGGTGGGGGCAGCAGGTGCAGGGGGCGGGGGACAACAGAAGGGGCAGGGGCTGGGGGCAGCTCCTTGCTGCCGGGGGGCCCGAGCCTCCCCGCGGCACGATCCCCGCCACCGGGACACCGTCCGTCCGTCAGTCCATCCGTCCGTCAGCGCGTCCGGCTCCCCCCAGCCGTGACCTCATCGGGCTTCCCAACAGGGGCCGCCTGACGTCATCTCGCTTCCCAGCCGCGGCCGTGACGTGAGCGCCCCCAGAACCCGCAGGCGAAGCCCCCGGAGCAGGCGCCGCTGGGGCACAGACCCGGGGGCGGGGGCGGGCTCCGACCCCCAGCCCCGCACCACGGCCCGCTGGCACCGGTCACAGCTCCCGGAGGCACCGGGAGACGTGGCTGGAGCCGCTGCCTGCCCCGGCCCCGGGGGCGGCAACAGCCGGCAGGATGGGGGCGTGCTCCCGGCCGGGGCCGCCCGGAACCCCGCATCCGCTCCCAGCAGCGAAGGGCCCTGCAGAGCCTGGGGTGGGGTCTGCGACCCCGACGGGGTTGTCCACAGCTCTGCTGAGTGCGTCCTTGTTCATCCCCGTGGGAGACCGCTGCACCCCGGTCCCGGCCAGGGGAGCTGGAGTCCTGCTGCCTGAGGCTGTGCAGCCTGGTACCCGAGCAGACCCTCAGGACGTCTGTCCACCACAGACAGGTGACTCAGGGAGCACTGTGTGCTCCACCGGCAGCACCGTGCACTGCCTTGTGCCCAGCACAGCACAAGCACAGAGCTCCCGGCCCTGCTTCTGGGCAAAGGGACCAGGACCCTCTTTCCACCCCCAAGCACAGCTGGCGCCTGGGGCAGGGGGCAGCACCCTCTTCTGAAGCACCGGGAGGGTGCCACAGCTCAGGCCAGGGCTGGATGGGGGCAGGGGATGCCCCAGGATCAGAGACGTGGGGCAGGATGCTCTGAGCATGGAGGACTTCAGGGCACTGGCCAGGCCCGCGTGCCCCCTGCGGCCTGGCGTTGCACCGGTGCTGGTGCCCAATCCCAGTGCTGCCCGTTAAGCTGCGGGGCATGTAAAAACCTGCTGGGGATTTAGGTTGGTGTTTACCTGGGAGCTCAGGGGGACGGATCTGCAGGCCCAGGGCTGGGCCTTGTGCTCCCAAGAATGAGCCCATGGAGCCGTGCTGGGCGATGGGCACCAGGGGCCTAGAGAGGGTTTCTGGAGGATGAGGAGGCAGCTGTGCCCACGCTCACAGGCCTGGGGCTGCAGGGGAGAGGGGCTGGGAGCCAGGACAGCATGGAGCTGACATGAGGGTTAGCTTGGGGCCCAACGCGATGGGCCAGGCCTTGGTGCTGCAGTGAGAGGACCTGACTCCACCAGGGCAGTGCAGAGCACCATGCAGGGCAAGGGCAGCCCCAGGGGCCAGGGCAGGCAGGTGAATGGCCCCCAGCTGCCCCAGCACATGGCCTGGCTGCTAAGCGGCTGCCCTCCCATGCTGAAGGCTGCCCTGCAGGGCAGGGGGCTCTGGCCAGCCCCAGGCGCCAGCTCCGCATCCCTCCTCCTGGTCTCTTCCCGTGGGCTCCTGAGGGCTGATGCAGTCAGCCCCCTGCTCCAGGCTGCTCTGTGGCTCCTGGGACCGGTGCTCAAACCCCACCCCCCCACCTCCTTACTGGGGGTTCATCGGGGATGCCCTGTCTCTGGCATCCCCTGCTCCATGCATCTGATACCACCCAGCCCGCCCCCCGCAACGACTAGGGTGGAAATTAGCCCCTTACCCCCAGTGTCCAAATGACACACTGCAGCGGGTGGGGAAACTGAGTCACTCCAGAGCTCTCCCTGCCCTTCCAGCCCTTGCAGCGCTCTGGGACTGGCTCGGCCCTTGAGGGGTTAAAGGCTGCCCTGGCATTGTCCCCGTTGCCATAGGAGCTCCCCCCCCCGTTGCTATGGGGAAGGCCCCTCCCTTCCTGTTGCCACGGGAACTGGTCCTTCCTTCCCCGGCCTCCGAGCAGCTCCTGCGGGAAGATCCCCGTGCCCGCCCGCAGGTAGGAGATGCGCCGCAGGGCGGGCTGGCCTGGACCGCGCCAGGGAGGGAGCCCGGGGGTCCGGGCGCCCCCTCCCTCCACCCCATCTTCCCTCCATCAGGTCCTGTCCCGTCATCCCCCCTCCGCCCACCCCCCTGCAAGCCGCTTCCCTGCGTCCTGCCTGGTGTCTCCCCCCACCCCGTGCCCCTCACCGCGGCATCTGGGCCCTCCTCCGCGGGCTCTCTGCAACCTGCTGCTGCCCCCCAGCCAACCCCCCTGCCCTGTCCTGACTGTGCCCCCCGCCTCGTGCCACCCCAAGAGCCCCCCGCCACCCTTACCCTCCTCCCCCCGGCCCTGACACTGTGTCCACACACAGCTGGGCATGGAGGGCCAGGAGCCTGGCCTGGGGGGCAAGGACCCCAGGGGGGCATCCCCCCCGCCAGAAGAAGAGCCACACAGGGCGCCTTCTCTGCTGGCTGAGGACCCTGCGGGGGCAGCAGCAGCCAAGGAGGCACCCCCGCCGGCCCTGGGAATGGAGGTGGTGGAGGAGGAGGACGAGGAAGGTGAGGGGGAGATGGTAGAGGTGAACCATCAACACACGCAGACAAAGCGCAAGGCGACGGCCAAGCAGGGAGCAGCAGGTACGGTGAGGGTACCCCAACCTGCCAGAGGCTGCAGGTTGTGAGCGAGGGGTACTGGCAGGGCTGCGGGGGCTGGATCAGGGGCTGTGGGTTGGGAGTGAGGGACACCGCAGGGCTGGGGGGGCAGGGGCTATGCATTGGGAGTGAGGGGCACCGGCAGGGCTGGGATGGGAGGACAGGGGCTGCAGGTTGGGAGTGAGGGGCACTGGCAGGGCTGGGGAGGGGGGACAGGGGCTGCAGGTTGGGAGTGAGGGGCACCGGCAGGGCTGGGGGGCAGGGGCTATGCATTGGGAGTGAGGGGCACCAGCAGGGCTGGGATGGGAGGGCAGGGGCTGCAGGTTGGGAGTGAGGGGCACCAGGGCTGGGGAGGGGGGGCAGGGGCTGCAGGTTGGGAGTGAGGGGCACTGGCAGGGCTGGGGGGAGGCCAGGGTTGTGGGGAGTAGGGGACCCCAGCAGGGCGGGTGAGATTAGCCTGGTCTTGTAGCCAGCCCTGCTGCGAGAGCCTGCCCCTTCCTGCCCTGGCCGGGCGGTTTGCACCGTAGTCCTACTGGCTCCCAGCTGGGGTGCTTCTGGGCACTGGCTAGCACCTGGCTAAGGTGGACGCCCCCACTCTCCCTGCTGGGGGCCTCAGCAATTGGCACCTTCATCCCAAAAGCTGTGCAGTCCCCCAACATAGCCGACAGCCCAGGGCAGTCTCCAGTGGGCACCAGGCACACAGGGCCCCAGGGATGGGTCCCTAGGCCTCAGCACTGGCAGCCCCAAAGCCCAAGGGCAGCCATCGAGCTGGTGCCAGGTGAGGGTGCCATGGGGGGCTGTGGCAGGATGGAGGGCTGCCCCAGCCATGCTCACCCCCCTCCCCACACCCAGGCTACACGGTGCGAGCGGTGGTGCCGGCCGAGAAGGCGGAGCTGGTGTCGGTGGCCAAGGCCATGCACCGCGAGCGCTTCGGCCGCACCGTGCAGGAGCTCTTCAACCTGGAGCGCGAGGCTGCCCTCAAGGCCATCAAGACAGGTAGGGCCTGGGGGAGCGGGGAGGGGGCAGCCACGGGGCTGGGGGCGGACGGCAGGCTCATGCCCTCCCATGCCCTGCAGGCCTATACGTTGGGTGGCGCTGCCCCGAGTACCTTTGGGACTGCTTCCGCGTGGGTGACCGCTCCAAGTGCTTCTGTGGGCACCTGCTGCAGGAGCACCAGGTCTATGCCAGTGGGTACTGGGGGGCAACCGCTGGACAGCCTCGCCAGACCCCTCCCCTACGGGGGTCCCCACCCCCCTGGCTCAGGTCCCTGCTGACCCTCTTGCTGGCAGTGCTGCATGGCCCTGGAGGATGCACAGCCTCTGGGGCTCAGCCCTGGGGTCTCTGCAGCCAACTGTCCTGGTGGGGAGGGGCTGCCAGGCGCTGAGGGCCATGCTGTGCCCACAGAGACGCGGGTGCTGGTTCCCTGTGCCATGCCCAACTGCAAGTGCCAGGGCTTCGCCTTCATCCCGGCCCGGCCCGAGGATGTGGGCGAGTTCTGGCTGAAGAGGAGAATCGGCTTCAACGCCACTGCCTGGCGCGCCACGTGCCGCTGCAAGCACAGCCATGAGCAGCACATGCCCCGCGCCAGCCGTGCCTGCCAGGCCAGAGGTGAGGGCACCTGGCGGCGGGCCGGGGCACGGACGGGCAGGTGGTTGTGTGTGTGCATGGCTGGGGCAGTGGCTGGGTGTGTGGCTGTGCCTGCATGGGTGTGTGCGGGGGTGTAGCTGTGTACACATGGCTGTGTGTGTGCAGGGCTGTGGCTGTGCATGGCCATATCCTAGTGTGCGCGCAGCTGGGGGTGCACATGAGTATACATGTGCATGTTTGTGTGTATACATGCATGTGCCGGGAGCTGCCCTGTCTCCTGGTGCAGCTGGCTGGGCTGCGCCAGGCTCTGCGGCTCTCAAAGGCAGACGTAGGGGGGAGCGCTGGGGCCCTGCACTCTGGCAGGGCCGGGGCCCCTGCTCCCCCACCCACCTGCTCCCCCCGCCCAGGCTGCTGCTGCACGGGCTTCGAGTCCAGCTTCCTGTGCGCGGCCTGCGACCGGCGCTGGGAGGAGCACGAGACCTTCTTCGAGTCAACCGAGGCGCGGAGGCAGGGGGGGCGCCCATACGGTAGGCACCGCAGGCACGGGGGCTGGGGGGAGTGCAGGGCAGGAGGCAGCGGCACAGCCCAGCCCAGCAGGGGGCACTGTGGATCTGCCCCACGGCGGTGCCTTTCCTCATAGCCCCATCCCATGGCCTCTCCTGCCCCCACTGCCCCTCCCACACCTGCCCTCGTGCCCCCAGGAGAAGCCTACCTGCCCTTCGCCGAGATGCCCGAGCTCCGCAACGCGGTGCTGACGGGGCACGAGAGCGACAGCTCCGCCTACGAGGTCCTGCGCACGGGGCTGCCCGCCCCGTCCAGCTCACGCCCTCTGCCTCTTGCCCCTGCAGGAGCCTGGAGCCCCGCGGAGCCGGACGCCCCCAGGCCGGGGCGGGGCGGCCACCAATAAAGGGATGCAGCCAGCACCTGTGGCCTGGCCTGGGGCTGGGGATGGGCAGGGCAGGGTGGGCTCGACTCTCCCCGGGGAGCCCCGACTCCTGGGTTCGCTTTCTGCCTGGGCTGGAGGTGCAGTGAAACACTCCTGCCGGCCTCCGGCCAGCACCCCCTTCCCGGCCTGGGCATGAGCTGCAGAGCCCAGGGTCAGCACGGGGTCACTGGCACGATGAGGGTCACAGGGAAATGCCCGGTTCACGGGGCACGGCTGCCCCAAAACCCATGGCACAGCATGGCTCAGTCCTTGCCGGGACAGTCACAGTGAGACGGGCCCAGACGGGCGGGTGCTGCCGGCAGAAGGGGCTCGGCCCTTTATTGGTCACCCCCAGAGGCCCCCCGGGGCTGCGGGAACCAAATTGGAGCAGCTGTGCCCCTGGGGCTGGGGGCTGCGAGGGGGGCCGACCCCGCCGTGACAGCGGCAGGCGGGAAACAGGGATTCCTCCTCTCCCTCTTCTCTACCACACCATCCCTGGCCCCAGCTCCTTCTCGTCAGCGGTGGATTAAGATTTATTGGGGTTCTGGGCTCCTGACCCAGATTTATTGGGGCCAGCTGACACTGCCAAGGGTGGGAAGGGGCCTCTGTGCCCCGCGGGGGAGGCTGGGAGGACCCGGCCAGGCTGGGGGGGGGGGTGGCACAAGCCCCTCCTTCCTGCTCCCCACTGGAGTGGAGTGGGGCAAGGGCGGACGTGGGCGGGCCACTGTGGGCTCAGGGCTCTCGTTCTGCTGCCTTTGCCCCGGAGACCCCACTGTGTGCCCCCTGCCCACCCAGCACTGGGAGGCACAACTCACGGCCCCCACTGCTGCTGGGTGGGCAGGGGACATGCGGCCAGCATGGGGTCCCCGAGGCAAAGGCAGCAAGGCAGAGAGCCCCAAGTCTGCAGCGGGCAGCCCACATCTGCCCTGCGCACAAATCCAGGGATCACATGCCCTACCCATGCCTCCCCTTGGGGGTGCACACAGCGGTGGGGAGCTGCCCCCCACAGCCGTGGACCAGCTGCCCGTTGCTCTGTCCTGCTCCCCACCATGGCCACGGGTCCTTCATCGCCCTGGCTGGGCAGCACCCTGAGCCCCTGCCCCACTCCCTCCCTCACCATGGGGCCCTCGATCTATCCCCCCCACACCCCCCCCCCATAACTGATTTGAAGGCAGCTGCTCTGCACACCGCCCGGCCCTGCTCGGGATCAGGTGCATGCATGCAGCAGTGCGCGCGCGCGCGCACACACACACACACACACACGCACACACACACACACACACACACACAGAGCACCCCCTGCATCTCACTCCTGACAGCCCCTTGCAAGCTAGAAGGCTGCTGCCTGCAAGGGTAAACCCTCCATTTCCCATGGGAACCCAGGGGCCCCCGATTGGCAGAGGCCCCTGGGCCCAGGCCTCATCCGTCCGTTAATCTGCCTATGCTTCTCCTGGCACTGCGGGGTCTAGCCCCAGGGCCTCTGGCTTTAGCCATGCACCCATAGCTTGGAGAGGCCGGAGCTGCCTCAGGCTGCGCTCCTGGAGGGGAGATGCCGTGTGCAGCGTGCTCTGCCAGGGACGGGGGCAAGGGGCAGGCACTGGCCTGGGTCTGAGAGGAGCACAGGGGTGTTAACCCCCCCAAAACCCACCAGTCCCCCTCAATGCCAGGTCTAAGAGCAGCTTTCAGGCCTGCTGGAAGCAAGGGGCTAGATCCCATCTGTGCCCAGGCTCCTCAGTGCCCTGGGTCCTGGGCTGCCACCACGATGGTCCCAAAGGCAGGTAGGATCTGCTGGGGGGTCTCTTGTTGGCACAGTCCTAGAGCGCTGGTCCCGGAGCGCCGGAGTCCCACGAGGCAGCCGGGGCACCAGGGGCGTGGGCCCCTGGGCAGTGATGCACTTGCCAGATCCATGGGTCCTGCTGGCCTCGGGCTGCGGACGCTGCATGCAGCAAGGGCTGGGATGCACTGGCAGGGTTTGCACGTGCTGACCAGGCCGGGGCTGCTCCACTTGGCACGTGTCGGCCAGCAGGAGATTGCCCCTGGCACAGCTGGGCCTTCAGGGGAACAATGGAAGGCACTACTAGGAACGGAAATGCCCTGCCCAGCGCATAGGAAAAGGTGACAGGCTGTAACAGCTGATAGGAACAAGAAGCTGTTAAGTAAAGGAAATAGATAAGGGAAGCTAAAGCCTCGAGAGAAAGCCCCAGTTCATCAGAAGCGTGCAGAGGGACCTGCGCCAGGACCCTGGGAGTTTGTGCCCTATAAATCCCAATCCAGCATGCGGCCTGTGCTTCTCTCCCGGCCAGGGCTCATGAGCTGGATGTGCCGGCAGCAGGGGCAGAGTCAGAGCCCGGGTTGGCGGGAGGGGGGCTGGGGGCAAGCAGACAGGGGACTCACCCCAGGCACCTGTTGGGACAGACGGACAAGGTGGATCCTGAGTGGAGGCAACAAGCTGGGCCACAGTCCCTGCTCAAGAACTCGGCTCTGCCAGGACAGACAGACGCTGCTCCACTGCCCGGCACACGCCTGCGGGACCAGGACGGTGGGCTGCGTCTGCCCACGGGGCTTCACCAGGAGGGAACGGAGCCAGCGTGGAGGTGCTGAGGGTCCCAGAGACAAGCAGAAGGGGCTGGGACCCACCTGCAAGCGTGAGCGTCCAAGGGGCCAGCCAGAGAGCCAAGGCCATGGCCGGGGGAGATGGCTGAGGCCCAGGGGCCGGAGCTGCAGCTGGTTTCTGCTCTTGTCTGAAGGTTCCCAGCAGCTGCAGCAAAAGGGAAGTGACCCTCCCCCCGTGGGCCGGAGCCTGGGCCCTCTACCCGGTCTGTGGTTCTGCTCTTGCTCAACTGGCTGCAGGGCGAGGGCTGGCCTGAGACATCCCTTTGCTGCAGAGCTCCAGCCTCCACCTGTCCAGGACCAGCCAGCCCACTCCCTGCTGGCACAGAGCCATGGTCCCGCATGGCCTCTGGCTCCTGGCCTTACTGGCAGGTAGGAGACGGACTGGGCCAGGGCTGGGGGGCACGGAGGCAGCACTCGGGGGCTGGGACACGGAGGGGGCAGGGGCTCCGGCCAAGGCAAGCTGGTGCACCTGACTGTTTGCACGCTCAGCCTGGGCATCTCCGTGTTATTGCACACGCCTGGGCCAGATGTGGACGGACAGGGCCTAGTCAGGAGCAAGGCAGCCATGTTCCTGGCCACTCCGCCTCCAGCGTGGCTTGAAGTTGCAGCATGGTTAGTTGAGATTGGATGTTTGGAGACACGTCTTCACTGTCAGAGCAGGCAGGCCGTGGGAGAGATGCCAGGGATGGGTGCTGGGGGAGGCTCTCCAGTGCTGGAGGTGTCAGGAAGAGGTTGGGCAGCCTCTGGCAGGGATGCTTCAGGTGCAGCGATGCTGGTGCTCTGCTATGGGAGTTTCCCAGACTTCTGGGCTGTGCTGTTGCCCCCTTCTCTCCTCGCTGCTCCGTGTCAGGGGGTTTTCACCTCCCCCCGAGGCGCTGGTGCTGCTGCAGTCCAGGCTGGGGCTGGGGCTGCAGCTGCAGCTGGGCCGGGCCAATGCTGCTGGCACCAACCCTGCAGGGTCCTGGCTGGAGGGTTTTGTCCATGCGCTCAGGCTCAGCCCCACGCTGCACTGGGAGCAGAAGGGGATTTCCCACTTGCTCAGACTGGTTCAGACTGGGGGGTTTGCCTTCCTCTGTAACAGAGCCATGGCCTTTGCCTGGAGCATTAACCCCTTTTATAAAAGCAGGACGTTGGCCACTGCTGTGCCCCCGCTTTCCCCACGGCATGTTGTAGACTTTAGAAGCTGGGTGTGCCTGGGCTGGTTTGCACAGGGCTGATGCTGCCTCAGGCAGGGCTTGGACTGGATGTGACCCTGCAGGTCCCTTCCAGCTGCAGGGCTCTGTGACTATGACTCTGTGACCCCCGCCTGCCCGGGCACCCTGGTGTCTCTGCTCTTCTTGCAGGAGCCATGCCAGCCGGCAGAGCGCAGGAGCCCAAGTGGAGCATGCAGATGCCCACAGTGATGACGGGACTGAAGGGTAGTGACGTGGTGCTGCCCTGCAATTTCACACACCCAAACATAAACTACACGGGCATCATCCGTGTCCTCTGGGAGTCCCACTTCCAGTGCTGGGTGGCCAACAACAGCAACACAAAAGGCAACTGCAGCAAGGAGCCGGGGCCCAACAGCCGCTACAGCCTGGCTGGGGACCCGCGCCAGCATGACCTCTCCCTGCGGGTGGCCAGGCTGAACTTTGAGGACAAAGGGCTCTACTCTTGCCGTGTGGAGCTGGTGAACATATCCGGGCAGTCCTGGACGCACCTCCCCTGCCTCAAACTCACTGTGGAAGGTACCACGCCAAGCTGGCAGCCCACGGGGTGCCTGGGGTGCTGGGCTCTGCCCACTAGACTGTAGCTGGGTGGAGGCTCAGGGTGCGAAACCCCTGGGGTGGGCCCCTGCTGGATGCCTGCGTCCTGGAGCTCTGAGACGCTTCTCGGCATCTACTCCAGGGCTCGCTGGCAGCAGGGGTGGCTGGGCCAGGGCAGGCCATCACGGGCCCCGGGCCTGGGGCAGGCAGCACTTGCTCCCAGTCCTCAGGTATTGGGGGGAGAGGGGAGAGCCTGCACCCGGGTCTGCCAGCCCCCGCCCACGGTGCCCTGTGCCCTGCAGCATCGCCCAACATCCTCAACCTCTCACTGCTGGAGGGGTCAGGGCCAGCACGGGCCTTCTGCATGGCCGAGGGCAACCCCCTGCCCAACATCACCTGGTGGGGCCCTGGCAACACCTCAGAGAGCCCAACCCTGCGGGAGACCCAGGTTAATTTCCAGAGCGCGGCGGAGATCACGCTGTGGCGCAATGGGACCTACACCTGCCGGGCGAAGAACACGCGGGGCTGTGCCGAGCTCTCCCTGACTGTGGGGCCCTCGAAGAATACCCGCTTCCTACTCCTGGCTGCCCTGCTTCCTGCTGCCCTGCTGCTCCTGGCACTTCTGGTCCTGGCTCTCGTCCTCTGCCAGAGGCGGAAAGGTAGGGGGGCAGGGGGGGCTAAGCTTGGGGAGTGATGCAGGGGGGAGAAAAGGGGTCCTAAACATGGGCAGGGAAGAGGCCAGGGGTCCACAGGGATGTGTGTGGGCTGGGCCGGGTTGGAGTGAGAGGGTGGGCTGGGCAGTGGGCCTGGGGGTGGGTGGGGGCTAGGCAGGGGTGCCAGGCGGTTGTGGGGAGCAGGGCAGGGGGCTGGCTGGGCAGCACCAGCACAAGCCGGCGCTGAGGGTCTGTCCTGCTCTCTTCTAGGGCGATGCCAGGGCTCACAGAGGTAAGGTCCACCACTGTACCTGCTCCAGGGTGTTGGGGGGTGGGGACCAGGGGTGACATGGGCATGTCCTGGGGGTGGTCATGGGGCAGAAGCATCTGCTCCCTCCTCTGACTGGTGCCCACTGCCCTGCACCACCGCTGTCCAGGGCTCCCCATGGGCTGTTCCCCCCACAACGACCCCACAGCCACTGGGTGCAGGGACAGGGGCCCGCCAGGGCCCCTGCTGTCAGCTGCTCAAAGCTGCAGACATGATCCCAGTTTCCCCTGCAGACCTGGGGCTACATCCATGGGGCAGGGCCATGGGGCCAAGCTGTACTTCATGGGCACCAGCTGTAAGGTCTTGTAAGAACAGAAGAGGTCTGTCTTGTGCTGTCTCCGATGTCACACGGGCAGCGAGCGGAGGCTGAAGGGAGACTGACCGGGTCTGAGCAGGGTTTTTCCCTGTTCCTCTCTCCCTTGCAGCCTCCAGCATTGAGGTTTCCAGGCAGGTCTGATGCAGAGGCCATGCCTCTCACTCCCTGCCCCATCACCACCGATGCCACTTTCCTCCAAGTGCGTGTCTAGCCCCTGTGTACATTTGGCCGCACTCAGTTTCCAGCACATCCGGTGGCCATGAGCCCCCCCTTCAACCACCCGCGGGGGAAAACAAACTTCCTATTTTTCATTACAAACTGCTGGCCTGTTCATTTCATGTGGTGACTCCTGGTTCTCTCTCACAGGGACTGTGTAACTCACGCCAGCCCGGCCAGCAACACGCCTCAAGCAGGTAGGGGTCTGCCACTGCCTGTGCCCCCTGTGCCGAGCTTGCGGGGGAGGCAGTGCATTCTCCAAGCAAGTCCTGCCACACTGACAGCCCCTTTCTGAAGCCAGGCTTGGGCCGAGGCTGCTCCATGCAGGCAGCCCCAGCCCCAGTGGGCACCAGGGAGAGACAGGGGTGCCCTGCTGCGAGGGGGCAAAGGTCACCTAGGGCCCCTTCCCCTGGGGTTCAGTGTGGAGGGGTGGGGGCATGGGGCCTGGCTGTCCCTCAGGGCCCCCATGACAGCACGGACCCTGAGGACCTGGGGGCACGGGCACGACCCCCCTGACACACTGCCTGTGCTCCCAGCAGACACCTGCATCTACGCGGAGCTGAGCACTAGGACACGTGAGTGGGATCAGGAGCAGGAGCTCCCACAGGCCCTGCCTGGCTCTCCCTTGCCCTAGGGCTTGCATGGCCAGGGCCGCTGGGGGCACAGAGCCTGGCCTGAGCTTAGGGGAGGGGCTTTGCTGGGGGTGGACAAAGACTGTGCCCTGGTGAGGGGCTGGGTGTGGGCCCTTTCACCCTGCCAACATTGGCTGCTCTCCCTGCAGCTCCCAAGTCCCAAGTCTGGCTCCCTCCAACCCCCGAGGAAGGTAAGAGGCTGCTGGGGTGCACCTGGTGGGGGGCTTACAGCTGTGCCCAGGGCCCCAGATGCTGTGTGCGTTAGGGTGGGCACACAGCATGTGGGTGCGGGGGGACCCTGCCCGTGCACACCTCGCACGCCATATGGGTGGGGGGGGTCTGTGCACCATGGGGTGGGGGGCAGGTCTCTGCCACAGCTCCTGCTGGCTCCTAACCCTTGTCTGCCTCTCTGCAGAGGTCACCTACGCAGATCTGGCTCTTTAGGGACTGTAGCCAGCTGCGGGGAGGCGCCAGGCGGTGCTCCCTGCCGTCCCCAGCGAGAGCAGAGATCTGCCTGGGCGCACAGCGGGGCTGGGAGTGCCAACCGGACCCCGCCAGCCCATCGCTGCCTGCAGCTCCTCCTGGCTCAGCACCCAGCCTGGCCCAGGGCACTGGGACCCCAGCTGGACTGCAGGCGCCCTGCACACCCCACCCCTGCCCAACAGCACCGACAAGACAAGCCCCTCGTGTCCTGACCCATGTCTTGGGGAGCTCCCAGGGCTGTGGGAGGTGGCATGTGCTGCATCGTCTCCAAGGGGCACCAGGTGAAGCCAAGCCCCGGCCCTTCCTCCCGGCGAGCACAGGGGCCATCCCAGCACCGTCTCTGGTGCTGGTCACTCTAGGGCTTTCCTGCAACCTCCAGCAAGTACTCTCTGCCAGCTCTGGATGGGCACTTGTCTGCATTAAATAGCTGGAAGTGCACGAGCCAGCTCCGTGTCTGCTGCTGCAAGCCCAGCGGGGCTTGGGCCTGGCTGGGGTCCTGCCTCACGCTGGCACCTGAGTGTGCATCTTGTTTGGAGCTCCTGGGAGCCATTCCCCTGCCCAGCCCCCAGTTCCCCCCAGCAGGGACCCCCTCATTGCCCCTCCCTGCTGTGCCCAGCCCAGGCGTGCAGGTCAGGGCCAGGCCCAGATGCACACAGCTGGGGAGCAGCTGCCCAGCCCTGCCCCTGCCACCAGCCTCTGCCCAGGGAGTCCCACACACTGCACTGGCAGCAGGGAAATGCCTTGGTCCCCAGCCTGGCCCAGGATGGGTCCTGCTCCGGGGTGGTGGCAGTAGCATGGGTCTTGCCTTGCACCAGTCACAGCCGCTGTTCCCACAGACCCGCAGCAGCATGATACCAGCTCCAGCCTGGGCGGGCTGGGAGATGTGGGGGAGGGAGGCAGCAAGCTGGTTGCCTTGACTTGACTGAAGGCTGCCCATGCACACCGTGTTTACACACGTGTTTTGTGCTCATAGTTCTCTGCTCAGTTTCATCCCCACGTGTTTCACGTAGGCTCTGGGCACTGGCCAGGGCTGGTTTTCCTGGGGACTGGGCAGAGGTTGGTGGCTGGGCTCTGTGTCCGTGTGCATGGGCTTCCCCTCCCCGTCAGCCAAGGCTCCTTGCCTTGTCCTGCTGCTGGCACTTTGTGGCCCAGGGGGGCTGGAGGCTCGGCAAAGCCTAAATCTGGGGCCACACCAGGGCCTTCGGCTGAAGCTACATGGCTGCAGCCGAGCCTGAACCCATCCTGGAGCAAAAAACAGGGGTTTGGGTAGCGGCAGCCTGGATCCACCCTGTTCAGCTCCCCTTTGCTGCCCAGATGCACCTTCCAGCTTCAGTTAGTGGGGACACGCGATGGTGCCAGGACGACGCCAGCCAGCTCCAGGTGACTCCCTTCTTACCACAAAGCAAAATATCTGTTAAAAGCAGCCGCTCAGCCCTGGTCGGAGACAGAGCTGCTTGCCCCTGGCCTGGCCTGGCCTGACCGTGGCAAAGGCAGGCGGCTGTGTTGGGCACGGGAGTCTCGCGCCGTTACAGAGACCCACAAAAGCTCGTGCACACAGAAACAACGAGGATTCGCGGGACTAACAGCTGATGCTGGAAGGCAAGGGAGCCCCCGGGCTGCACAGGCTGGGCTGGGCCTGGTGGTGGCGGGGATGCGGGTGCATGGAGCTGCACGTCCTGGCTGCTCCTGCCGCAGCGTGGGTCACCGTTGTGGTGGGCCAGTAGGGGGCGCTCCTGCTTTAAGCCGCCCACCTCCCTGTGCTCGACTGCCGTCCAGGCCCCGAGTGCCTCCCTGGGGTGCCTCCCATCCAGCCGACCCCTTCCCTGGAGCACACCCGCTAGCCTGGGGTCCCGCTGCCACCATCCAAGGCTCTGGACTCACTTCTGGCTCTGCGCGCCTTGGAGAACGCAGGCCTGATCGTCCAATGGGTACTAGATCCAATACAAGCACTTGGGGCACTTCCCCAAGTCAGGGGCTATTTAGGAAGCCTCCCTTAGTCCACAGACCTAAGGGGCCTCCTTGGCATAATTTAGACCCACCCTCAATAAGTCTCCCACACCGGTCACAAGGAGAACTTTATTGAATCTCAGAAGAATCCCATAGAGCAAACTAGAATGGCTGCGGTAGCCCTTTTGATCTCACATCTGAGTTACTGAAACTAAATATCTAATCTGATCTCGAGTAGCTTACTCACTCTCATCGTCCAGAGGTGGTTGGAGTTTCCTCTGGAGGCAGGGCACTCTTGGAGCATGCGGTGATGAGGAGAGAGCCCGGTTCAGATTCACCTGGGTGACCGCATGGCTAATGGCTGCCTTCTTCCTGGCCTGGGCCCTTAAATAACCTCTCTGACCTCAGCAGCCCGGTCCAGTCGAAGCTGCCAATACTGGGCACAAGCCGACCAATCTCCCAAGCATCCCTGGCTACCTGGGCCCGCGCACAGGGCCGGGCCTTTCCCCCCTGCCCAGGTGACCAGAGCATTTGTCATGTAGACCAGAGAGGGAGATCCCCGCCCTGAAGGATTCAACCCCAGCCTCTCAGGCTGGCAGGGACAGATCTCTGGAGAGGGGCACCGACGGTGGCATTTCTGGCACAACCGTCTCGCCCAGGCCTTGCTGCAGCACCCCACACACCGCATACACACCTGCACGTGCTCACGCGTGTGCCTGGACATGGACACCCATGTGCTGTGCATGTCCGCCCAGGCTCCCCTAAGGGTTGGGGTCCTCACGCTCTGCCCCCCCCCCCCACAGGGGTTGTGGGGGGGCAGCACCTCGGGCCCCTTTAAGATACGGTGGCTCCTTCTCCGAGGAGCCAATGGGGCGCGGATCTCATTGCCTTCTGCTCTGCCGGGCCAATAGGGTCGGGCGGAGGCGGTGACATCATGGGGGGTGGGATTTTTGCATTAGGGTTGGGAGTCGCTCATGTGGGGGAGGGGGGAATGAGGCTGGTCTACCAAAGCTGTTCCCGGAGCGGGCTGCGAGTTTGCGACCGCCCGTCTTGCCCGTTCCCTGCCCCAGCCGCGGCACTGCAGCTCTTCTGCCTGCTCTCCTGGGCTTGAGGAGTCGCTGTCCTTTCCCTCCTTCACCCCTGGTATCCAGACACAGCGTGCCCCCTTCTCCCCAGCTGCATCCCAGACCCTTGGTGGTCTTCAGTGCCTGCCTCTTGGACCCTCCAGTTTCTCCGCCTGTTTTAACTGGAGACCTGCCTGCAGGTCTCCAGGCAAGGCCAGACCAGCTCCGGGCAGGCCGGGGCAGTGCTATCGCCTCCTTCCTTCCACCTCGTGCTCCTCATCGCCGCCTCCTCCCAGCCCAGGTGGCACCAGGGTTTTTCCCCCAACGATAGTGCACTGCTGGCTCATCGTGTCTGCCGTCCTTGTTGGCAGTGCAGATCACTTGAATGGTGGTGTCCCAAACAGCACAAGGGACGCACCCCCCTGCCCTGAGGGCACAGCCCTGGTGTGACCGGGTTAGGCGACCAGGGCACTGAGCTGCAGGGGAAGGGCAGCGGTGAATGGGAGCCAGGGGCATTGTGCGGCCGGGTTCTCCAGCGAATTAAGACCACACTGGCTTCTCACAACTAGTTCTTGGTCCGCGCTGCCTGTTCCGCATTGTCAGTTGTTTCCCCATCCTTCCTGCATGACTCATGCCTAAGTCCCTTCCTGTTGACTACACTTGCCCTTCCCCGCTGTCCCTCACTTCTCCAGGCTCTGGGAGGGCTGGCGGAGGAGCTGCAGGCCATGCCTCCACTGCTGGAGGAGCTTGTGGTTGCAGGGAACCTGGGAGCTCAGGACTGGAAGCTAGCACAGACACTTGGAGGTGAGCATCTCATGTCCATGGACATTCCTCGGGTGGAGACAGCAAGGGAACGGGCCAAGAGGAGGAACCCACCCGCCCTGCTGAGCCGGCCAAAGCGGCTGGTTGCTGGCAACAGAAGACTTGCAGCCATAGCCAGGCCTGCGCGGGGATCACTGAGGCTTTGAAAAATGTCTTTGCTGTTGGAGCAGGGGGCAGTGGACCAGATGCCCAGGGGAGAGGGGGACTCTCCAGCACTGGAGGCATCAAGGAGAGGTTGGGCAGACAGTGGGCCGGGAAGCTCTAGGTGCAGCGATGCCTCTGCTCTACTATGGAGATTGGCAGGCTTCTGGGCTGTGCTGGTTTCCCCCACACACGCTTTCTGCTCTATGTGTCAGGGGGTTTTCAAGCCTCCCCCAGAGGTGCTGGGTGCTGGCTGCAGCCCAGACTGGGGCTGGGGACTGGGCTGGGCCAATGCTCCTGCTCAACCAACCCCACAGGGTCCTAGCTGGAGGCTCTTGCTCCTGTGCTCAGGCTCAGATCAATACTGCATTTGGGGTTAGGAAGGTATTTTCCCCTCTGGTCAGATTGGTATGGATCGTGGGATTTTGCCTTCCTCCATACCAGGGCCATGGTCTCTACCCAGGACCTCCTGAGCATCTGCTGACAGCATTTCACAAAGCAGGATGTTGGCAGCGGTGATCCCTCTGCAGCAGGGTCGGGGACATGTCTGTGTTGTGCCAGGGCTGATGACCGTCTTACATAGAGTTTAGATGATCATAGAATCACAGAAGTTGGGTCGGAAGGGACCTTGTAGATCTTCAGGCCCGACCCCCTACCTGGGCAGGAGGAAAACTGGGCTCAAGTGACCCCAGCCAGGTAGGCATCGAGCCACTTCTTAAAGACCCCCAGGGTAGGAGCCAGCACCACTTCCCTTGGAAGTTGGTTCCAGATCCTAGCCGCCCTAACTGTGAAGTAGTTCCTACAGATGTCTAATCTAAACCTACTCTCCAACAACTTTTGGCCGTTACTCCTTGTTATTCCGGGGGGCGCTGGGGGAAACAAGGTCTCCCCCAAACCCTTCTGGTCCCCACTAGTGAGTTCATAGATGGTCACAAGGTCCCCCCTAAGCCTTCTCTTGTAAAGGCTGAATGGGTTCAGGTCCCATAGCCTCTCATTGTAGGGTCTGCCCTGCTGTCCCCGCATCATGCGGGTGGCCCTCCTCTGGACCCTCTCAATGTTGTCCACATCCCTCTGGAAGTGTGGTGCCCAGAACTGGACACAGTACTCCAGCTGTGGCCTGACCAGTGTCACATAGAGGGGGAGGATCACCTCCTTGGCCCACTTGAGATGCACCTGTGGATGCACGATAGAGTCGGTTAGCCCTGCCGACCGTGACCTCGCATTGTCGGCCCATGTTCATCTTGGAGTCAACAATGACTCCAAGATCCCTTTCTGGCTCCGTGCTCTCAAGAAGGGAGTTTCCCATCTTATAAGTGTGCTGCCGGTTACTACTGCCCAAGTGCAGCACCCTGCACTTGTCTGTATTGAACGCATCCTTTTTTGTTAACCCACCCTTGCAACCTATCCATGTCTTGCTGCAGTCTTTCCCTCCCTGCTAACGTGCCCACCTCACCCCAAATTTTGGTATCATCAGCAAATTTGAACAGGTTGCTTTTCACCCCGTCGTCCAAATCACTGATGAAGAAATTGAACAGTGCGGACCCAAGGACCGAGCCCTAGGGGACTCCGCTGCCCACTTCCCCCCAGGTCGAATATGACCTGTCCACCACCACCCTCTGAGTACGACCCTTCAGCCAATTAGCAATCCATCTGATTGTGTAGGCATCGATGCCACGGTTGCCTTCTTTTTTAATGAGGATGGGGTGGGAGACAGTGTCAAAGGCCTTCCTAAAGTCCAGAAAGACTACATCCACGGCGACACCTGCATCCAATGCTTTTGTGACCTGATCGTAAAAGGCAATCAGGCTGGTCTGACATGACCTGCCCCTAATGAAACCGTGCTGGTTGCCCTTGAGCATCATCCCCGATGCCGGCCCATCACAGATGTGCTCCTTGATGATCTTCTCCAAGAGTTTCCCCAGGATTGAGGTAAGACTGACAGGCCTATAGTTGCCCGGGTCCTCCTTCCTCCCTTTCTTAAAGATGGGGACCACATTGGCTATCTTCCAATCATCCAGCACCTGGCCCAAGCACCACGAGCGCTCGTAAAGCCGTGCCAAGGGCCCTGCAATAACCCCTGCTAGCTCCCTCAGTACCCTGGGGTGGAGAGCATCTGGACCTGCTGACTTGAACACGTCCAGCCCCTCCAGAAGCAGTCTAACCCGGTCCTCCTCAACCTTAGGCCTGGAGGTGTTCCCCTCGAATCCGTCTTGAATCACGGTGGGGGAGTCCCAGTCCCTGCACAAGAAAACGGGGCTGAAGAATTTGTTAAAGATGTCTGCCTTCTTCTTTGGCGCGACCACCAGCTTGCCCAGCGTATCTTGCAGGGGCCCCACATTTCCCGGTTCCTTCTTCATCCTCCCTATATATTTGAAAAAGGACTTTTTATTATCTTTGATCTTGGATGCTAGTCCTAGCTCTATGTCCGCCTTAGTTTTCCTAACAGCTCCCCTACAGACCCAAGCAGTGGAGGTGTACTCCTCTTTGGCGATCGCACTGCCCTTCCACCAGGTGTAAGCCACCTTTTTGGCAACCAGACATTCCTGGACATCCTTGGTGAGCCAGGGAGGCTTTCAGGCGCTCTTGCCCCCCTTGCTTCTTGTTGGGATCATCACCCCTTGGGCCCTGAGTATCGTGTCCTTAAGGAACAACCACTCATCTTGGGCACTGAGTTCCCCTGCCCTCGAACCCCAGCGCCTCTCCCACCAATCTTCTCAACTCGTTGAAGTTGGCCCTCTTGAAGTCTAGGGCTACCGCCTTGCTGCAGGCCCTTGACATGCTGCGCTGGATGGTGAATTCCAGCAAGCGATGATCGCTATCACCCAGGTGGCCATGGACCTGGAGCCCCCTCACCAGATCATGACGGTTTGTCAGTGCTGGTTTGGACTGGAAGTGGCCTCTGGAGCTCCCTTCCAGCTCTTTTCTATGAGTTTATGAAAGGCGGCTCCACGAGCCTGGGCTGGCTCCGTGCTGGGGCTCTTGTTCAGTCTGAGCATCGTGCTAGCTTGTTTCTGGGCATCGAGGCTCGGGGCCCTGAGCTTCATGGAGGAACAGAGCGCCCAGATGTTGGCACTGCCTGAATGGGTTCCCCGGAAGCCTTGTTGCTGGTGTCACTGGCAATGCCTTGATTTGAGGATGATCTCTACCACCGCTCATTGATGGGTCTGAGGTGGCTTAAGAGTCCAATCCTTGAGCCGTGGACCCATCTACAGAAGTCTCAGGTCCTTCCGCAGGGGATAGTTTGCCATAGGCCTGGATGCCTCTCCTTTTCCTTCCTCCATTCTCTCTTCTCTGCTTCGAGGGCAAGACGCTTTCCCTTGAAATGGGCAGGCTGTGGCACCCGGCTCTTGGCATCAGCATCCATGTTTTAGAGGTCTGCCTCCGACATCTTGTAGCACGTCCTCTGGCTGCCACAAGATCTCGGATCACAGCTCAGCTTGTTTTAGGGGCCCAAGAGTCAGGCATCCACACAATGCCTGGTCCAGCAACACTGGTGCATGAGGGTCCCTGACTCAGTGCTGGTAGCACTGCCTTCAGCAAGGATGCTGCCATTTGTGCAGCAATCTTCCCACTTGATGTGGAGGATTTTTTGGAAGCATCGATGATGATGCCTCTCCAGGCTTTTGAAGTGATGATGGTCAGGGGGATGACGAGTGCATTGCAGACCTGATCTTGGTGTGTTTCCAGAGATTGTGATGAATAAAGACACACCAAAACAATGTCCCAGAGAAGGCACTTGTGCACCAGACCCTGTGCTGGATCTCCTCCTCAAGATTCACTCGCTGAGAGGTGGCTGCCAAGGGAGGGGAGGTGCTTGACTACCTCCTGGGTGTTTCCTTCAACAGTTTTTTGGGGAGGGGGCTCACATTCATGGCCGGGTGCAGGCTGATAGAGCACTTCAGGCTTCTCAGTGCTGAGACACACCAAAGTTTGGTAACTTCTCCAAAGAGATCTAGTGCAGCCCGGAGGCTTTCCTCAGTGGGTTCAAGGCTGGCGCAGTTAGCATATTGAAGACCAAGAATGGTTAATTTTAATACTTTGGTCTTGAAGTGAAAACATCAGAGATGGAAGAGCCCTTCATCTGTTTAGTATGCAATAGGATTTAAGGCTGGGGATGGGGACTGAGCTGCACCAGTATTCCTGCTGGGACCGAAGCCGGAGGTTCCTGGCTAGCAGGTCGTGTCCCTCCGTTCAAGGTCAGACTGATCACCATATTTGGGGCCAGGAAATAATTTTACACCATGATCAGATTGCTTTGGACTGGGGAGTTTTGCTTTCCTCCATACCAAGGCTGTGGCCCTCTATCTAGGATCTCTTAAGCGTATATTGACATAATTTCATAGCAGCCATTCCCTTGCTTTCCCCCCGGCAGGCTCAGGTGTGAAGCGCGTGTTGTATCAGAGGTCTTACGCAGAGTTTAGACTGGTTTGCGCAGAGCTGATCCAGCCTCAGGCAGGGGTTGGACTGGATGTGACTTCTGGAGCTCCTTGCCAGCCCCACGTCTCAGTGGGGTCAGCTCTGGATGGAAGGTGTCCTTCCTGGGACCCCGGATGGCTGTCAACACAGTGGAGAACAGAGTGGGGTGATGCTTTGCTGTTTATCCCCCCTAGGCAGTGGAGCAATGTCCCGGTAGCCCCTGCCCACCCCCACCACTGTGCTGCTTCTCTTGCACACACAGTCTACGTCGCACGCTGGCAGCCCTGTCCACAGGCCCGCACCGTGCTGCACCCAGAGGTTCCCCTTGCTGAGTGCTTCTGGGGTTCCCAGGCGGTGCAGCTGTCTTGCAGCCTCTGGGCAGGGCTGGGGGCCCCCGTCCTGGCCTTTCCATCCAGTGCTCATGGCAGCGCGCTCCAGTACTCCTGCTAGAAGCACCTGATCTGCCTTCTCAAGCTATTGCTGTCTCTTCCTCACGGGTATGGGTGCAGCTCTGGAGCAGCAAATCCTGCCCGGGGAGGCAAGCCACTGCCTCATGACAGGATCTTAGTCCCCTTCATTGCCTGGCACCAGCTGATCTGTGTCCTTGGCACCATCACTTTTATTTGACATATAGAAAGTTGTTTCCATGGATGCATGTGAGATGAGGCTGACTGGGGCAGCGCCCGTGGCCGAGTTGGCGGCAATGCTTCTGCGTCTTCCCACGGCCCCATGCGGCGTGCTCGGGTTGCAGGGCTGGATTGGTTCCAGCTGCAGCAGGTCTGGCAGGCAGCGCATCCCTGTGGAAGGGCAGGTTTTCCTCTTCGGAGCCAGTCCTGGGTAAGACGGGCCTGGCTTTGCCAGGCAAAACCCTTTGGGAAAGGGCAGGTGACAGCTGTGGTGAAATCAGTGGTTGAAAGCACCAGCTTCTCTTGAAAGATTTGATTGCCAAGCCCCTTTGGGAATCTGCCTTTAATTCAGGCCCCCTCCCTCAAATAAAGGGGTGCTGTGTGCAATCACTTTCCCTGCTGTGAACGGCCCTCCCCAGGAAGGCTGGTTATTTCTACTCCACTTGTGAATGCTTTTATTACATAAAAAGCCATTTTTCAAGAACAGTTCCTCTCGTTTCTGTGCACGCAGGGAAATTCCTGTTTGTGTTGGAACAGGGCTGGTTTCATACCTGTTCGCACACAGTCTGAAGGAATCGCAGAATCACAGACAATGAGGGTGGCAGGGAGCTCAGGAGGTCACATCTAGTCCAGTCCCTGCTCCAAGCAGGACCAGCCCCAGCTACAGCGTCCCAGCCAAGGCTTTGTCTACCCGGGTCTTCAACACCTCCAAGGAGGGAGACTGCACCACCTCTGGGGAGCCTGTTCCAGCGCTTCACCATAGATCTCTTAAACACACCATGAGACAGTTTTTCCTCATATCCAACCTCAACTTCCCTTGCTGCAGCTTGAGCCCATTGCTCCTTCTGTCATCTGCCCCCACTGAGACCAGCCCAGCTCCATCCTCTTTGCAGCCCCCCGGCAGGGAGGTGAAGGCTGCTGTTCAATCCCCCTCGGTCGTCTCTTCTGCAGACTCAAACCTCTCCTCACCAGTCCTGTCCCCCAGCCCCCACCCATTTTCATTGCTCTCCACCGGACTCTCTCCAATGTGTCCACATCCTTTCTGTAGAGGGAAGCACAAAACTGGACAATCATGGGCTTCCTTCTGCAGCTGCGGCTGAAGGACCCACCCCCATATTTGGGGTCAGGAAGTAATTTCCCCTCTGGTCAGACTGGTCTGGACTGGGGGGGGGTCCTTTCTCTGCAGTTGGGGCGCATTCTCTGCCTCGGCTCTCTAGCATCTATTAACATCCTTTGCAGTAGCAGGACGTTGGTAGCCCGCGGCCCCCCTGCTTTCCCTGCAGCAGGGTCAGGGGTGACATCTGCGTAGTTTTACTGCAGCTTTTGGCATTGGGTTTGTCCAGGCTGGTTTGGACAGGGCTGACCCTGCCTCAGGCAGGGGGTGGACTAGATGTGACCCCGCAGGTCCCTTCCAGCCCCGCGGCTCTGGGACTGTAGGAAGATCAGTCCGCAGAGCAGGACCGCACACTGTGCTGGACCTAAGCGGGTGTTTTTATTACTCACAGACCACACAACTTTAACAAAGATGTTGGTACTATATTTTATTTTATTTTGAACCTATCAGTTTATTCTTTCCCCTGGCTTCACTAGGTGTGTAATATTCCCCTGGGAAATCACAGGCTTGTGTATTTGTTCTGAGACTCTCCAGGCTGTCCCTGGTTTATTTTCCTATGTGAGAACAAACAGCTTTTGGTGGCCATGGAGCAACTTGGATTGGAAAAGATCCAGAGGGGAGTTTTGTAACCCTTCTCTCTTCTGTCTGCATTTGCTCGTGGCGGTTTCTTGCGTGGCCCAGCCTTGTAAATCAGTGCCAGGGTAGGTTGAAATGCTTGTTCCTCCCTACAGTCATCTCCTTTTGTTTGGTTATGGAAGAACAAACACTTCCCCCCCCTGTTTCTTTGTCAGCTGGAAGTTTTGAAGCAACTCGGGACTTGAAACCAGTGGTTCCCAACCTGCTCAGACTCCAGGTGCCTTTCATTAGGCTCACGGCACCCCGTTTTTGGAAAATGCCGGATCTCTGTTTTTGGACCACAGGAGAATAATAGTGCTTTGCCTGTTGCAAAGAACTTGGGCAGCTCCCAGCAGGCCAGAAATGTTTTAACGCTACAGATTCTTGTATGAAATCTCTGGGTTTATCTTGTGAATCCTGGTTTTCCACCGACACCCTGATTAAGAACCACTGCTTTAAACACCGACAAAGCAGAAGGGGGAGAAGCAGCTGAGAGCAATGCTTCACTGTTGGCACTTGTTCTAAAATTGACTCCATCGCAGCCAGCCCTGCTTAGAGACGCTCTTTTACAGCTTCTGTGACTGCTGCTGCCCCTCTGCCTGAGGAGACAGAAGCACACGTGCACATTCAAAATGTCAAGTTCCTTCTTGAATTCAGGCAGTAGTTCCCTACTGGTTAGGTAGTAAGGGGGGGGGGGGGTGCTATAGCACCCCGTTCAGCAGTTATGCATGCAGAAGAGACACGTGGCATGCATAACTGAGTACATAACAGTAGTACTGAGCATGCACTGTATGACATGTCATATAGATGCATCTTGCAACCTGCATCATACATAAAACAAACTGCACTCCAAACCCTGTGGCACCAACCATTGTGCTTCCCTGTTCCAAGTGAAATATTTGTTTTACCCTTTTTGGAAAAAGGCCAAAAGCTAAAAATGACTTGAAAGCAATTCAGGCAAAGCTGGAACAAAGCCAGGCTTGCTTAAAACCTCCTTTGAATGGAAAAGTCTCTTCAACCCTTTTTCTATGTGTATTTCAACAGGGCTGAGAACTGCCACTCAGGTTAATGAAGTGCAAATTGCTTTTAGATGTAAATAAAAAAAACAAAGTGAGGCTTCAGGGTTAATAAAGAGTAATCATTTTCTATTAACTGCCACTGGCTAATTACCCCTCAGCCAGAAAACCCCCAAGCCTATATCAATAGCATTTAGGGAGTTATCACATCATTAATAAGCTCCCCCCCACTTCAATAGTTCAATTGCTGCTCAATCCTTTCAATCTCAGAGGTGGTGGGTTTAAGAAATCTTTATGTATAGGCAGCTGTGGGTTATTTTTTATCTTAGTCCATAACTTAGTTAAGCCTTCTGACTGCTGTTTAGTGTTTTTTCCTACTTTTTTATTCTTTATTAAGGTCACGGTTTTCCAGGCCACTTGCCCGGTAAGTAGAGCCGGGTGTGGAGCTGGGCTTTGCAGGGGTAATAGTCAGAAGCTGAAACACAAAGCCAGGGTCCGGAGCCAGGAATCAGAAGCCTGGTTACCAAGTCCAAAGGATAAAACACAGGGTGAAGTCCAGGCGAAGCCAAGCCAGGCTCAGGAGTCAGGAAACAGATCTGCAGGGAGAATCCTGGGGTCAAAATGCAGAAGCAAGCCGAAGGCAGGGTCAGGGAAGCCAGACGTGCAGTCAGGACAGGAGCTGCTCAGAGACGGGAGCTGGCCTGGATTAGTACTAACTGGGTCCACGCACCTCACAAGGGCTGCAGGGCAGGCGCCTGACGCTTCAAGCTGGATACTTTAGACTCATCTTCCTTTCCGTCCCTGGGCGCAGACCCTCCACATGTATGAAGGCACTGGTGCCGCTCGCTCCAGGCTGGGCTGCTGCGGGGAGTTACCCCAGGGTGCTGCAGACAGACGGTCAGTGCATCCCAGGGTAGCAGGCTCCAGGGTGCTCAGTCTGTGCCTCAGCACCCGGGGACGAGGGGACCCGTAACAGATCCCCAGCGTACCTGCTTGAGATGGGGGGGTGAGGTACACACCAGGTGGTCACTGCACTGCTCTCATGGACCATGGTAGCCAGTGAGATGATTTTTCCTTTTCTTTCTAATTCCATCTTTATTCTCCTCTTCCTAGATTCAGCCATACTCAGCTCAGATGAGAGCTGGTTTTTAGAGACCCCAAGGCTAAAAAAGGCAATTGGTTTGAGTCACATCATAGCTTTTTGTGCTGCATTAAGTCCAGACCTCACAGAAAGCCAAACTCAATAGAACCACAGACAGCGAGGGCTGGAAGGGACCTCAGGAGTCATCTAGTGCAGCCCCCCGGTCCGAGCAGGACCAGCCCCAACTAGATCACCCCAGCCAAGGCTTTGTCTAGCTGGGTCTTCAACACCTCCAAGGATGGAGACTGCACCACCTCTCTGGGTACCCCATTCCAGTGCTTCACTACCTTCCTCATGAGAGAGTTTTTCCTAATATCCAACCTCAACTTCCCTTGCTGCAGCTTGAGCCCATTGCTCCTTGTCCTGTCATCTGCCCCCGCTGAGACCAGCCCAGCCCCATCCTCTTTGCAGCCCCCCTGCAGGGAGGTGAAGGCTGTTATTCAATCCCCTCGGTCTTCTCTTCTACAGACTCAATCAGCCCATTTTCCTCCTCCTCTCCTCACCAGTCCTGTCCCCCAGCCCCACAACCATTTTCCTTCCCCTCTGCTGCACTCTCTCCAATGTGTCCACCTCCTTTCTGCAGTGGGGGGCCCACAGCTGGACACAGGAGTCCAGATGTGGCCACACCAGTGCTTTCTTTTTTGTAAGTGTATGATGATACAGTGATCACTAAACAAGGAAAAATTTTACATCCCAGTGTTGCAGCCAGCTGATGGTCTCTGGTGTGGTATTGTGCGGATCCAACAGAGTTGCATTACGTGCAGGGAGAGGCATTCAGCGGGGATGTGGTTCACAGTTTGAAAAGGTGCTGCAGTCGCAGTTGAGGGAGCTGGTCCAGCCCCATCGATGTAACAGAAATCCACATCTGCACCATCCTGTCCGGATCTGGTTTAGAGAAAACCAAAGATGTCTAGGGGAATCAAAGTCACCTGGTCTCATGGGGGATTTGTAGTAATAATTTCTGTACTGGAGGGTGAATTGCCCTCTTGCATCCAGGCATCTTGGATGTTAATTGAGTCTTTCTCAAGTTGAACTGCCGTTCTCCAAGGAGGATGTCTAGATTTTCATCTCGGACATGGTGTGTTTAAGAGATCTTTGTGCACAGGCAACTGCAGGTTATTTTTTACTTTGGTCCATATTTTATTTCAGGCATTTTTTTCTTCTAAATGGGGGTGGGTGTATGTTACTGAGAATAGGGAGCCATAGAAGAGGGGTGGATCGGTTTGTTCCTGTAATTATTTGCACTGCGCGGTTGAGTTGTATGTCAACATTATCAGTGTGATCACTGTTTAACCAGACCGGAGCGCTGTATGCCAGCAAGGAGTAGGTCACCGCTAAAGCTGTTCTTCTCAGTGCATCGGCATCCTCTCCCCAAGAAGTCCCAGTAAGTTTCTGCAGCAAATTATTATCGGTTTTTAACATAGCAGCTGTCATAGCTAAGTGATATAGGGCAGTGTCCTACCTAGGATGTTTCCTAAATTCTTAGGAGTACCATTATAATGCAGGAGCTGGTTTCTGAAACAAGGATGGGGTAGTAATTAGCTTGTTTATTGTACAAGTGAAATGTAGAAACTTCTGTTTTCCCAGGGTTTGGGCACAGATGCTATTGTTTAAAGTAGGTATCTAAAGTCTTCCGATCAGATGTGAGTATTGTAATGAGACGTATGGATCCCAGAGGCAAAACTGTCAGCAGCAGAAAGGAGGAACAGGACGTGAGGGGAAGGAGGCAGGGAAAACGAGAGAGTTAGAGAGGCTGCCGGAGAACAGCAGGCCTGTAACCGCTCTGCAAGGAACTGCTGTAATATATATAATAATATATTATAGTGTAATAAGACACTGCCTATATTAAGTAGGGAGCTGCTCCTTGATTACCCAGACAGGGTCACGTGAAACATGGTGGCAGCAGAAAGTCTGTGAGGACGCTCCAGACGAGAGAGACACCTGGGCCCGCCAGTGATTCAAGCAGGTTGTGAGAAGCATGGAGGGACTGAAGTCCCCGGGACAGCCGGATTTCAACACAAAGAGCCTGGCACGGGCACAGAAACAATGGAAGCAAGAATTCAGTCTGTATACAGAGCTAACCATGGCTGATAAAGAAGAGAAAATGAAGGTAAAGCTATTTTATGATCTAGTGGGTGGAAAAGGCCGTGAAGTAAGTGCGACGCTGATGCCAGGGAACCCAGACAGACCCGGACAGTTAATAGAAGCGTTTGATGCATCCTGTGACCCCAGGAAAAATGAGACTCTAGAGAGAGATCAGTTTTTCACCCAAATCAAGAGGAGGAGGAAGGAATAGAGGCCTATATCACAGCACTGAAAACTCTGGCATCCTCATGTAATTTGGGAGACATAAAAGACATAAAACCAGGGATAGGATTGTGTTTGGCACACGGGATTCTGCCCTGAGGGAGAGACTACTAAGAGAGGTAGATCTAACCCTGGAAAAGTGTCACCAAATTGCAAGGGCAGCAGAATTGTCTAAACAAAGGATGAAAACGATATCAACAGCCGCGTGCACAGAGCAGGGTCACAGGCTCAACCTAAAGGGCTCTGGACAGCAGGAACCCGACAGGCCAGCTGCAAACGCCGACCGTGCATGTACCTGTGAGAAGCTACCTGAAAGGCGGAAGGACAAATGCCCAGTTGATAGAAAAGTGTGCAAAAATGTGGAAAACACAATCATTTCAGGGGTCAGTGTTGTAGCCACCCAAATAGAAAAAAACAACAGTCCACGCAGTGATGAGAGATCAGAGGACTACAGGTGAGGAGGAAGCGTTCAGTGTAAATTTGACAGATTCACAGGATACGCACATTACAGAAAACAAGTGGGCAACAACTCAGCCATATTTGCACCAACGATGCTAGAGCAAAACCTACAAGAGTCCAGGTGGATTGTGGAGCCGTTTCTTTTGCAATGTCCTTCCTGTGAATCAAAATGCGGATTTCCCCTAGCCGTGCTGGAGCCACTGAAGAAAGGATTGACAAACCTGCAGAAAACAGGCAGCATCGCACCAGTTGAAAAAAGCACTAGTAGTAGTAAGGAAGCCATCAGGCAAACTCAGACTCTGCATTGATCCAAAACCACTTAGCAGGACACTCAGAAGAAGCCATTACCCACTGCCAACGATTGAGGATGTACTGCCTGACCTGTCTAGGGCAAAAGTGTTCACAGTTTGCAATGTCAAGAATGGATTTTGGCATGTGGAACTAGATGAATCATCCAGCCACCTGACAACCTTTAGTACGCCCTTTGGCCGGTATCGCTGGTTAAGGATGCCCATGGGGATCAGTCCAGCTCTGGACGTTTTCCAGTGGAAGCTGAACCAGGAGCTGGAAGGTCTTCCAGGTATCGAGATTGTGGCTGATGATATTCTGGTCATAGGACAAGGGGATGATAAGGAAGAGGCAATCCATGACCATGGTGCCAAATTGCAACGACTCCTGAACAGATGCCAGGAGAGGAACATTAAACTGAACGCCGACAAGATACAGCTGAGAAGAACAGAAGTACCCTAATTGGACATCTGCTGACTTTGGAGGGACTACAGCCAGACCCAGAGAAGGTGAGAGCCATTATGGAGATGCCCAGGCCACAGGAAGTCATAGATTCATAGATTCATAGATGTTAGGGTGGGAAGGGACCTCAATAGATCATTGAGTCTGACCCCCTGCATAAGCAGGAAAGAGTGCTGGGTCTAGATGACCCCAGCTAGATACTCATCTAACCTCCTCTTGAAGACCCCCAGGGTAGGGGAGAGAACCACCTCCCTTGGGAGCCCGTTCCAGACCTTGGCCACTCGAACTGTGAAGAAGTTCTTCCTAATGTCCAGTCTAAATCTGCTCTCTGCTAGCTTGTGGGCATTATTTCTTGTAACCCCTGGAGGCGCCTTGGTGAATAAATCCTCACCAATTCCCTTCTGTGCCCCCGTGATGAACTTATAGGCAGCCACAAGGTCGCCTCTCAACCTTCTCTTCCGGAGGCTGAAAAGGTCCAGGTTCTCTAGTCTCTCCTCGTAAGCCTTGGTCTGCAGGCCCTTGACCATACGAGTTGCCCTTCTCTGGACCCTCTCCAGGTTATCCGCATCCCTCTTGAAGTGTGGCGCCCAGAATTGCACGCAGTACTCCAACTGCGGTCTGACCAGCGCCCGATAGAGGGGAAGTATCACCTCCCTGGACCTATTCGTCATGCATCTGCTGATGCACGATAAAGTGCCATTGGCTTTTCTGATGGCTTCGTCACACTGCCGGCTCATGTTCATCTTGGAGTCCACTAGGACTCCAAGATCCCTTTCCACCTCTGTGCCACCCAGCAGGTCATTCCCTAGGCTGTAGGTGTGCTGGACATTTTTCCTCCCTAGGTGCAGCACTTTGCATTTCTCCTTGTTGAACTGCATCCTGTTGTTTTCTGCCCACTTGATTAACCTGTCCAGGTCTGCCTGCAGCTGTTCCCTGCCCTCCGGCGTGTCCACTTCTCTCCATAGCTTTGTGTCATCTGCAAACTTGGACAGAGTACACTTCACTCCCTCGTCCAAGTCGCTGATGAAGACATTGAAGAGTATCGGTCCAAGGACCAAGCCCTGCGGGACCCCACTGCCCACACCCTTCCAGGTTGAGACCGACCCATCCACCACGACTCTTTGGGTGCGACCCTCTAGCCAATTCGCCACCCACCGGACTGTGTAGTCATCCAAGTCACAGCCTCTTAATTTGTTCACCAGTATGGGGTGGGATACCGTATCGAAGGCCTTCCTGAAGTCTAAGTATATGACATCCACCCCTCCTCCTGTGTCCAGGCGTTTCGTAACCTGGTCATAGAAGGAGACTAGGTTGGTCAGGCACGATCTGCCTGCCACGAACCCGTGCTGGTTTCCCCTCAGCATAATTTGTCCTGCCGGGCTCTCGCAAATGTGAGCCTTGATAATTTTTTCAAAGACTTTGCCAAGGATGGAGGTGAGACTGACTGGCCTATAGTTGCCCGGGTCCTCCTTCCTCCCCTTCTTGAAAATGGGGACCACATTGGCCCTTTTCCAGTCCTCCGGGACTTGGCCCGTGCGCCACGAGCGCTCAAATATTCCCGCCAGTGGCTCTGCAATGACGTCGGCCAGTGCCTTCAGCACCCTCGGATGGAGCTCATCCGGGCCTGCCGACTTAAAGGCATCCAGTTCTTCCAAGTGACTCTACACCGCCTCAGGGTCTACGCAAGGAAGTCTGGCGCCTTGCTGCTGCCTCTCTACAACCCCAGTGAGAGACTTGTCGTGCCCCTCACTTAGGAGCACTGAAGCAAAGAACTCGTTGAGGAGTTCAGCCTTGTCCCCCCGTCCGTCACCAATTGTTTCTGCCCATTTAGCAGTGGTCCTATTCCTCCCTGGGCCTTCCTTTTACTCCCAATATATCTAAAAAACAATTTCTTGTTGTCTTTTACTTGGGTTGCCATCCTCAGCTCCATGGTAGCTTTGGCCTGCCTAACTGCCTCCCTACAAGCACGAGCAGAGGAGGTATACTCATCTTTAGTGATCTCACCCTGTTTCCACTTTTTATGTGCTTCCCTTTTGTCCCTTAGGCTGCCCTGGATTTCTCTGGTCAGCCAGGGAAGCCTCCTGGCCCCTTTCCCTCTTTTGCCTCGCTCGGGGATCGTCTTGCTTTGTGCCCAAAGGATCGTTTCCTTTAGGCACAGCCACCCTTCTTGGGCTTCCATCCCTTCAAAACTCCTACTCTGCAGTGCGTCCTTGACTAATCACCTGAGTGCATTGAGATCAGCTTTCCTAAAGTCTAGCACTTTCACCCTACTAGTTACCTTACCCACTCGACGTCTTATGGTGAATTCTATTATTAGGTGATCACTGTCTCCCAAATGGCAAACGAGTCCAGCACCTTATTAGGGTGGTTCACTATCTGTCCAAATTTTGTGCACACTTGTCTAACGCTTGTGAGCCACTCAGGTTGCTAACACCCAATGATGCAGCCTGGGAGTGGCCACAGACCCAAGAGGAGGCATTCAAAAGAATTAAAAAAACTCATCAGTGAGGCCCCAACCCTGAAGTACTGCAACACAACGGAGCAACTCGTACCACAGCAGGCTGCGTCAGAGGCGGTCTGGGAGCAGTACTGATGCAGAACCAGCAGCTGTAGCTTTTGCTAGTAGAGCAATGACTGAAACCAAAATGAGATACGCACAGGTGGAAACGGAGTTACTAGCGGTGTTGTTTGGACTGTAACAAGTCCATCAGTTCACCTTTGGACAGAGAGTAGATGTGCAATCAGATCACAAACCATTAGAGATCATAATGAAAAAACCCTTGCTTAGTGCTCCTAAGAGACTTCAACGCACGCTGCTGAGACTCCAGGCCTATGGTGTGAGTATAAAGTACTACCCAGGGAAGTCTCCGCAAGTGGCAGGCGTGCTACGTAGAGCACACCTTCCCAAGGGCAGCACAGACAGATGTGTAGAACAGGAGATAGAGTCCATTCATATGGTACGAGACTTGCCCATCTCCAAAAGCAGTCTCAAAGCAATACAACAGAGTAGGGAAGGGGATGGTGCCACAAGCAATTAAACGAACCATCCTAGAGGGTTGGCCACAGCACAAGGCACAAGCACCCCCAGAAGCTGCCGCATACTACCAATGGCGGGATGAAGGATGTACGCAGGATGGTATTCTGCTCAAGAGAGACGGGGCAGTGATCCCAGCAGCTCTGCAGTGAGACAGCATGAGCTGACACCATGCTTCACACGTGGGAATAGAGTCATGCTGAGGAGAGCACGGGAGCGCATCGACTGGCCAGGCACGAACACCCAATTGAGAGCATACACGGAGCAGCGTGAGGTGTGCAAGGAAGGTGGTGACAACGAGACATTGAACCCTCATGACGTCCCCTCTCGGCCCTGGGAGAAGGTAGGGACTGACTTGTTCGGCGTCAGTGACAGAAACTATATGGTTGCTGTAGGCTACTATTCCAGTTTTGGGAGGTGGATCACCTTGAGGACACGCAGGCAGGGACGGTGATCAGGAAGCTGAAGGCCCGTTGTACGTGGCATGGCACACCTGACACTCGGTTCTCAGACAAAGGCCCACAACACACCGCAGGAGAAGTCAAACCGCTCTGCACTAGATGGGACGTCCAGCACAAGACATCCTCCCCCGGGTACCCACAAAGCAGCGGGAAGGCTGAATTGGCGGTAAAGACCGCCAGGAGACTCTGATTGAAGGCAAACAAGACTGCACGGGATCCCTACCTGGCTCTATGGGACCATCGCAACACACCGTCCTCAGGTATGGACCGTAGCCCAGCCCGAGGATTAATGGGCCAGAGAACTGAGACCTGACTCCCCTTGACAGACTGATGCTGCAACCCCAGGGGGAAGGGGCGACAGGACGTGGATGCAGATAGAAAAGCAACAGTCTCAGCAAGTATCACGGTACAGCAAAGGAGCCAGGGACCTGAGACCACTGTGCAGAGGGGAAAGGTCTGGGTTCAGCCAGTACATCCACATGTGAAAGAACGGCAAAAGACCACTGTCGAGGGTGCAGTAGGAGATGGGTCCTGCGAAGTGGGCACAGTCACTGGACAGCGACTGAGACGCACCCGGAAGCAGCTGCGGAGAGCTGGCAGAGAGGAAATACAAGTGACCCCAGGATCGGGACCAAGGCAACTGTGACACCTAGTCAGTCATCAGTGAGCCTCAGGTAGGGGAGAAACACACCATGGACTCCACAAAGGAGAGGCACACAAGCGGAGTCCAGCCCGCACAGCGAGGACATGGACAGAGCAGAAGCAGGCGTCGCCCCCAGGGAAATCAACTGAGCAAGAAGCGGGCGGCTGGTACAGCGACCAGCACGCCTGGGCACTACGAGCCCTAAAGAGCACAGCAGGCCCGCGGTAAAGGCTCGCTCTCCACTGTGGGCTGTGTGCTAGCAACCTCTGCCCCAACCAGGGGAATAAGTTAATTGTCCGTTTTGAACGGTTGAAAGGAAAAATGTAAGGATAGGCATGGATCTCAGAGGCAAAACCTGCAGCAGCGAAAAGGAGGAGCAGGACATGAGGGAGAAGAGACAGGAAAAAGGAGAGAGTTAGGGAGGCTGAGGGAGAACAGCAGGCCCTGTAACCACTCTGTAAGAAACCGCTGTAATAAAGACACTCTTTATTAAGTAGGGAGCTGTTCCTTGATTACCCAGACAGGGTCACATGAAATATGCATTATTTCTGCTCTGGGGAAACAAAATTGTTGTTTATTCACCAATGCCGAATAGCGGGGAGGAATCACTGCCCTCGATCTGCTGGCATTGCTCCTCCCAATGCAGCCCAGGATGCCGGTTGCCTTCTTGGCACCAAGGGCACACTGCTGGCTCCTGTCCAGCTTCTTGTCCCCTGTCCCCCCAGGTCCTTTTCTGTAGAGCTGCTGCCCACCCAGTCACCCCCAGCCTGTACGGGTGCATGGGATCGCTCCCTCCTCAGTGCAGGACTTTGCTCTTGTCCTTGTTGAACCTCATGAGATTTCTTTTGTCCCAATCCTCCAATGTGTTGAGGTCCAACGCCTACCCTCCGATGTATCTACTACTCTCCCCAGCTTGGTGTCATCTGCAAACTTGGTGAGGGTGCATGCCACCTCATCTTCCAGGTTGGTGATGAAGACATTGAGCTATGTCCCACGTGCTGTACCTGGGAATTATTCAAATGAACATTTTGCCTTGGGCATATTTTGCCATCTAAGTTTAGTGTGTAGGCATCTTTGCCGTGGCTATTTTGGTGCATGTGATATCCCAGTTGCCTTTTTTGAGTCTGAGTGAGTTAAAAGGAGCCATGCTGGTGGCCAAAGACCTCAGGACATGCTGGTGTAGTGCCTCCTTCATGCTGGGTGAGAAGTTTTGTCCGGTTCTGGTTGCATCAGAGAACAGCAAATGGTCGATCAGGGAAATCCAGGAGCGGGAGCCAGCCAGGGCCAGGAGGTGTTTCTCCTTGGGCAGGACTACAGCCTCCAAATTCGGCCTCTCGGTGCCCTCCACCCTCTGTCCTACTACTGCTCTGCATAATGTGTCCTGTTTAATCCTGCTTTGGCCTCTTCTCTCTTGCTGCAGAGAGGAGGACGTGGACCAGTGGCTTGAAGTTACAGCAAAGCACATTTAGATTGGAGATCAGGAAAAACTTCTTCACTGTCAGAGCAGGGAGGCATTGGACCTAGGCACCAGGGAAGCCGGGGGCTCTCCACTTCTCCACGATGCTATGATTTCAGGCCCAGCCTCATGTATTTAATCCAGCTCCTTGGCTTTCCTAAACCAATAGCTGAAGGGCAGTGAATTCATTTATCCTTAAAAACCTTCTCAAGCAGAAGTGTCTGTGCACTGGGCCCTGGCCTGGGGCTGTCGGCTGCATGTCCACCCACGTTCACCCCAGCAGGAAGCAGCCGTGCTGTGTGTCTGCACCCTCAGTCCCTGCTCACACCTTAGCCTTTTGTCTCTTCTGCAAATTGCAGAGGTGCTGGGACTGTCAATGCCTTTCAGCCTCCAGCTCCCAGCGCCCGAGTCCCTTCCTGTCAGCTGGCAGCTCTGCATGTTTTCAGTCAGCTGTGCAATCATTTCCTTTGCCCTTTGCACGACCAACTCAGTCTGCCCACGATGCTGCTGTTTCCCCTGTGCCCGGCGCAGTGGCAGGCTTGGGAAGACGCTGCTGCCCGTGGCCCCTCTCCCCTGAGACTGACTGTGGTGCCCCGTGGCCCCCACCACCTCCCTGACCTTGCCGGGTTCCTTGGGAAGAGCTGCTCTGGCTGACCGTGTGCTGGGGCCGTGATCCCCCTTTCTGTGAGCTGGGAGTCTGTGGGGTTCCTGCCTGGGGTCTCCTGACTGCTGCTGCTGGGCAGGCCAGGCCAATAGACGCGGACACACACGACGGGAGCGGGTGTCCCTGGCCAGGGTAAGCCTATTGCTGAGTCCCCACCAAACCATGGGGGCAGCACAGACACATGCAGCTTGAGTGTCCCCCTGCCCCAGTTCGGGGTGGGGGGGGCAGCATGGCAGATCCAGGGGTGATAGGACAGGGTGATCCAACAACCCCTATTCACCCTGGAACCAGGAGTGGAGACAGCCCTGATGCCCTCCCCGCTGCTCCACGGCCTCAGCAGGGTCCCCCGCCTGGGCAGGGGCACCGGGAATGCTGCATTTCCCACCGTCTCTCCCCTGCAGGGCACGTCCACATGGCAGCACGCAGGGCGGGATGTTGGCTGAAAAGCAGACTCTGCCAGGCATGGCTCAAGGGGTCGTGGCAGCTCCCAGCCCCCCGCCGGTTCCACGCAGGTGAGAGCGGGCCGTGGCGTGCATCCTGGCGGGGAGCTGAGGCCACGCAGCTGGTCCAGGTCCCAGCAGGAGGTGAAGGGGGAGGTGACTGGCGCATGCAGGGACCTGCTCTGGGCAGCACGTGCAGCGCCTTGCACAGGGTCAGCCTGGGGGTGCGCGGCTCAGGGGCAGTGGGGCTGCAGTGTCCCCATTTGGCTGCTGTGCAATGGCCGGTGCTAGGTGCCCACAACCGCCCTGCCCTCTTGCCCGCAGGGGGCTGCAGCAGTCCCGTGGCGCCGGCAGAGACCCTGTTCACCACACGTGCGGACGGGGCGGTGCGGCTGCGCCTGGACCCCGAGGGTCCCGGGGCCTTGGCCCCCATCACCGTGCACCAGCTGTTCCAGGCGGCGGTGGAGCGCCACGGGGACCGGCCCGCCCTGGCCTACAAGCGGGGGCAGACGTGGGAGAGCCTCAGCTACCGGCAGTACCAGCAGCAGTGCCGGGCCGCCGCCAAGGGCTTCCTGAAGGTAAGTGGGCGCTGGGGGCTGTTACCCCAAAACCTTGGGTCAGGGAACCAGTGGGTTGAAAGAGAAAATACTTTAGACAGGAGTTTCCCCTCTACTCATGTAGGTTTATGCAGCCAACAGCCACGCTCTTCAAACTAAAACGTGCTAGTTTCCTTGTCAGTAAGTCTTGCTCCCTGTGAGTTGAGAAGACCCTCAGGGCATATCACCCTAGTTCAGCAGTCTGGCAACCCTTTCCTCCCAAACTATTTTATACTTTTTGTTTCCTGCATTTTCATTGTTTTTGCTACTGCTTGGACACGGCTGGCTATGTACACACTGTTTCTGTGCTCCATTTCTTACTCCTGGGCATTTTCCTGAAACCTTATCTGCATGCACATGCCCACACCTGCATGCCTCTTATCACCTGCCTTTCCTCTATCACACACCCTCCTCTGTGTGCACCCTCCTCCCCACTGCCATGGACCATGTGGATGCTTTAACATAATACGTAGCTGCTTGCTCTGCTTTCACCAGGCAATGACATCTGCATGTCTGCCGGCTGCGTGTCCGCCCCCGTTCACCCCAGCCTGGGTGTGCAGCAGGGTCCTGACACCGAGCGCAGCCTCCCCAACACCTCCAATGCACGGGGACCAGCAGCTCAGGCCTGTGTACAGAGGTTACCCCAAGAGGAGCAGGGTCCAGAGGCAGAGGATATAAGGCAGCAATCAAGTTTCAGAGCAGACACTGGAGCAAGCCAGCCGCTGTGCCCCCCCAGGCAGTCACATCCCTGTCTGCTCAGCAGTGCAGCCTACGGCATCCACTTCCTCCTTCCCTGGGGATCCCAGCAGGTGCTGGTCCCTTCCACTCTGTCGTCTGCCTTGTCCAGACGTGACTTGGACCCCTTCTCCTGTCTCACCTGCTCACGGAGGCTGTCGAACTCCTGCTCCTGTGCCCGCCCTGCTCCCTTCTGTCCTGAGTCTGAATGGGTCAGAGCAGAGCTCCCTGCTGTGGGCAGAGTCCAGTCCTGCCCAGTCCAGCTCTCCTGTAGCAGTGACTAGGCCTGGGCCCTTCCCTGAGGTGTTCAGCAGCCCCCGCCTTGATGAGGTCCCTCATTATGATGGACAGAAATGCTGCACCCAGCCTGGGTGGGGGTCTTGCAGTGCCCAGGCAGCTGGACAAAGGGTGATCTCCGGAGGTCTCCTCCAGCCCGGCTTTTCTAGGACTCTGCAATTGCTCGGGCTCTCAGAGAGCAGACAAGACAGCAAAGCAGGCAGCTAGGACAGCGAGAAGGGCTTCTGTGAGCACGTGGGTAACAAAAGACAAAGCCGGCAGCCGTGGGGCCACAGCGTACGCTTGTAAGAGGAGAGCGAAGGTGGAAAAACTGCTCAGCAGCTCCACCGGCCCGGGCTTTGCAAGAAATAGAAGCCGCCACCAGAGAGCTAATAAACATGATGTAGACAAAGAGGGGACAGATGGAGGGTCGGGATTGCAAGGAGCATGTCTGGCAGCTTTCAATGGCTCTGAATGAATTGAATGCAGCAGGGCTGATGTCCTTTATCGCAGGGCAGGGAGGAAGCTGTCAGGGGGGGATCGCCAAGCCCCTGGCAGTATTTACCAGGCCTGGGAGATGGGTGAGGCACCCAAGGCCTGGAGAAGGGCCAACATAGTGCCCCTCTTTAGAAGAGGCAAAAAGGGGGATTCAGGGAGCTGCAAGCCCTGTCAGCTGTCGTGTCCACGGGCGCAGCACCAGTCACTACGCTCTTCTGTGCTCTGAGCCGTTTGGTGACTCCAATGACAGCAGAGTGGACGCTTGGAGTCTTCCATCTGCTGTGAACTTTCTTTTTGGCTCGTTCTCTTTCTCCTCGTCTCAGGTGACGCATTGCCAGCCAGGGAGTACAGGCCATCCTTTAGTGCTGGCTTTACACATCCTGTTACTTCACCACAGCTGTTGTTTAAAGTTGGGTAGAGTTTCTTGGCAAGAGCTGGTCGTTCCTGTACTGGACATGTATCCCCTGCAGTGGGTAACGCAAGGAGCAGAGCCTGCCAGGGACTCATTGTTCAGTGGGGTTTTCTGCACCAGTGCCAGCAGATAAGCCATGGCTGGGGCTGTCCTGTTCCTTTGGAAAAGCCTGTATGTATTTACAGAATAAATCCACCACCAGCCCTCAGAGGTGATGGGTCATGCTTGAAACCATAGGTAAAGGACCATAGAATTAACTTCTTCAGGAGACTGGCCTAAAGCTTTGCTGTGGTTTAACAAAACCATTACTTTTCTCATGTCAGGCTGCCAGACTACATGGTATTTATTCCAGGCAATCTATTTTTCTTTTTACACCCTGATTTCTCTGGCCCGTGATGCCAACCTGTGCATACACCATCGCTGAATAGACCGCATTGCTTCAGATTTGTTTGGGGACTGCCCAGAAGGGCTCTTCTTCCCCTTTCTCCAGGCGCTGCTTGAGGCCAGCGTGGCTGGGTCTATCGGGCTCCAGGTGGGGCGTACATCACGCTGCTTTGCTTGTATTTGCGTTCTTGCCTCGGCTAGAGCTGCCCACTGCCCTCCTGTGCGATGGTCGCAAGCCCAGCGCAGTCCCAGCCTGGCCCTGTGTTGTTTGTCCTGCCTGACGCTGGACCCTCTCTGACTTCCCCACAAGCCTCTTAAAATGTGGAGCCCAGAGCAGCTGCAGTGCCCTCAATGAGGCCTAACCAAAGGGAAGCCCTCTACCCCCAACCTAGGACTTTGTCAGATGGGGCCCTCGCATAAAGAGAGAGTTTGTCCATTCATGTCGTCTCAAGAGAGTCACTCTGTTGGAAAGCTGGACAGGCGTGTAACTAGGATTCAGTTCAGACAACGGACATACAGAAACATACTCCCGCCTGGGAGGATGGGTACAGACCAGACCCCAGGATGTCTGAGCTCTTGTTCAGTCCGTCCACCAGCTCGGGTCCATGAGTCCTCATTTCCCTCAGGTTTACAAACATAACCTCCCCTACAAGCGCGAGCAGAGGAGGTCTACTCCTCTTTGGTAATCTCTCCATGCTTCCACTTTTTATGTGCCCCCCTTTTGGCCCTTAGGCTGCCCTGGATCTCTCTGGTCAGCCAAGGAAGCCTCCTGGCCCCTTTCCCTCTTTTTCCTCGCATCGGGATCATCTCCCTCTGTGCCCGAAGGATCATTTCCTTAAGGCACAGCCACCCTTCCTGGGCTCCCATCTCTTCAAAACTCCTACTCTGCAGTGCGTCCTTGACTAATCGCCTGAGTTCATTGAGATCAGCTTTCCTAAAGTCTAACACTTTCACCCTACTAGTTACCTTACCCACTCGACGTCTTATGGTGAATTATATTATTTGGGATCACTGTCCCACAGGTGACCACCGATCTGTAGGTCCCCTACCATGTCATCCCCCATTGCCAATACCAGGTCCAGTAAGACATTCCCCCTAGTGGGACCATGCACCTCCTGTGTCAGGTGGAGGTCCTGTACACAGGTTAGAAACCTATGTGAATGGTGGGACTTTGCTGTCTGCGTCTCCCAGCAGATGTCTGGGTAGTTTAGGTCCCCCATGACTACCGCCTCCCTAGTGTTTATGGTCTCTGAGAGCTGCCTCAGGAGCCCCGAATTTATTTCTTCCCCTTGATGTGGGGGTCTGTAGCAGACCCCTACCACCAAATCCCTTTCTCCTTGCCCCCCATGTAACCTAACCCACAATCCTTCTACTTCCTCATCCTTCGATTCCGTCTTAATGAGGGTCGATGTGTATTGCTCATTGACATAGAGCGCAACCCCTCCCCCTTTCTTCCTCGCCCTGTCCTTTCTGTACAGCCTATAACCCTCAATGTGCACCTCCCAGTCGTGGGAGGAATCCCACCAGGTTTCTGTTAGCCCCACTAAGTCATAGGTGTTTTGTGCAAGCAGGAGCGCTAGTTCATCCTGCTTGTTCCCCATGCTCCTAGCATTAGTATATAGGCACTTGAGCCCTGTTACTGGTGCCTTTGCTGCCGCCCCGCTCCAAGTCCCAAGGAGCCCCTTATTGCTTACCTGCTTATTGCTTACCTGTGCTGTAGTGCTGGCCGCCGCATGGCTTGTAGGTTCCCGATGTTCTCCTTCTTCAGGCTGGGCTGTCCTTGTGGGTGCCACATGGTTTGGTGGTCCACAGCTTCCCCCGCCTTCATCTTCCCCTCCCCCCGATGAGCCTAGTTTAAAGCCCACCGGAGGACATCCGCCAACCTAGAAGAGAACACACGCTTACCTTTGGGGGACAGGTGAAGACCATCCCAGCTGAGCATGTCCCTCGTCGTGATGTGCGGGTCATTGTCCAGGAAGCCGAAGCCTGCCTCGAGACACCACTGCCGAAGCCGCCAGTTCGTCTCTCTGATGCAGTTCTCCTGCCGTCTTCCTCGTCCGGTCACTGGTAGGATGGAAGAGAAAACCACCTGTGCACTGAACTCCTTCAGCACGCCGCCCAGAGCACTGTAGTCCGCCATCAGGTGATCGGGGGTTCTCCTGGCTGCATCATTAGTACCCACATGGACTAGGACCATTGGTAGTAATCGGTGGGCTTAATCATGGCCTGGATTACTTCCGTCACGTCCCGAATCTTTGCCCCAGGGAGGCAGTAGACCTCTCGTGCTGAGGGGTCCTGGCGACAGGTGGGCCCTTCCGTACCTCTCAGGATGGAGTCGCCTATGACGAGCACTCATCGCCTCCTCCCCTGGGTCCGCTTGGATCTCTTGATCTGTTCGGGGTGTGAAGAATATGGTGTTTCTTCCTGCCCAAGGATTTCCTCCTCCCCTTCCATCTCCTGCAGGGTCGCCAGGGCCTCGTACCTGTTCTCCAGTTGGACTAGAGGAACTGGTACCGGTTCGCTGTGAGCTGCTCCGGTCCTGGCTGTGACCGTCTGCCACTCTGCTGTGGAGGGCATTCCCCGGGTTGCTTCTTCCTTCGGTGCCTGGGCCTGCAGGGAAAGGAAATAACTGTCAATTTTCATCCTCCGCCTCCCTGATCCCCCTCAGCCTGCTAACCTCCTCCCGGAGCTCCCTCACCTGCGCCTCCAGAGCCCTATGATGGGCACCTGCCAGACAGGTGTGGGGGCCTCCAATCTCTGCCCCCTGACCCTGCTGGGGATCCCCCGCAGGCCAGGAGGTAGGGGGACATCAGCTCCCCCATGGGCTCAGTCTGGGTGGAGGCCTCAGACCAGCCCCGGGTAGGCTTGGCCCCCTGGGCAGAGGCCCTAGCACCACTCCTCGTAGACACCATTCTAAGCTGCTGTTTGTAGGTCTGTGTGGTGTCTACGCCCTACCCCTACAGGAGTCTCACTCCTGGCCCTTTCTGCCCGCCCGCCAGCATGAATGCCTGCGCAAATGTCGGTGCGCTTTGTTCACGCTGCACGGCTCAGGAGCGCGGCTCCCTACTGGCTCAGCTATAAGGGACCTGGGAGGAATAGGACCCCTGCTAAATGGGCAGAAACAATTGGTGATGGACAAGGGGGACAAGGCTGAACTCCTCAACGAGTTCTTTGCTTCAGTGTTCCTAAGCGAGGGGCACGACAAGTCTCTCACTGGGGTTGTAGAGAGGCAGCAGCAAGGCGCCAGACTGCCATGTGTAGATCCTGAGATGGTGCAGAGTCACTTGGAAGAACTGGATGCCTTTAAATCGGCAGGCCCGGATGAGCTCCATCCGAGGGTGCTGAAGGCACTGGCCGACGTCATTGCAGAGCCACTGGCGAGAATATTCGAACACTTGTGGCGCACGGGCCAAGTCCCAGAGGACTGGAAAAGGGCCAACGTGGTCCCCATTTTCAAAAAGGGGAGGAAGGAGGACCCGGGCAACTATAGGCCAGTCAGTCTCACCTCCATCCTTGGCAAAGTCTTTGAAAAAATTATCAAGGCTCACATTTGCGAGAGCCCGGCAGGACAAATTATGCTGAGGGGAAACCAGCATGGGTTCGTGGCGGGCAGATCGTGCCCGACCAATCTAGTCTCTTTCTATGACCAGGTTACGAAACGCCTGGACACAGGAGGAGGGGTGGATGTCATATACTTAGACTTCAGGAAGGCCTTCAATACGGTATCCCACCCCATACTGGTGAACAAGTTAAGAGGCTGTGATGTGGATGACTGCACAGTCCGGTGGGTGGCGAATTGGCTAGAGGGTCGCACCCAAAGAGTCGTGGTAGATGGGTCGGTCTCCACCTGGAAGGGTGTGGGCAGTGGGGTCCTGCAGGGTTCGGTCCTTGGACCGATACTCTTTAATGTCTTCATCAGCGACTTGGACGAGGGAGTCAAATGTACTCTGTCCAAGTTTGCAGATGACACAAAGCTGTGGGGAGAAGTGGACACGCCGGAGGGCAGGGAACAGCTGCAGGCAGACCTAGATAGGCTGGACAAGTGGGCAGAAAACAACAGGATGCAGTTCAACAAGGAGAAATGCAAAGTGCTGCAGCTAGGGAGGAAAAATGTCCAGCACACCTACAGCCTAGGGAATGACCTGCTGGGTGGCACAGAAGTGGAAAGGGATCTTGGAGTCCTAGTGGACTCCAAGATGAACATGAGTCGGCAGTGTGACGAAGCCATCAGAAAAGCCAATGGCACTTTATCGTGCATCAGCAGATGCATGACGAATAGGTCCAAGGAGGTGATACTTCCCCTCTATCGGGCGCTGGTCAGACCGCAGTTGGAGTACTGCATGCAATTCTGGGCACCGCACTTCAAGAGGGATGTGGATAACCTGGAGAGGGTCCAGAGAAGGGCCACTCGTATGGTCAAGGGCCTGCAGACCAAGCCCTATGAGGAGAGACTAGGGCACCTGGACCTCTTCAGCCTCCGCAAGAGAAGGTTGAGAGGCGACCTTGTGGCTGCCTATAAGTTCATCACAGGGGCACAGAAGGGAATTGGTGAGGTTTTATTCACCAAGGCGTCCCCGGGGGTCACAAGAAATAATGGCCACAAGCTAGCAGAGAGCAGATTTAGATTGGACATTAGGAAGAATTTCTTCACAGTTCGAGTGGCCAAGGGCTGGAACGGGCTCCCAAGGGAGGTGGTGCTCTCCCCTACCCTGGGGGTCTTCAAGAGGAGGTTAGATGAGCATCTAGCTGGGGTCATCTAGACCCAGCACTCTTTCCTGCCTATGCAGGGGGTCGGACTCGATGATCTATTGAGGTCCCTTCCGACCCTAGGATCTATAAATATATTATCATTAATGACATGCATCTATCTACAACCTGATTGGAAATATGTTATTGAAAGGGCCTGAACATGAAGACCCACTTCCTCAGCTAAGTGAAGACTTTATAATAAATACTTAACAGTTGTTTAGCTAGGATGGCCTCAGATGTCATCAGTTAGGCTTGGACTCTTGACAAGGAGAGCTAGTCCTTATCCTAATAGGTTTCAGTTGCTTGGCTTGCGTTAGGATGGTCACACACTTAAGGCAGTGTTTTCTTGTTTCCATCAGCAAAACCACTGCATCTGGCCTTGCGAGCCTCTCTGCAACACTATCCAAAGTTTGTTCCAACCTTTATGTCTGAAGAATGTCTATACAATTGGAGGCACTTATGCTAAGGCCTCTAATGTGTTTCCTGCATGAACTAGGACCAAGTAGAGTGGCACTAACACCTCCCATGTCTCAGACCTAATAGTCCTATTGAAGAAGCCCAGAACTGCTTTTCTTTCTGCAGCTGGATCACACTGCAGACTCATACTGAGTGTCTGATCCACCAAAACCCCCAGACTCTCAGCCGTGCTGCCCCTGGCCAGTTATTTCCCTTTAGGTATCTGTGCTTTTGATTATTCTTCCTCAGGTGCAGCACCTGCATTTGTCAACCTTGAGCTCATTTCGTCTAGTCTACATTTCTCCAGTTTGCTCCGCTTCAGGCTGCCGATGCAACTTGCTGCAGCCTCAGTCGTGGGCCCAGTGCTCCATCTGATTCTCCTGACTGGGCTGTGGCTCTTCCCAACTCTGACCTCAGACTTCCCCTGGAACGAGGCACCAGCACGCTGACCCCTGGTTTCTGATCTCAGCCCGCTTCCCAGATTGCGCTTCTTGGATTTCTCCTCTCGGCGCTGCGAGGCTTGATCCCCATGCCGCGTCCTCAGCCCTCCGGCCCAGACCCCAGCCTGACGTGCTGGTAATCTGTGCTCTCACCTTGCAGACCCCCTAGCTGCTCCTCGGGGCTGCTCCACGTCCCAGCTGAACCCTTGCAGGGTCTTTGTCAAAAGACTTTCTGAAGTCCAAGTCCACGATGTCTGCTCCACTCCCTTAATCCCCCAACACAGTTACTTTGTGCATCCAGGAGATCAAGCTGATTTGGCACCATCTATTCCTAGCAAATCTGCTGCCTGCTCATGCTCAGCCTTTCCTCCTCCAGACAGACATCTTGGACATCTTCATCATCTGCTCCAGGAACTTCCCCAGCGCTGAAATCAGGCTGAACAGGGCCTCTTTTTTCCCTTTCCTAAAGAGGCATTACGTTGGCCTGTTTCCAGTCCTCAACAACCTCACTCATCTCGCATCGCTTCATGAATGTTATTGCCAAAGGCTCCAAGATGCCCTCTGCCGGGTCCCTCCGTACCGCCGGGTGAAATTCATCCGGCTCGGCTGACTTGAATTCATTCAAGTGCATCAAAAGCTCCGTGACATTCTCTCGTTATTGTGGCCTCCAGCCTTTCCCTTCCCTATCTGTACCCTTGTAATTGCTGTCTGGTTGAAGCTTTGTTGTATGGTGAAGTCTGAAGCACACAAGTCTGTAGCACAGTTGGTCTTTCTTTCCTGACCAACCCATTTCTAAAACTCCTTCCTGTTGTCCTCACCTTCCCTCGCCAGTGTTAACCTCTGCTTTTTTACCTTTATTTCCCCGGTTTTTGCCCCTGCAAGCTCCTGCTGTTTCCTGGTCTGCTTCTTTGGTGACTTGTCCACTCTTCCCCTGCCTGGATGCTTTTTCCTTTTGCTTTTGAGGCATCCTAGAAACTCCTTGGGCAGCACATCAGTCTCCTGCCATTTTCCTTGTGTTTTTAATTATATCAGATTAGCTTGTCTTTGAACTTCCAATACATACATTATTTTAAATTTGTTTAATAATATTAATAATATCCATTAATAACCACGTCTGCCCTAACAGTGAGAAAGCAAAAACTTATACTTGGGTTTAGATTTTAAAGGCTTTGTTTATTAACCTGCAGAATATTGTATGGATTGTGAGGATGTGCCAATTGTCATGGCTGAAGTCATCATTCAGTGATGCGGCGCCTCTACCAATGCTAATTTGACAAAGAAAACGCGTTGTAACATAGGTAGACCAGCAAAACCAGTGTTTGTTATTAGAGACTAACAGGTAAAAAAATGAACTTACAAACCATGTCACAGCATGAGTGATGTTGTCCCAGCCGCCTGCGGAGGGTTCGGGATTGAGAGTACGGTCGGGGGTAGAAAGGTAAGAAAGATTTATTGACTTAACAAAAACACAGCTACACATAGTAACAAGACAAACAATGACAGACAAAAGTGATTTGCGTCGGCAACTTATCGGCAGTCCCCTCTGATGCCTGATACACAGCAAGCTTCTCTTCCTCAAAGTTCAGCAAAGTCAGGCATCCCTGAACGACACTGTCCAAAGGGGTACCGGAAAGGACCCTGGAATGCAGTCCTTGGGCTCTTCGAGGTCCACGGGCCCACAGATCCAGGCAACAGCTAACTAATCCTTTTACAGAGCTGTCTCTTCCTTCTGAATGGTTTCCAGATATTCCAGCTCATTTAAAGTTTCTGAATGATACTGATAATGAACGACCACTCAGATCCCTTTTACTTCAACTGTCCTTAGACTGACCAATTAGCAGTACAAGCCTTGCATTCCTGTGAAAAGGTAATTTTAACTACGCCACAGGGCCTTACTACTTCAAGGCTTTGCTAAATTTACTAGGCCTTACTTTCTACAAGGCCTCACTACATCTTAAACTTTATTTAGGCTCTTAGCAACAACATACAGCTTAATATCTAAACAAATATAGAAAAACACTTCATCTAATCTTCATAGGGTCTTCAGCAAGCACCTTTATCACACAGACATAATTTCAGCTGTCACAGATGTGACCTGCAACATGCAGCATAGATATAAAACTCAGTCAAAAGCCAGGTACCAACCTTCACATACATTTGCCCATCCAAATAAGGTAGATTTCACTTTTCAGCACAGAGTAAAAAAAAACATAAAATAAAGGCATTTAGTCAGAGTTAGGGTAAGCTTTTTGTTGTTTTTTTTTAAACAGGAGAGAGAAGTTTCTTTCCTCTGTAAATACATTCAAGCAGGTTTGGGGACTTTTAACTCAAGGCTTTGATGAATTGCACTGTTACTCTATGGTACAGCAAAAAACCCAAAACAAAGCAAACATAAAAACCCCCAAGAAATGTGTGGGTTAACAAAAGCTAAAGCTTTTCATGAAGAACCAGCAGCTGTTTACCTGATCTGAATAGGAAACTCAAGTCGGTTTGGCACCTTAAAGCATAAACCCAATTAAATAGTGTATAGAGAATTGGCACCAATATTAAAGCCTAGCAATTTAAAACAGCAATGGAAACTCACAGTGGTTTAAAAAAAAAGTTAACTCTTCTTGGGTTTTTTTTGCTTCACCCGGGTTTAAGGACAGGGCTTTATAGAAGTCCTTTCTGGACTTTGTTTCTCTAGGCTAAGACATCCCTGTCTTGAGTTAAAGGTTAAACTGACTGCAGTTATGCATTGCTAGCATGGCTCCAAACGTGTCATAACAAACCTCGCCGGAGAGTCCAAGCATAGAGAAAGCCCCACCGTCCCGTCACCTTCACGGGGCTCTTAGTAACACTGGCACAACAACACACAACCTCGGATTGGTACGGACTGGCAGGGTTTGCCTTCCTCTGCAGCGGGGGAATGGCCTCGGCCTGGCATCTCGTAAGTGTATATTAGCAATCTTATACAGCAACCAGGTGTTGACAGCCACGGCCCCCCAGTTTTACCTGTGGCAGGGTCAGGTGTGACATCTGGTGCTGTGTCAGGGGTGACTGTGTAGTTTCGCTAAGCAATTAGATTATGGATTTGTATAGGATGGCTTGGACAGGGCTGATCCTGCCTTAGGCAGCGATTGGACTAGATGTGACCTCTGCAGGTCTCTTCCAGCCCCACATCTCTGTGATGCAATGAAAAGAGTGATATATTAGTCCTAAATGTTTCTGAACTTAACGTGTCTACTCTGCATCCAATGTGTACCCACATGAAGTAAACTCAAGCACTTACTGGAGCTTTAAACAATAAAATAAATGAGTAGCATCCAAATTAGCAAATCCAGTTAAAGGTTAATCAGAAATTATGAGTTGCTGGCATAGCTCCAAGTGTGTCATAAGGAGCTTCACCAGTGAGGCCCGGCATAGGAGCAGGCTGTTGACCTGTGTCATGTTTTACTGATGGAGCACAGGGACTGACGCCTGGTGTAACACGGCGGATTATCTTTCCTCCGTGTATTTGAACTGGTTTTATGGACACAGGTGGAGCTGTCCCCCGAGCACTGAACATTTTTGAGCATTTGAATTTGCTTCTTGGTTGATTTTGGGTGGTTTGGGTGACAGCTGGAGCTTTTTTGCCATCTCAGCTTTTTCATAGATTGTAAAGGCTGGAAGGGACCTCGGAAGGTCAATGGGTCCAGCCCCCTGCACCAAGCAGGAAAGACAACTGGGGTCAGGTGACCCCAGCAAGGTGACCGTCCAGTCTCCACTGTCCTGTTACCTGTTCACGGACTACATTTACTTGTTTCATAGTTTCATAGTTGGTCGGGTCGGAAGGGACCTGAGCAGATCATCAAATCCGACCCCCTGCCGTGGCAAGAAAAAGTACTGGGGTCAAACAACCCCAGCAAGGTGTTCATCTAGCCTCCTCTTAAAGCCTTCCAGGGTAGGAGCCAGCACCACTTCTCTTGGACGCTGGTTCCAGATCCTAGCCGCCCTGACAGTGAAGTAGCGCCTCCTGATGTCTAGTCTGAATCTACCCTCTGCCAGCTTGTGACCGTTATTTCTAGGCACTCCTGGTAGTGCTCGGGGGAACAGGGACTCCCCCAGTGCCTGCTGGCCCCCTCTGACTAGTTTGTAACAGGCCACTACATCTCCCCTCAGCCTTCTCTTGTGGAGGCTGAACAGGTTCAGGTCCCGTCGCCTCTCCTCGTAGGGCCTGCCCTGCTGCCCCTGACCATGCGGGTGGCCTCCTCTGGACCCTCTCCATGCTGTCCACATCCCTCCTGAAGTGCGGAGCCCACAACTGGACGCAGTACTCCAGCTGCGGCCTGACCAGAGTCGTGTAGAGGGGGAGGATCACCACCTTGGACCTGCTCAAGATGCATCTGTGGATGCACAACAAGGTGCGGTTGGCCTTCCTGACCGCGTCCCCACACTGTGGGCCCATGTTCATTTTGGCATCAATGATGACTCCAAGATCCTTTTCTGCCTCTGCGCTGACGAGAAGGGAGTTCCCAGCCTGTAGGTGTGCTGCTGGCTCTTCCTCCCCAGGTGCAGCACCTTGCACTTGTCAGTATTGAACCCCATCCTGTTCTCATCTGCCCACCCCTGTAGCCTGTCCAGGTCTGATTGCAGCCTGTCCCTCCCTTCTAGTGTGCCCACTTCACCCTACATCTTAGTGTCATCAGCAAATTTGAATAGGGTGCTTTCCACCCCCTCGTCCAAGTCACTGCCCACATCCCTCCAGGTCAAAAATGACCCGTCCACCACCACACTCTGGGTGCGGCCCTCCAGCCAGTTAGTGACCCATCTGACTGTGTTGGCATTGACACCACAGTCTCCTAGTTTTTTAATGAGAATGGGGTGAGAGACCGTGTCGAAGGCTTTCCTGAAGTCCAGAAAGACTACGTCCAAGGTGACACCTGCGTCCAAGGATTTTGTGACCTGGTCATAGAAGGCCCCAGGTTGGTCTGACAGGACCTGCCTCGAATGAACCCGTGTTGGTTGCCCCTAAGCATAACCTCCTCTGCCGGCCCCTCGCGGACATGCGCCAGGATAATTCTCTCAAAAAGCTTACCCAGGACCGAGGTAAGACTAACAGGCCTATAGTTTCCTGGGTCCTCCTTCCTCCCTTTTTGAAAATGGGGACCACATTGGCCCTTTTCCAGTCCTCTGGCACCACACCAGAGCACCACGAGTGCTCGTAAAGCCGTGCCAGGGGTCCTGCAATGACCTCGGCTAGTTGCCTCAGCACTCTGGGGTGGTGGTCGTAAGAACCTGCTGATTTCAATACGTCCAGTCCCTCCAGAAGTTCCCTGACTAGATCCTTACTGACCCTGGGCCTGGGTGCACCTCTCCTGGGGCCTGAGGGGGTCCCAGTGGACAGGCTGATCTGGTCCATGCTCAGGAAAATGGAGACAAAGAAATCATTAAATAAGTTAACCTTGTCATCTGGTGCGACAACCACATTTCCTAGAGTGTCCTGCAGAGGCCCCACATTACCAGTACCTTCTTTTTGCCCCCTATGTATTTAAAAAAGGACTTCTTGTTGTCCTTGATCCGGGTCGCTTGTCCCAGTCCCATCTCCACCTTGGCCTTCCTAACCGCCCCCCTGCAGCCCTGAGCACCCGCGGTGTAGTCCTCCCTGGGGATGGCCCCTCCCTGCCATCGGGTGTACGCATTCCCTCTTAGCTAGGAGACGTTCCCGTATGCTTTTGGTGAGCCAAGGGGGATTTTGCGCCCTCTTTCCCCCTTTGATCCGTGTTGGGATTACCTCCCTTTGGGCTTGGAGGATCGTCTCCTTCAGGAACGACCGCTCTTCTTGGACACCCGACTCCCCTCCCCTCCGGGACCTCAGTGCCTCCCTGACTATTCTTCTTACCTCATTGAAGTCTGCCCTCCTGAAGTCCAGGGCTGCTGCCTTGCTGCAAGCCTTTGTCACCTTGCCCTGGATGGTGAATCCCAGCAGGCGATGATCGCTGTCGCCCAGGTGGTCGAGCACCTGCAGACCCCTCACCAGGTCGTCGCCTGTGGCCAGGACCAGGTCCAACAAGGTGTCTCCCCTGGTGGGGCTGTGCACCCTTGGGTCAGATGGAGGTCCTGTATCTCAGCTAGGAACCTGCGTGAGCAGTCAGACCTGGCTGACTGCTCCTCCCAGCAGATGTCTGGAAAGTTCAGGTCACCCATGATGACCAAGTCTTTTGACCTAACTACCTCCGTGAGCCGACTTAAGAATTCCTGGTCTAGCTCTTCCCCTTGGTTGGGTGGTCTGTAGTAGACCCCCACCGTTAAGTCCCTTTCCCCCCGACTCCCTTGTATTCTGACCCACAGCACTTCAGTGTGTCCCTCATCTCATCTGACCTTGTGCTACTTGTTGAGGATGTGTATTCCTCCTTAATGTAGAGGCCACACCTCCACCTTTCCTCCCTGTCCTGTCCCTCCTGTACAGTCTATAGCCCTTGATATTCACCGCCCAGTCATGCGTTGGGTCCCACCATGTTTTGGTGAGTCCCGCTATGTCTGGCTTGGTGTCAGCTAGCAGGAGGGCGAGTTCCTCCTGCTTGTTCCCCATACTACGAGCATTTGTGTATGGGCATTTGAGGCCTCCTGAAGATGTGTGCACTGCCCCCCTAGTCTCAGTACTGCTGGGGCCCTAGTTGCTTACCTGGGTATTCATTCTGCTCGTCGGGGTCCAGGCTGGGCTGTCCTTGTGGGTGTCTCTGTTTTTTGGTTCAAGGCTTCCTCTGCCCTCATCTTCCCTGCCCCCAATAAGCCTAGTTTAAAGCCCACCAGAGGAGATCCACCAACCTAGAAGAGAACACACGCTTACCTCTGGGGAAAGGTGAAGTCCATCCCACCCGAACATGTCTCTGGTCGTCATGTGTGGGTCGTTGTCTAGGAAGCCAAGTTTTGTGTGGTGCCTTCACCCTACCCTTGCAGGAGTTTCCCTCTTGGCCCTTTCTGCCCACCCGCTGATGCAAACGCCGGTGCAAATGCCAGCATGCTCTTACAGAGCATGCCTGTTTGCTCACTCTGTTCACACGGTGTGGTATGGTGCGGCGTGGTTCAGGAGCATGGCTCCCTACCGGCTCAGCTAAAAGGGATCCGGGGGGCTTCCCCTCCAGATCTGGCTCAGCTGTGCCAGGTCCCTTTGCCCCACTTACCTTCAGGGGATCAGCTGTTGCTGCCCCTGCTGCTGGCTCTGCTGCTGCATCCACCTCTGCCTCCGCCTCGGGTCCAGTAAGGGGGCACACATGTGTGCGGGACACACGTGTGCCTAGATCCCTCCTCGCCTCCCTGCTCCTGGCTCCCAAGTGCCGGGACTGCATTTGTTCTGCCAAATCTTCTGGTGGTTCATGTTCGCACCCTGGCCTCTTGCTCCTCAGTTACAGAAGGGGTCTGACTGCTAACTTAATTCAGGTCCTGTTTTAAACATCATAGATTCATAGATTAATAGATGTTAGGGTCGGAAGGGACCTCAATAGATCATCGAGTCCGACCCCCTGCATAAGCAGGAAAGAGTGCTGGGTCTAGATGACCCCAGCTAGATGCTCATCTAACCTCCTCTTGAAGACCCCCAGGGTAGGGGAGAGCACCACCTCTCTTGGGAGCCCGTTCCAGCCCTTGGCCACTCGAACTGTGAAGAAGTTCTTCCTAATGTCTAATCTAAATCTGCTCTCTGCTAGCTTGTGGCCATTATTTCTTGTAACCCCCGGGGGCGCCTTGGTGAATAAAACCTCATCAATTCCCTTCTGTGCCCCCGTGATGAACTTAAAGGCAGCCACAAGGTCACCTCTCAACCTTCTCTTGCGGAGGCTGAAAAGATCCAGTTTCTCTAGTCTCTCCTCGTAGGGCTTGGTCTGCAGGCCCTTGACCATATGAGTGGCCCTTCTCTGGACCCTCTCCAGGTTATCCTCATCCTTCTTGAAGTGTGGCGCCCAGAATTGCACGCAGTACTCCAACTGCGGTCTTACCAGCGCCCGATAGAGGGGAAGTATCACCTCCTTGGACCTATTTGTCATGCATCTGCTGATGCACGATAAAGTGCCATTGGCTTTTCTGATGGCTTCGTCACACTGCCGGCTCATGTTCATCTTAGAGTCCACTAGGACTCCAAGATCCCTTTCCACCTCTGTGCCACCCAGCAGGTCATTCCCTAGGCTGTAGGTGTGCGGGACATTTTTCCTCCCTAGGTGCAGCACTTTGCATTTCTCCTTGTTGAACTGCATCCTGTTGTTTTCTGCCCACTTGTCCAACCTATCCAGGTCTGCCTGCAGCTGTTCCCTGCCCTCCGGTGTGTCCACTTCTCCCCACAGCTTTGTGTCATCTGCAAACTTGGACAGAGTACACTTCACTCCCTCGTCCAAGTCACTGATGAAGACATTAAAGAGTATCGGTCCAAGGACCGAGCCCTGCGGGACCCCACTGCCCACACCCTTCCAGGTCGAGACCGACCCATCCACCACGACTCTCTGGGTGCGACCCTCCAGCCAATTCACCACCCACCGGACTGTGTAGTCATCCAAGTCACAGCCTCTTAACTTGTTCACCAGTCTGGGGTGGGATACCGTATCGAAGGCCTTCCTGAAGTCTAAGTATACGACATCCACCCCTCCTCCTGTGTCCAGGCATTTCGTAACCTGGTCATAAAAAGAGACTAGATTGGTCAGGCACGATCTGCCTACCACAAACCCGTGCTGGTTTCCCCTCAGCATAATTTGCCCTGCCGGGCTCTCACAAATGTGAGCCTTGATAATTTTTTCAAAGACTTTACCAAGGATGGAGGTGAGACTGACTGGCCTATAGTTGCCTGGGTCCTCCTTCCTCCCCTTTTTGAAAATGGGGACCACGTTAACCCTTTTCCAGTCCTCCGGGACTTGGCCCATGCTCCATGAGCGTTCGAATATTCCCGCCAGTGGCTCTGCAATGACGTCGGCCAGTGCCTTCAGCACCCTCGGATGGAGCTCATCCGGGCCTGCCGACTTAAAGGCATCCAGTTCTTCCAAGTGACTCTACACCATCTCAGGGTCTACGCATGGCAGTCTGGTGCCTTGCTGCTGCCTCTCTACAACCCCAGTGAGAGACTTGTCGTGCCCCTCACTTAGGAGCACTGAAGCAAAGAACTCGTTGAGGAGTTCAGCCTTGTCCCCCCGTCTGTCACCAATTGTTTCTGCCCATTTAGCAGGGGTCCTATTCCTCCCTGGGCCTTCCTTTTACTCCCTATATATCTAAAAAACAATTTCTTCTTGTCTTTTACTTGGGTTGCCATCCTCAGCTCCATGGTAGCTTTGGCCCGCCTAACTGCCTCCCTACAAGCACGAGCAGAGGAGGTATATTCATCTTTAGTGATCTCACCCTGTTTCTACTTTTTATGTGCTCCCCTTTTGGCCCTTAGGCTGCCCTGGATTTCTCTGGTCAGCCATGGAAGCCTCCTGGCCCCTTTCCCTTTTTTGCCTCGCTTGGGGATCGTCTTGCTTTGTGCCCAAAGGATCGTTTCCTTAAGGCACAGCCACCCTTCTTGGGCACCCATCCCTTCAAAACTCCTACTCTGCAGTGCTTCCTTGACTAATCGCCTGAGTGCATTGAGATCAGCTTTCCTAAAGTCTAGCACTTTCACCCTACTAGTTACCTTACCCACTCAACGTCTTATGTTGAATTCTATTATTAGGTGATCACTGTCTCCCAAATGGCTACCGATCTGGAGGTCCCCTATCATGTCATCCCCTGTTGCCAATATCAGATCCAGTATGGCATTCCCCCTAGTGGGACCGTGCACCTCCTGTGTCAGGTGGAGGTCCTGTACACAGGTTAGAAACCTGCGTGAGCGGTGGGACTTTGCTGTCTGCGTCTCCCAGCAGATGTCCGGGTAGTTTAGGTCCCCCATGACTACCGCCTCTTTAGCTTTTATGGTCTCCGAGAGTTGCCTCAGGAGCCCCGCATCTATTTCTTCCCCTTGGTGTGGGGGTCTGTAGCAGACCCCTACCACCAAATCCCTTTCTCCTTGCCCCCCATGTAGCCTAACCCACCATCCTTCTACTTCCTCAGCCTCAGATTCTGTCTTGATGAGGGTTGATGTATATTGCTCACTGACATAAAGTGCAACCCCCCCCCCTTTCTTCCCCGACCTGTCCTTTCTGTACAATCTATAGCCCTCAATATGTACCGCCCAGTCATGGAATGAATCCCACCAGGTCTCTGTTAGCCCCACTAAGTCATAGGTGTTTAGTGCAAACAGGAGCGCTAGTTCATCCTGCTTGTTCCCCATGCTCCTAGCATTAGTATATAGGCACTTGAGCCCTGCGACTGGTGCCTTTGCTGCCCCCCCCCGCTCCGAGTCCCAAGGTGCCCATTGTTTCTTACCTTCTTGTTTCTTACCTGTTCTGTTGTGCTGGTCTCCCCATGGCTTTCAGGTTTCCAATGTTCTCCTTCTTCAGGCTGGGCTGTCCTTGTGGGTGCCACATGGTTTGGTGGTCCACAGCTTCCCCTGCCCTCGTACTCCCCTCCCCCCGACAAGCCTAGTTTAAAGCCCGCCAGAGGAGATCCGCCAAGCTAGTAGAAAACACACGCTTACCTTTGGGGGACAGGTGAAGCCCATCCCAGCTGAGCATGTCCCTCGTTGTGACGTGCGGGTCATTGTCCAGGAAGCCGAAGCCTGCCTCGAGACACCACTGCCGAAGCCGCCAGTTGGTCTCTCAGATGCAGTTCTCATGCCGTCTTCCGCGTCCGGTCACTGGTAGGATGGAAGAGAAAACCACCTGTGCACCGAACTCCTTCAGCACGCCGCCCAGAGCACTGTAGTCCGCCATCAGGTGATTGGGGGTTCTCCTGGCTGCATCATTAGTACCCACATGGACTAGGACCATGGGGTAGTAATCGGTGGGCTTGATCCTGGCCTGGATTACCTCCGTCACATCCCGAATCTTTGCTCCAGGGAGGCAGCATACCTCTCGTGCTGAGGGGTCCTGGCGACAGATGGGTCCTTCCGTACCTCTCAGGATGGAGTCACCTATGACAAGCACTCATCGCCTCCTCCTCTGGGTCCTCGTGTATCTCTTGATCTGTTTGGATCCTTCCTTCTTTGCTTCCTATTATTGCTTCCTTTACTCTGGGTCCATCTGCCAGATTTTGACTTTTCCCACCTAAAAACTCCTCCCCATACCTTCTGCCCCCAGCCTCACAGGACCGGTCAGTGCAGGTCCAGCTGCTGCACTAAGGACTTAGCTGCCTCTGTATCTGATGAGGCTTTTTCCCATGTTCTCCTCTGCTTGCTCAGTGCGCAGCATCCCTATGCATCAATGCTGACAGGTGATCTGTTAGATGGTGATAACGGGCTCAGCTTCCCTAGGGCAGGTTCTTCTCATTCTCTCCACTCAAAGGGATGGATATGATTGTGGGTGGTACAGGGTTCATCATCTCCTGCTGCTTAGCCTTTGTATGGGTCCCGTGCAACTGGGCATCTCCAGCCGCCTTATAGTCTCAGTGCAAGGGATGCTGTTCCTCTGAGTCACAAAGGAGCTGAGGAGGGCACCCCTGAGTGCACTCTGCCAGAATCACGTGCTTAAATTTTCACTGAAACCCCCTAAAAGGCTGGTTTGTGTGGAAGCAGCTTTCCCATCTCAGTCCCTGGGACCTGGTCTGGAGGTCTTGGAGAAGTGTCGCTGGTCAAGCCTTTGCTTACATCACAGCCACCAGAGCCTAAGGGTATCTGCTTCATGTGGATGGATACAAGCAGGCTTGGTCCACCTGCTTGCAGAGGGCTGGGGTACAAGTTGTGCTGGATGCACCCAAGGACATCAAAACATTACCTCCAAGGGGTGTGTGATCAAGCAATGGGCAATTGAGTAACCCTGCCAGCTCCTAAACTGAGAGGTGCACAGATTCCCACTGTGCCCGTTCCCACGGGCACGGTGTCTGCACAGAGCTGCAGCCTCACGGCACCAGCTCCCAGCCTTCCCTGGGGAGTGTGACAGAAATGCCACTGTCGGTGCCCCTCTCCAGAGACCTGTCTCAGCCAGCCTGGGAGGCTGGTGTTGAATCCCTCAGGGCGGGGATCTCCCACCTGGTCTACATGACAAAAGCCTGGTGCCTGGGAGGCGATGCTCTGGTCACCTGGGCAGGGGGGAAAGACCCGGCCCTGCGCGGGCCCAGGTAGCCAGGGATGCGGGGGAGATTGGTCGGCTTGTGGCCAGTATTGGCAGCTTCGATTGGACCGGGCTGCTGAGGTCAGAGAGGTTATTTAAGGGCTCGGTCCAAGAAGAAGGGGGGCAGCCATTAGCCATTAGCCATGCGGTCATCCAGGTGAACCTGAGCCTGGCTCTCTCCTCATCACCGCATGCTCCAAGAGTGCCCTGCCTCCAGAGGAAACTCCAACCTCCTCTGGACGATGCGAGTGAGTAAGCTACCAAAGATCCGATTAGATATTTAGTTTCAGTAACTCAGATGCGTTTAAACGGCTACCTCAGCCACCCTGGTTTGCTCAATGGGATTCCTTTGATATTCCTGTAAGATTTCTATGATACTGCTCTACCTTTTACCCTGTTTCCGCCCTACCCCCTGTAATCAATAAAGTTCTCCTTTGTGACCGGTGTGGGAGACTTATTGAGGGGTGGGTCTAAATTATGCCAAGGAGGCCCCTTAGGTCTGTGGACTAAGGGAGACTTTCCTAACCAGCCCCTGACTTGGGGAAGTGCCCCAAGTGCTTGTATTGGGTCTAGGACCCATTGGACAATCAGGCCTGTGTTCTCCAAGGCGCGCAGAGCCAGAAGTGAGTCCAGAGCCTGGGATGGTGGCAGTGGGACCCCAGGCTAGCGGGTGTGCTCCAGGGAAGGGGTCGGCCGGACGGGAGGCACCCCAGGGAGGTACTCGGAGCCTGGAAGGTGGGCGGGCGTGGGGAGGTGGGCGGCTCAACGCAGGAGCACCCCCTACTGGCCCGCCACAGGGAGCGCACCCAGGACTGGTCCTGTCCTCTGTGTGACTGGTCTCTTCCAAAGCTTTGACCTTGTCCCTCTCCCCTATATGTCAACAAGAGGCATTTCAGAGGGGTGACATGACAGCACCTTCAGATACCTGAAGGGCTGCCATAAAGAAGAGAGAGACACCTCTTTTCTCTTGCTGCAGAAAGGAGGATGCGAAGCAAAGGCTTGAAGTAGATTTAGATTGGAGATCAGGACAAACATCTTCACTGTTAGAGCAGGGGGGCAGTGGGGCAGACATCGGGGGAGGAGGACATTCTCCAGCATTGGAGGTGTCCAGGAGAGGTGGGACAGCCCCTGTCGGGGGATGCTCTAGGCACAGCGATGCCTGTGCTCTGCTTTGGGGATTTCCAGGCTTCTGGGCTCTGCTGGTTGCCCCCTGGGGCTGGGAAGGGATTTTCCTTTCACTCCAGTTGCCAGGATTTGTTTTATTTATTGATTGATTGATTTAAAAATCTTCTGCAGCAGCTGGGGCTGGGTTGGGCTGTGCCAATGCTCCTGCTGGGACCTGAACCTGAAGGCTGCTGGCTAGAGGGTCTTGTTCCTCCATTTAGCGTCCAAAAGGAATTTCTCCCCACCCCCGTCAGCTTGGCACAGACTTGGGGGGTTGCCTTCCTCTGCTGCGAGGGCACGGGCTCCGTCTGGGGTGTCTGTTAACCCCCTTTCCACCAGCAGGATGTTGGTTGCGTCAGCCCCGCCGCGTTCCCTGTGGCAGGGTGGGGTGCAGGGGGTTGAACTAGATGTGCCATCACAAGGTCCTTTCCAATCCGACTTCTCCATGACTCTGTGCTTCTAACTAAGCTATGATGTCTGACACCTGCTGCTGCCCCTGCCTCGTGCCAGGGATTGTTGCTCCCTCTGCAATGGGTCCAACTGGGTCAGAGAGGGTGAGGCCAGAGATGCCAGGGCTCCCATAGTCAGGCCGTGGTGGCTGAGGACAGGCCCCTCATGCATGGTGACCCAACAGGAGACTCTGATCACAGAAGCCAACACTGGGCACTGCCTGGCAAAGGTGCAGCTGCAGCAGGCACCAGCAAGGGTGGCAGGGCTTGTGGTGCTGGAGAGGGGTCTTCTCCACTCACACAGATGCTCAGCTCACTGGCTGCTCCACGGGGGCCTCTATGGCTCTGCCCTTCTCCCAGCCCCATGGTGGGGTCAGCCTCACATGAAGATCCCTGGCACTGCTGTCAAGGCATTTCTGTGGTGGCTCCCTGGACGCCAGATCAGCCCACAGCCAGGCACCAAGTCAACCCCATTCATTCCTATGGGAAGTTCACCTGGTGCCCCGTGGAAACCTTTCTGTGGACAAGGGCAGGGAGTTGGGAGGGACGCACCAAAGCCAGAGCTGAGCCCCTCTCTGCTGTCCCCAGCTGGGCCTGGAGCGCTTCCACGGCGTTGCAATCCTGGGCTCCAACGGCCCTGAGTGGGTCATCGCTGACATCGGGGCCATCATGGCTGGGTAAGGGGGTGCCTTCATGCTGCAGGATGGGATGGGGGCCCACGCGGGTGCCAGCACTGCCTGGTGGGGGGACTCGGGCCTGGCCCTGGTGTGGGTGCAGGTTGTGGCCGGCTGAGGGGGCGCCTTGGCCAGGTTGCTGAGTGGCTCTGGAGCAGGTGGGACTGGAGCAGGTGTGGCTGGGCTGATGGGGCATCTCCTCGGGGCCCCTGGCCTCACGCTGCTGCTCTTCCCCACCCCAGGGGCCTGGCGGTCGGGATCTACAGCACCAGCTCCCCCGAGGCCTGCGGCTATGTCGCCGCCAGCTGCGCGGCCAACGTGGTGGTGGTGGAGGACAACGCGCAGCTCAGCAAGATCCTGCAGGTGACGGCAGCATCCCCTCCCAAGAGCGTTCCTGCCTCCCTGGACCCCTAATCCCACAGGGATGCACCTCCCTGCCCTTCTCACCCCAAGGGGTTCATGTCTCTCCTGCTCCCCATGCACAGTGCTCCCCGGCTCCTGGACCCCAGCCCCAGCCCTGCTGGACTCATCTCCCTGGCGTCCTCACTGTCCTGTTCCCAGTGATGCCCTGTCCCCTGCCCCTCCCCTCAGCCCCATGGCACAGCGATTCCTGCCCTGGGCTGCCAGCTCCCCCCACTCTTGCACCTATGATCATTGCAGAGTGTGAAGCACTGGGATGGGGATGCCGTGGGGCAGTGGAGGGGGCGCTCCTCTGCCTGAGGCTGCCACATTGATCCCCGTGTCCCCACAGGTGCAGAAGCAACTGCCCCACCTCAAGGCTATCGTCCAGTACCGCGACCGGCTGGAGGAGAAGAGACCCAACGTGTACATGGTATGGGCCTGTCATGGTGGTCAGCAGTGGGGGAGCTGCACATCCCCACCTCCCATGCACCTGTGTTGCTGTATGGCCCCCACCCAGCACCCCGCACCACCCCCAGCACCTGTGCCCCCCACAGCACAGACCACCTGCACACCCCTCCAGTCCCACAGCCTTGCCCTGCTCAGCACAGCCTGCCTGGGAGTGGGTCTGGCTCATCCCCTGTTAGCCACATTGCAGTCAGCTTGGGTGGACCAGAGCTCTCCCCCTGCACCCGTGCCAGCCCCCTTCTCCTAGCACCAGGGAGATCAGGTGCTCTGTGCTATTGCTCCCACACCACCCTGGCCTTGATCCTGGCTGACCCGCTCCCTGGCAATGGCACGAGCTGGCAGGGGGAACGTCCTCCTTGGCACCCTTCTCCACGCCTTGTTCCCAATCCTGGCTGACACACTGACCCGTTCCCTGGCAGTGGGAGGAGTTCATGGAGCTGGGGAGGACCGTGCCAGACACGCAGCTGGACTCCATCATCCGCTCCCAGTGCGTGAACCACTGCTGCACCCTCATCTACACCTCGGGCACCACGGGCACACCCAAGGGCGTCATGCTCAGCCACGACAACGTGAGTGCCCCACATTGCTGTCCCCAACCCCCACAGCACAAGGACCCTAGCTGCCCCCCACTCCCTGCTGCCATGGCAGGACAGGAGAGTTGGGGGCCTCCAGGGCCCACAGCCCCCATAGATGAGGTCGGGGCCATGGTCTGGGAACTGTGCCGGGCTAGTGGTGAGCAAAACCCCGACTGCTGCAGGTGACGTGGGTATCCAAGGGGACAAAGGACATACTGAGGCTCCCGGATCATGGGGTAATCATCAACTACCTGCCCCTGAGCCACGTGGCTGCACAGATCCTGGACCTCTGGATGCCCATGTACATGGGGAGCACCACCTCCTTTGCCCAGCCTGATGCACTGAAGGTAATGGGGCCAGATGGGAAGAAGCACAGCCACTCCCTACCCAGGCAGAGCTGCAGGGCTCTGTCCAAGCTGAGTTGTTGGGTCTCAGCAGGGAGGGGACAGGGACAGGGGGTGGGGGGTTGCTGCTTGCTGGCCAGTCCCCCCCCACCCCCACATCACTTTTTGTCTGCCCCACCTGTGTGCTACCAAAGTCTCCCCCCTTCCATCGAAGCCGTGAGCCGATGGCCTGGTCCCAGGGCTGGGCTTCCCCCACCCCAGGTAAGAAGAAGGCGCCGTGTGAGCTGTTCCAGACAAACCAGCTCTGCCCTAGTGGCTGCAGCATCCCAGACAGACAGGGGAACGGTCAGACAGACAAGCAGCTTTTAGAGGCAGGGGATGGTCAAAGGGACACAGGGCAGCCCTGACTATCCATCAAGCTCAAGGTTCCTAGATGTTTTTTTACTGATGGCTCCATTTTTTTTACAGACTTTACAGATAGGGGGTTTTTTGCCCTATTTTTACTGAGTGTCTGTAAATTTACAAGCAGTTGGTAACCCTGGGGAGGGGGTCCCCAGGGGAGGGGCACCAGCTTTACCAGTGGGTGTGTGGGCTGCCAGGGCCCCCCAGCTGGGACCCCTTTCCTTTGACCCTGCTTGCTGTGTGGGCCCAGGGCTCCCTGCTCACCACGCTGAAGGAGGTGCGCCCCACGGTCTTTGCGGGTGTGCCCCGTGTGTGGGAGAAGATAGAGGAGAAGCTCAAAGCTGCCTTCAACCAGTCATCCCTGGGCAAGAGGAAGCTGGTGGAGTGGGCACGGCGCATCGGCCTGCAGGCCAGCTACAGCCGCCTGGATGGGTGGGTAGGGGTAGCCAGGGGCTCGGGGTGGGTAGCACCATCCAGGATGAGTGGGGAGGGCAGCACAGGGGGTACAGGGCAGACAGACTGTGAGTGTCAGGTCACTGGGGGCTTGGGTCACCCAGCAGCCGTGTGAATAGCTGACACTGGGGCTGTCACAGATGTGGCCTAGGATGCCTGGCATATGCCTGACCCTTCCAGCCTCCTTCCCACCCCCCTCCCCCCCGCATTAGGTTAACAGGGGACCCTGCTCCTCAAGCTGGGTCTGTCAGCAGAGGGGGGGGCACATGGCTGCAGCTGGTGGGACGCGGTGATTCCCATTGAGACAAATGCAGGTGACTGCCACTACCAGCGGGGACTGGCCCAGGTCCCCAGAGCCTTGCAGATATGCCAAGCATGCCTGAAATCCCTGCCCAGATGGATGCCCCAGTCCCAGCCCCACTGTCTGCCTCGCCACAGCCCTCCTCCTCCTCCCCACAGGGACGGCTCGGTGCCCTGGGGCTTTGCCATGGCTGACCGCCTGCTGTTCAGGAAGGTGCGCGAGGAGCTGGGGCTGCAGCGCTGCACCCTGTTTCTTGCCGGGGCAGCGCCCATCTCCAAAGACACGCTGGAGTTCTTCATGAGCCTCCACCTGCCCATCTTTGAGATGTTTGGCTTAAGCGAGGGCAGCGGGCCGCACAGCACTTGCACAAATGAGACCTTTCGCATCTACAGGTGGGGCAGGGTATGTGGTGGGGAGGGCAGAGCAACACACTCCAGGCACTGGGACAGATGTGCAACCCCAGTGTGCAGGGACCTGGCGGGGACTGAGCACCTGGCACAGATGGGGGGACAGCAGGGGCTGAGGCACAAAGGTATGGGTGGGGAAGCGGGGACCTGCTCCCAGCTGGGGTGCAGGGGAGGGGAGTTCAGGATGAAGCACCTCAGGGGCTGCACAGTCACCTTCAGGCAGGTGTCTGTCCCTGGGGGAGCCAGCTTAGCCTTCCCACCCCCAAAGCTCCCATTGCCACTGAGGGTGTGGGCACTGCCTCCAGCTGCGGGAAGGAGCTGCCAGGCTGCAGGTCCCGCATCGAGCAGCCGGACGCGGGGGGCACCGGCGAGCTGTGCTGCTGGGGCCGCCACGTCTTCATGGGCTACCTGGGCATGGAGGCTGCAACACGGGAGGCGCTGGACGAGGAGGGCTGGCTGCACACGGGGGACCTTGCATGCCATGACCCCGACGGCTTCCTCTACATTGTGGGCAGGATCAAAGGTAAGGGATGGGGATATGTGGGGGCAGGGGTGCTGGGTTGGTGCAGGTCTGGGGGTTCTGGGGGGATGGATACACAGGTGAGGCAAGTGCCCAGGAAAGGGGTCACAAGCCCATGGCTCTGGGGGCGTGTTTGTGGTCTGGGTGCTGGAAGGCCACGTGCAGAAGACACCAGAGGGAAGCTATCGCCTTGCTGCATCCTGTCAGTGGCATCTGTCCTCATCGCCTTTGCCACCAGCCTTTCCCTACCACATGCCACCCATGCTAGGCCTCCTTGCCCCAGTGACCCTGTGCTGGTTGCAGAGCTGGTGATCACGGCAGGCGGGAAGAACATCACCCCGGTGCCCATCGAGGACGCATTGAAGAAGGAGGTGCCGATCGTCAGCAACGCAGTGCTGGTTGGTGATGGCAGGAAGTTTCTGTCCATGCTGCTCACCCTGAAGGTGAGGGACCATCCCTCTGAGCCCCCTGGTTCAGTGCAGTCTCACATGTCCTGGGTCATACTCGTGACTGTCTGCAGCTTTCATGCCTTTTTTCAGGCTGTGAAGCCATGGCCCCTGTGTCCCCATCCTCTGCACCTCCTGGGGAAACTCTGGGTACTGTGACCTAGGCAAACAGGGCTGGGAGGGGGCTCTCAGCCTAGTGCATCCAGGCCCAGAGTTCACAAGCAGACGTGTCCATAGGGACCAGAGTTGGGGCCAGGAAGGATTTTTCTGCCTGGTCAGATTGGTACGCACCGGGGGATGTTGCCTTTCTCTGTAGTGGGGGCACGACCTCTCTCCAGGACCTCTTGAGCATCTGCTGACAGCATTTCACAGCAGCAGGATGTTGGTTGCCACAATTCACCTGCGGCAGGGTTGGGTGTTAGGTCTGTGCTGTGCCTGGGCTGAGAGTACGTAGTCTAGATGATGGATGGTCTGGGCTGGTTTGGACAGGACTGCTGCTGCCTCAGGAACAGGGTGGACTGGGTGTGAGCTCTGCAGGTCCCTGCCAGCCCCACGACTGGGATTCTTCGTGAGTCTGTCTCTCCTGGTCAACCCCGGGCCATGTAGACCCTCAGCTCATGCTCAGTGTCTGGATCAAGGGACCTGTAGCCCTTCCCTGCCCATCCTACCCTGGTGCGTGGGGAGCAAGCACCAGGCTGCATTTTCCCTTTTCCACCTGACATCCCACACATCTCCTGCTTTTGAGTCCTCAAGCCCTGAGTCCCATTGGCCTCCCTCACCAAGAGCCAAACTCTCCTGGTGTTGGCTGCCCCCAAGCACCATCTGTAAACCTCGCTGCTCACCTCCCTCCTGCATTTTAGATTAAACATCCTCAGGCTTCCCAATGCGATGAGCTATCCCTGATCTTCCTTGTCCTTCACCCTCCACTCCCTGAGATGGGAAGAATCCCATGGGAGAGCACATGGGCCAGGGGATGGCCAAGGGCGGGTGCTATCGGGAAGGCTTTAGGCTGAGCGACCCTGGAGGCACTCCCAGACAGACAGCTCTTCTCCAGCAACAGGACCTACTTCAGTGAGGCAGAAATGCCTTGTGAGCTCAGGCTGGCCCACCCCAGAGAGCCTTGAGCTGCAAACGTGAAGAGTCTGGGAGAGACCCAGCAGACTTCCGCACAGAAGTTAATGTGTAATGAGGGCAAGCAAGTAAGTGAGGAGGTGGCCAGGGAAAGTAGGGACCCTGTCAGCCTCAGGACAGTGTCCAGGGCTTTGATCCCAGCAAGCAAAACCCCTTCAGCTTTCTAGGCCTGCCACATGACTAGCCCACCTTTACCCAGATTACCGGTAACCTTGTGTGACCAGAAACAGGTCAGCAGCCCAACTTTGTATTTGCTTTCACTTCAAAACAGAAACAAACATTTATCCTGAGGTCCCTCTGGCTCCATGTGACATCGCAGTGGAGATCCTCACCTGCCGGGGCTCACGAGGCTCCGGGGGGACGAGGGTGGTGTGCAGATGGGCCACGGGTCATCTTGGATTTGCTGAGTTCCCCCCAGCCCCTGCCCTGTATCCAGAGATGACTGG